>NC_140579.1:853547435-854116094 GCF_964204655.1 Triturus cristatus | reverse complement strand
CGCGCACCCTAACGTGCGCGAGCGTAATTGTGATTGGTGGTTACATGTCAGTCAACATTCGAATCGGTCGAAATCAGGAAGTGTCGTCCGCCATTTTGTGTATGACAGTGAAAAAGAAAGGTGGAGAACGTCAAAAGGGGGCAGGGTACAGAGTTCCTGACCCCCTAGCTTTTGTCAGGGGGTCCCTGAAGGACCCCGAAGGGTGAAAAAAACATTTTATTTTTTTTCAAAAAATCGTGAGGTGCGCGCACCGTGCGCGCACCGTCGCGAGGTGCGTGCACCGTGCGCGTACGGCGGAAAAAAATCATTAAAAAAATAGAATTAAAAATCAAATTTAAGTGTTTAGATGTTAGGTGGCTCTAAAAAGAGCCGTTGTCTAATTGAGGAACAGAGGAACAAAAAAATGAAAAAAATTATGGGGTGCCGCATGTGTGCTGCTGTATCTTGCTCTCTATTAGGGGAATGCTGGTGTCACCATAAGAGAGAAGAGCATTGCATGCATTGCACCGTATATGCACCCTCTTGAACAGAGGGTGCATATCCAGAGGAACAGAAGCAGGTGAAGCTGCCGCCGCAGATGAAGTGCTCGGCTGAGCTGCTGATGATGAGCTGCTGCGGATGTGCTCGGCTGAGCTGCTGGAGGGTTGTCTCTAGCAGCTCGAGCATAAGCCACAGGATGTACTCCTTTTTTTTTTTTTTTTTTAAACCGTTTATTGCAATCTCAAATATTTACAGGTATGGGCCTACAACCGTCTGGCCGGCCGCTAGAGTGGCAGAAGCATATGACGTATATACAGAAAAATCTCTTGGCGGTGCAAAAAGGTAAATCAGGAGATATCAGTAGTGCAGGCCACATAACTCCAAACCCACAATACGGTTTCCTTTTGTCGAAACACAACAACACAAAAAAACCACACCCGCAAGGCAACCCGCAATCCCAAGTGACAGCACGCGCTCCTTAAGTGGGGGACCCCAACCAATCGCCAAACTCTGAAGAGGGGAATGAGAACAGATCAGGGACTGGGGAACCACGTGCCCGTGGCTGGGGGAGGGGGTCGGCTAGGGGGACGGAGCTGGTGAGGCAGCCGGCAGCAGTGGCGGCTCGCAAATACCCCCGCGATAGGCGTTCCAGGGGCCCCAGATTTTCACCCACGCCCCAGGCTTACCCCTCGCAACATACACCACCTTTTCACGAAACATACACCAATCCATGTGTTCTTTCCAGGCCGACACCGCCGGGGGCCTCTGGGATCCCCACAATTGAGCAATGTCACGCTTGGCTATCATGTATCCCAGAGTCACCCACCGCGTCTGCGGAACCGAGTAGTCAGTTGGCTCCCACACATTCAGCAAGCATCTCCTCGCTTCAGGCAACAGCGCGACACGCGTAACCACTCGCAGGACCTCGTGCACACCACGCCAGAATCGCTCCACCTTTGGGCATTCCCACAGAATATGCAAGAAAATTGCCAAAGCACCACAGCCACGCTTACACAGTCCATCCTCAGCAAAGCCCATACGTAGAAGCCTTGGCCCCGTCACGTAAACCCGGTGGAGGATCTTAAGCTGGACGAAGCGAAGGCGAGCCGGGATGGCCACCTCCTTCGGAGAGGCCACCGCGGAAGTCCAGTCCTCGTCGTCCAATTCCAGCCCATCGGCAACCCAGGCCTCGCGGAGGCCAGTCAGCAGGCCCGATCGGTCGTTGATCAGTTTTTTATATATAAGGGAGATCGTGCTGTCTGGGACATGGCCATCCAGCACTCTGTCCTCCAGGGGGGAAGACTCCGGAATGGACGCGACATCCGGGAAGACGGAGCCCAGCGCGTGGCGGACTTGTAAGTACCGAAAGTACTCACTGCCTTGCAACTGAAACTCCGTCTGCAGCGTCTCGAAAGTTTTGAATCCCCCCCTCGTCCAGAGATCTCCCACTGTGCTGATGCCGATCGTGTCCCACTTCTCGAAGCCCTTCGAGGTCCACAGGGAGCCCAACCTCGCAGACGCATATAGCGGTGACGCCCGGGTCAAACGGTCCTTCCACCCCATAGCTGCGTTAGCCGCGTGCCATACACGCACCATGACACGCGTCGGTCCCGTCAGGCGAGGGTCCGGCGCGCCAGAGTAGAGCGCTCGATTGTAGTCGCCACCGGGCAGGAGCATCTTGTCCATTTCAAATGCCGGGTTCAGGGCGGGCCCGTAAAGGCCATGATTAATCGCAGCTAGCTGGGAGGCCCAGTAATACCGTTTAATATCCGGGAGGGCAACCCCCCCGTCGTACCACGGGAGCGTCAATTTATCCAAGGCAATACGTGGCCTCCCGTCCCAGAACAGGCGACGCTGCAAACTCTCCACCTCACGGAAGTAGCGCGCCGGGACCAAGTCCATAGTGTTCTGGAGAGCGTACAGAAAGCGCGGCAACGACATCATCTTAAACAAGGCCGCTCGGCCGAGCGGCGAAAGCGGCAGACGCCGCCAACGCACCACGTCCTCCTTCAAGCGCTGGAGGGGGGGCAGCAAATTCCGCTCGTAGCGGGCCTCCGGGTCCAGAGTAATATATATACCCAGGTACCGAAACCCCTGGGAGGCAATCTGGATCGGACAGTCCCGTGGTAGGACCGGAGCCTCCCCGGCAAGCACATATACACAGGATTTCGCCCAGTTGATGACGAGGCCTGAGTTGCGACCGAATGAGCGCAAAACATCAACTAGGACGATCAGTGATTTACGCGGGGAGGCAAGATATAGAAGGATATCATCAGCGTAGAGGGACACACGGTCCTCATGCTCGGGGGTCCAGCGGAGACCACGGATGGAAGGGTGCCACCGCAGCCACTCCGCCAGGGGCTCCAGGGCCAATGCAAACAGGAGAGGCGACAGGGGGCAACCCTGTCGCGTGCCCCGTCCCAGTGCGAATGGGGCCGAGACTCGTCCATTCACCACCACCTGCGCCAATGGGCCGGAATACAACAACTTGACCCAGCTGATGAAGCCCGGTCCGAAGCCAAACTTCGCCAGCATCGCCCAAATGTATGGCCACTCGAGCGTATCAAACGCCATGGTGGCGTCGAAGGACGCCAAGATGGCCGGTTCCCGCACGAACGGGACACGCGCGAGCACCCCGTGCAAGCGTCGCAGATTAAGGGCCGTGTTGCGATGGGGTATGAAGCCGGACTGGTCTTGGTGGACCAAATCGCCCACCACGCCGACCAGCCGGTTGGCCAGCACCTTGGCGAGGATTTTGGGCTCCGCGTTCAAGAGCGAGATAGGCCTATAGGATGTGACCCGCTCACGGGGTCTCCCCTCCTTGTGGATCACCACGATCGTGGCCAGACGCTGGTCCGGCGGAAGGGAACCCCGCGAGCGGGCCGCCAGGAACATCGCGCGCAGGTGGGGCGCCAGTACATCCGGTCGCAGCTTATACAGCTCGATAGGGATGCCATTGGGGCCCATGGCCTTGCCAGATGCGACCGAGCGGATAGCAAGGGCAATTTCGTCCGAGGTGGGAGGAGCGTCCAGCGAATCCCTGTCCTCTACCGAAAGGGAGGGCAGCGCGATGTCCCGAAGCAGGGCATGGGAATCCTCCTCCGAGCAGGGAGAAACCGGGGAATACACCTCGCGGAAATAATCCGCGAAGCAGGAGACAATGGCGTCCGGCTCGGTGACACACACACCATCCATCCTCTCGATCAACGGAACCACACGACTCGCTCTCTCCTTTTTGTCCAACCACGCAATCAATTTACCAGCCTTATCACCCACATCATACAGTCGCCCCTGTTGCTCTCTACTGAGGCCCCTGGCCGCCTCCGTGACGAGGGCCCTATAGGCCGCCTGCTTGAGGTGTAGAACATGCAATGTGGCATCCGTCACCCCGCTCCCCAGGTCACCCTCTAGTTCAGTTATTTCGGCCTCCACCCGGGTTACCTCCTCCCGCTCGCGCCTCCGGGCATGGGAGATAAAGGAGAGGGCCTCCCCTCTGAGAACTACCTTAAAAGCCTCCCACAGGGAGATAGCCGAAGGGACAGACCCCACATTCTCCTCAAAGTACCGCTGCAAGGATTTGATCAATTCGGCTCGAATAGTGGGGTCGCGCAGGTACCAGGCATTGATTGGGGCTACCCTGCCCTCCCCCCTCGGGAAGACATCAAAGTGCAACAGTAGTGGGGAGTGATCTGAAATACCCCGCGCCAAATGGCGCACCTCTCCCACTCTCCCAGCATAGGCCGCAGGGACAAGGACATAATCAAGCCGCGAGAGGCTACCATGGGCACCCGAGTGGAAGGTGTATTGCAGCTGCGCGGGATGCTTTAGTCGCCAGCAATCCACCAATCCTAGTGTATCTAAAAGGCCGGACAGCCACGCCTGTGCCCGGGGGAGGTCCCTGGGGGGATGACGATCCATAGACCCAGAAGCCACCGCATTGAAGTCCCCCCCAACTACCAGAAGCCCACCCGGGAGGTCAAGGAGGAGGCGCCCCAGGTCCGCAAACGTGGTAGATTGCAACCCCGGCGGAACGTACACTGATACAAAAACGACCACTCTGCCCTCCATTCTACCCACCAAGACAGTGTAACGTCCCCTCTCATCATGGCGCACCTCATCAATCTCCAATGGGAGCGAGTTCTTAATCATGATGCCCACCCCCCGCGAGCCCGAAGTGAAGCCCGAATGGGCCACCAAGCGATAGCCTCGCCGATTCATGGCATGAAAGGAATTGCCTATAAGGTGTGTCTCCTGCAGGAAGACCACATCTGGTGAAATTCGTTTCAGATACTGCAGGACCACACCACGCTTAATCCTATCCCCCAGTCCGTTAACGTTCCATGATAACACAGTCAAATCCCTACCCCCCATCATACATGGAAGCCATCAGTCGTCCCCCAAAGAGCATCTCGAAAACAACAATACAGTAAAGGGTTCGCCTTGCGGTGCAAACAAACAACACTCCACCCCCGCCCACCCATCCCAACAGAACTCCCCCCTCCCTGCACCCCTGCATGAGCCCAGACAGCCCCCCCAAAGTGCAGTGTGCCTGTCGCCCCATAGACGAAAAACTAACTAGTCCCCCAGAGGAGGAGGGAAAGCCCCCAATGGACCCCGTACGACCTCCATAGGAGGGGAACATACACGATCAGTGAATGGTAACCGGAATGTTGTCCAGAGCAAGGCCTACTATTCACCCCTCAGTTCTGATCCGGCGAGCCCTCCCCGCCAACCGCACCCCCCCCACCCCGCCGGCCCCGATCCCCAGGCAGAGTATCCAACCAGTCCCCAGCCGCCTCGGGACGGTCAAAAAAGTGCGTGCGACCATCCACCTCCACCCTCAGCTTAGCTGGAAAAAACATTGAGTACTTAAGGTTCAGGTCCCGTAGGCGACGTTTAACTCCGAGAAAACTCAGTCTCTGCTTTTGGACCGTCGGAGTAAAGTCAGGGTAGAAATTCACGTCCATATTATCGAGCTTGACCGGTCCCTGTAGCCTGGAAGTCTGCAGGATAGCGTCTCTGTCCCGAAAGTTAAAAATCCGGGCAATGAGAGGCCGCGGCGGGGCTCCGGCCTTAGGTCTTCCGCCGGGGACCCTGTGAGCACGTTCCACCGCAAAAAGCTTACTCAGCCCCCGGGGCTGGAGACGGGTGAGGATCAGGTCTTCCACAAACAAATCTGCCGCCTCCTCCTCCCGTCCCTCTGGCACCCCGACAATGCGAACGTTGTTCCTCCGGGCCCGACCCTCGGAGTCCTCCAATCGACGGTCCATCAGGGCGCTCGCCTGGCCAAGCCGGTGCACCTCCTTTTGAAGGGCCGCCACGTCTGTAGTGAGACTCGAGGTAGTGTGGGCCAGGGAATCGACCCGGTCATTTGTTTTAGACAAGTCGGCTCTCACCAGGCCCACATCCACCAGGGCCGAGTCTATCTTCTGCGCCAGAGTATCAAAGCGCTGGTCCACCGAGGCCTTCATCTCGGCAATGGCGCCCATGACGTCCCGGAGGGTCAGATCCGCGGGCTGAGCAGACGCCTCAGTCGGGCCCGCGGGGGATGTACGCGGTGCCTCTGGAGATCCCTTCTGGAGGGTGTAGCGGTCCATGCTGTTAGACTGATGTGCCGGGCCACGGCGGGTCGATTTCACCTTTGCCCGGTCGCCATCTTGCTTTGTGGACATGTCGCACTCCCAAAGTCGTGCCAATCTCCTCGAAAGGGCCGATAAACCAGTTCACGGGTTCCGGGGGGGGGTGACCACTGGACCGCAGGACAACTCACAGCCGGCGGGTCAGCCGGGCACCGGGACAAGGCCACACCACCGCACCCGGCTCCGCAACCCTACCTCGCTTGAGGGCAAGGAGGGCGCAAAAGCGAAAGTGAAAGCGCGGGGTACGCGAGTCGCCCAGCCCTGCCCGCCGCTGTTGTTCGCTTTGTCCCCGGATCGCCCCACAACTCCAATCCGGGGGGGCGGCGCGGAGAAGGCCGCAATCTTCGATCGGTGCTCCCACCGGTGTCCGGGGTCCGATTCGAAAACGGAAAACGGGTGCCGCCTCAGCTCGGGTACACAGACACAGTCCCCTCATCAAAGACAGGATATAATCAGGATTAATTCAGGAGGTCGCGGAAGTCCTCGGGAGCTTCGCACCTACGCGGCCATCTTGGTTGCGCGCTAGGCTCCTCCTCCCAGGATGTACTCCTTTAACGTGCCTGATCATAGTGAAAATGCTAAAAGAGTATTTCTTTTTAGGATCTCCTCTTGATAAGACAACACTACAAATAGTGCAGGTGACTTTCGGAGCATTCACCTTCTTCTGCCCCTCTGGAAATGTAAAAAATTGCCATATAAAAGAGTCTTTCTGTTTCCTCTGTCTCTGTGGCACAAGGGTCTCCTGCTCACTCCCAGAAGATGACTGCTGCTCTGCCATTCTCAAGTACTGGAGTACTGGAAAAGCTACTCAGCTCCTTCTCCCAGGGAATCAGAAGACATAATGAGGGGAGTGGGTGTGGTGTTGGAAGTTTCTGGAACTGAAACTACTACAAACCAATGAAAAGTGTTGTTTCTTAATCACATGACGTGCCGTGCGCGCAAGGAGCACGCGCGCATGTGCGTACGGAGCACGGGCGCACGGAGCACACGCGCATGCGCGTACGGAGCACGCGCACATGCGCGTACGGAGCATGCGCATACGGAGCGCGTGCGCATGCGCATACGGAGCACGCACACATGCACGTACGGAGCACGCGCGCACGGAGCACGCATGACGTACGCATGCGCACGTGGAGCACGTACGCATGCGCACACGGAGCACGTACGCATGCGCGCACCGTGCGCGCACGGTCAAAAACCCTTAAAAAAATATTTTTAAAAATTCAAGTGTTTATAAGTTTATAGAAGATATTAACTATGCTGTTCAACTTTATGCAAATTAAAAAAAAAAAGAGCTGAGCCATTCCATATTACAGGATACAGTCAATCTATAACTATATACATAAGGTAGCTTATTGTAAAATAAATATTTAAAAAATATAATAATACATTCATAAATTAGCATTTAAAAAACCTTGCAAATTCACTTAAAAAATCATAGGTTTCACACATGTTATAGTTAGGAATTAGCATTTAAAAAACCTTGCAAATTCAGTGAAATAACCATAGGTTTCACACATGTTATAGTTAGCTGGACATTTCACTCGTACAAAACCATTGAAATTCCCCCGTTATAGTTAGTTCAGCTAACTATAACTTGCGCACCCGCAATCCACTGCTGGTGTCGTGTGGAGATTGTTTTTGTGCAGGAAGGGACAACTTCCTGCACAAAAACAATCAGTAAAGGCATTTTCTCTTTCAATATATGCTGTGGAATGCAGCATGCATTGAAAGAGGAAAAAATGGGGAGAAATGAAAACAATTCTCCTCGCTGTGCCTTGCTACACCAACTCTAAGATGGCGCAGCATTCACACACATCTCCAGATTTACGATTTCTCATAAATCTGGAGATGTGTCCTGTTCTATGGGTGTTGCGTGGGAACACCCACAGCAACACCTATGGGACGCCCCTTCAACGCAAAGTTCTGTGTATGAAGGGGTCATATTTACAAGGAGAGGAAAAACCATGCAGGGTGGCTTTTCCTCTCCTTGTAAATATGAAGGAGTGCCTGGCATAACTACGTTACAAAAAGTCACGTACTGGTGGCGCAGGGTGCTTGTAAATCTGCCCCATAAGTACTTAGGTATTGGCAGACTGATACAATAAGAACATAGTGCTGGATGGGTGATTGAAGAATTGCATGAGACTGACAGGAAGTATCCTACGCTGCATGGGTACTACTTCAGTATTTAATGGAGTGGACCAATAGTATGTATCTGTTTAGAGATTTGTAGGGATTATGCAAAGAATATTTTATGTGTACTTGTGTTGGTGCCTAGGTCATTTTATAAGAATACCACTAGTAACTGGAATGATGACAGTGCTGCAAACAGTGCTGGATGGGTGAATGGAGAAGTGCATGGGACAGACTGGACGATTCCTACACTGCATGAGTACTAACTGGGTATTTAGAAGAGTGTATCAATAGTATGTATCTAGTTAGAGGTCTACTTGGATAGTGCACAAAATATTGAACCTGCACTTGTGTTTTTGACTACGTCATTCCTTAAGTATACGACTAATAACTGGAGTAATTTCAGTGCTGCAAAGAGAGTGCATGCTAAATTTATTAGTGCTTAGGTATTGGCAGAGTGATAGGATACGTAGATAGTGCTGAATGGTTGAATGGAGAAGTGCATGGGACAGACAGAAGGATTCCTAGACTGCATAGGTACTAACTGAGTATTTAAAAGACTGTATCAAAGCTATGTAGCTGATTAGAGGTCTGCATGCATAGTGCACAGAATATTGTAGCTGTACTAGTATTGGTGTGTCTATGGTTTCGAGAAAGGTAGTCTGTATTTTAGAGTGTGAGGAGGTGCATCAGATGATCACGTAGATGATGTCATCAGTGATGTCATTTGAGATGTTATCAGTGATGTCACTGATCATGTCATGAGTGTTGTAATATGTGACGTCATCAGCAGTGCATTAATTTAATCCAAAAAGCTGGTGGCCATATTGGCCTGGTCACGATGTGAACATTCAGGAATTGATACAATAAAGAGAAGAAAACAAGTGTTAATATGCACACAATGTCATTTCAGCATATCTTGCCTCGTGACCGCCATACCTGTATGTTCATCAACGTGACTTATTCATAATAAACATACCTAGAATTGCAAACATCAACATAAACAATGGACTACACATTACTTTAAAGTGAAAGGCTATCGGCCATATTAATCTGGGCACGTTGCGTTTTATAATGGATCTTACACGAAAGAAAAGGAAATAAAGGGGTGTTAATATACACACACTATCCCTAAATAAAGTTCTAGCGATTATAGTTCCATGCCATTCACAGCTCATTTGAGATGTCATGAGTGATGTCATGAGTGATGTAACTGACCATGTCATGAATGATGTAATGTCTGAGGTCATTAGCAGTACATTGCGGGGGCGTAAGTTATAGTTAGCTCAGGTAACTATAACTGCTGAATTTCACTGGTTGTGTATGAGTGAAATCTGAGTCTAACTATACCGTCCCTGTAATCTTTGTATCTTTCAGCAAATTTGTAGTTTTTCTTTTAACTTTAAGTAAGATGCATATCACAATGGATGGTGGGGGTTGGAAGCAGGGCCTGGCATTGTGCTGCCCCCACCCAAGCTTGCTGCTCCTGCCTTCCCTCCTCCTAGCCATCCATTGTCCAAGTCCATGTCCCTGCTCCCTTATTACAGCCCTGTGTGGCCGTTATTCTGCCACTGGCCTTCCCGCCTTCTCTGAACAGTTAGCTTGCTGCCACATCCACCTCCTCCCTATCCTCTGTTGTCTGAATCCATGGATTAGCCTCCTCCCTCCTGCCATGCATGGTCTGATGTGCTGCCACTGCCCTCCATTTAGCATGATGTACCAGTCCACTCCTCCTGCCCTCCATTGCCCAATTCTATGGCCCATCATTGACCTCCTGCTTAGCCTCTGTGCTTAGCTTGCTGCCCCTATTCTCCTTCCCCCTGCCCTCCGATGTCTTTGTGCATGCCCCTGCTCCATCCTTTTTGCCCACCATGTTCCATGGACCCGCCATTTCTATCTACTCTGAGTGTTCTGTTGAGCTCAACTCCCCTCCCACCTGCCTAGCATTGTCAGATGACTGTAACCTGTCCCTGCCACCTCCACCCTGCCTGTCCACATTCCATGCCCCTATCCCCTTCCTCCTGTCCTCCATGGTCCATTTTACTGCCACACCCTTCTGCCCTCCCTGGTCTGTTGTGCTGCAACTGCTCCTCCTGCCTGCCCCGCGTGGACTGTTGTGAGGCTCCTTCCCCTGAACTTTCTTGTCTGTGCCCAGGTCCTGACCCTCCCTTCTATCCTCCATGGTCCTTTGTGCATGGACCTGCACCCTCCTTCTTGCCCATCATAGCCGTTGTGCTGCCACTAACCCTCCCGCTTGCCATGCATGGTCTTCTGTGCTGCCACGTCCCCTCCCACCTTCCCTGTGTGGTCAGCTAGCTGCCCCTGACTCCCTCCCACCTTCCCTCCATGGTCTGTGTGTATGCCATTATAGTCTCACTGTTGCTCTCCATGGTGAGTCTTGCTTCTAGTGCCCATCCTGCCTGACCTCCGAGGTCATCTTGCTGTTCCTGCCCTGCCCCCTTGCCCCCATCCCCCTGTTTCCATGTGCAGACCCCTATTCCCTCCCACCTGGCTTGTCTGTTCCATTGTAATGCCCCTGATCCGTCCCTCCTGCCCTTTATAGTCTGTTATGCTGCAGCTTTCTCTCCTGTCTGTCCATTATGGTCAGCTACTACCATTGCCTATTTCCTCTCTGTTCTCTGTTGTCCATGTGCATGGTCCTGTCCCCTCCCTATTGCTTTCTATGGATTGTTGTGCTGCACTCCCGTCCCACATGCCCTGTGTGGTGTATTGTGCTGCTGCAAACCCTGATGTCTGCCCTGTAGGGTCAGTTTGGTTCACCTCCCCATGCCCCTCCTGTCCTCTGTCCCTACCCCAATTCCTCCTGCCTTCCATGATCCAATGTACCATACTTGCTAACATTTTGAACTTGGTAAGAGAGAGAATTTGAAAAAAAACTGGGGTATTGATTTTCCCCTTTGACTTACATTGAAAAAGAGGAGATTGTAGACAGGAGACAGATCAAATAAAGCCCATTTGGGCTTAAAAACATTAGACGTTTCCTGGCTGAATCGGGTCTGTTGGCATGTATGGTTGTTCTACCACTGCCTCTTCCTTCTGCCCACAATGGTCTATTATATTGCCACAGCCTCTCTTGCCAGTCCTGTATTGTTGGTTTGTTGCCCCTGCCCCCCTTTCCACTGCGCTCCATAGTTTGTTGTGCTGCCACTGCCCTTCCTGCCTGACCAGTGTGGTCAAATTGTTGCCTCTGCACCCTCCTACCTGCCTTCAATTTTCAGAGTCCATGCCCCTGGCCTCTCAACCATATCCTAATGAACAACTAGATTGCTGACATTCTATATTTATTACAAAAGTGTGGAACGCCTGACGTCATCTTGATGTTAACTGTACTGTAATACCTGGAGCATTTCCTTTAGACATTTCATATATGAGAGGGTCTTATTTGCATCAAAATTATGGTTAGTGCTCTAAAAAACTAAAATGAGGACATATTTTCTGAGTTTTCAAATAGCGACAAAGCACTTTTAAATTATTTGTTATCTTTATGTTTTTTTATCCAGATGACCACTTGATTAAATGTTGCACTTAGGGGAGAGGATGTGGTGTTACTTCCAGAGCTGAAGACTTTGCAACTGGGGAACTAGGTTGGAGTTTCTGCTTTAGCTCAACATTCTGTGATTCTGGTCAAATCACTTAATCTCCCCATGTCTACAACCAAAATGAATTTGTTCTTGTGTGATGTAACCAATGCTCATGTAAAGCACTCCAATACCTGACAAGTCTGCACTATATAACACTGCAAAAACACAAAAAATAAAAAGTGTTTTGCACACTTCTGTCATTGGGCTACATGTGGGCAACATCTGGGTGATATTGAATTTTTTAATGAAATAGAAGAGGATTTGAGAAGTCAAAATGTGCCCTAATTTTTCTTTCTGCAGCACTAATCATAATTTCTATGGCAAAATGAACCCCCTCATTGTGTTCCTTTTTAAATTAAATGTTTTAAGTGTTACCAGTTTATTCCAATCAAGATGGCTTCAGGTGTGCCATACTTTTGTCATAAGTAAGACAGTAAGCCCTCTAGTTGTTCTTAAGAACACTCTGGGACATTCAGTCATTGGGCTATACTTGGGCTACATCTGGGTGATATTTGGGCTACATTTGGGCTCTTTTGTCTCTGGTGGCCATCTTGGGAGACTTATTTGTTATGAAGTTTCCTAATTTCCTCATTTACTGCAGTCTCCTCAGTAGGAAATACTTTCAGTTTTTTACTTTGGTTCCATCAAGAAGGCATTCAGATGTGTCACACATTTGCCATAAATTCTGAATGTTAGCACTCTAGTTGCTCATAAGGTCACTGTAGTAAAGCTAACGCTCACCAGGGAAGTCTGCTACTGGTATTCAAAGTGCATGTTTCAGTCTGCATGTCAGAATTTTTTAATGAAATAGAAGAGGATTTTAGAAGTCAAAATGTGCCCTAATTTTTCTTTCTGCAGCACTAATCATAATTTCTATGGCAAAATGAACCCCCTCATGTTGTTCCTTTGCAAATTAAATGTTTTAAGTGTTACCACTTTACTCCAATCAAGATGGCTTCAGGTGTGCCATATTTTATTTATTTATTTTCTTTGTCTTCATTCACCACCAATCTCCCTTTGATGTGTACTCAAGCAGTCCATGCCCTCACTAAGCGAACTGAGAGGCGTAGGTGGCTAGAGCTTAATCGCCTACCTATCGGCACTAAGACTTGCAGATATGCACACCAAAGCATCCACTGAGATAACTCTATAATACGAGCTTCTAAAACCTGATGGCCTTATCTTAGGGCCTCCAACCCATGCTTGGGAAGGAGATCCCCGACCTGGCCCTTAGAGTCTTCAGGCAGCATTAATCATAGGACCCCGGAGAGGGAAAAAAAAGAAAGAAAAAAAACCTCTCAACTACGGGTCCCATTTTCTTCCAATATATTCCAGAACGTTCTTTTCTTCTTGCTGCCAGTTCTCATTAAGTCCACCTTAGAAGTCGGCAGAGCCGAGGAATGCCAGTCATAAAAAGAGGGAGGTGTGGGATCTGTCCATTTCTTGCATATTTGTCTCCTAGCCAGGAGCACAGCGTAAAAAAGTAATGGTTTTGCAGGGCCTCTGATATTATCTTGAAGACTGAAGAAGATCAGGGGCAAATCCATAGTAACCGGGATCCCTATTATGTCCGACAAAAATTTGCCTACACTGTCCCAAAAGGGAATCAGCGCTGGACACTCTTTAAACATATGAATATCAGAAGCCATGGCCAACCCACATTTCTTACAGCATACAGGCTGCTCTTTATTAATTTTGGAGAGCTTCAACGGAGTAAAGTAAACCCTATGGATAGTGAACAGATGGTTCCTTTTCAACCATGCCGGCTTTACTATATCGTACAAAAGTTTGCATGAAGATTGCCATAAGGAATGGCAATCTTGACCAGGTAAAACACTACCCCATAATTCCTCAGCAAGCTTACACTCTCCGTCCACTGCCTCCAAAATTGCCTGATACCAAAAGGAAACTTCTTTCTTCCCATGGGGCCTAGTCACGAGGTTATACTTTAAATCATTGCCTCTCCCTAATAAGCCCCCCTTAGTTGTTTGTAACTGGGCCTGAACCCAGCTCGCCAGCTGCAAATATTTAAAATCTGGAGAGACCTGGCCCTACCCTCTCCCTAAGTTGTTCCCATGTTGCCAAAGTGCCATCTAGAATCAAATCGCCCCAAACCGCCAAACCAGATTCCCTTAACGGGATCGCTAAACTGCCACTCAGGCATTCTGGGCCCCCGGGGGAGCCCCATAAAGGGGCCATACTAGAGAAGTAGCCAAGAGTGGCCGACCTCATCAGATTTACCCAAGTTTTGGCCAGACTCTGCAAAACCTTAAGCCTAACTTTTTTGAAAAACTTAGCATCCCCGAATTTAAACAAAAAACCCTCCACCGGTAATTGTGCACCCTGTAGCATTGCTAAAAACAGCCCTCCCACACCAGCCTTAACCAGAATTTTTAACAACATCCGAGCATGGGAGAGTTGGAAAGCCCATGCATAAAGCTGAACGTCAGGCAGGGCAAGGTCCCCCTTCTCCCTTCGGCGTCTCAGCTTTTTCCACGCTAAACGCGAAAATGTATACCCCCAAACAAAAGAGTTAATTTCCCTCTGGATTTTATCAATTTATGAACTATTAAAATAAAGTGGGATACAGTTAAAAAGAAAAGTAATTTTTGGGAGTATCGACATTTTAGCCAAATTAACTCTGCCGATAATAGAGAGGGGAAGCGAGGCCCAAGTCTTCATAAGCTTCACACATTCTCCTGCTACTATAGTCAAATTTGACTCAGCAATCTTGGCTATATCTTGCACTATATTAATTCCAAGATCTCTCATTTTGGGATTTATCCGATGCTGATATTGGTTCACCGACTGATTCCAAACCATTACCTCTGTTTTGGCAGCATTAATTTCATACCCTGACACCGCTCCGAACTCCTAGGTTTGACTAATAACTGCTGGAAATGCCTTCTCTAAATCAGCAGTAAAAATCAAAATATCGTCGGCATATAGGGCTACCTTCCTCTCCCACTCTGCAAACCTAAAAGGCTGGATGTTAGCGTCCTCTCTAAGCCGTTGAGCAAACGGTTCGATATATATGTCGAAAAGGAGAGGGGAGAGAGAGCAGCCCTGTCTAGTGCCCCTAGATATACTAAAGGGCGCTGTCACACTGCCGTTTACCAGAAGTCTAGCTGTGGGGCTCCTATATATAGATTGAATTATACGGCAGAATTTCTCGCCAAGGTTACATTTTTTCAATACCTCCAACAGGTACAACCAGTTGACCCTGTCGAAGGCCTTGGTAGCGTCCAAAGTCATGGCTGCTTAAGGGATGGAATATGCGGACGCCAGATCTATTGCACCAATTAGATCGTAAGTTAGGTGCGATATTTGGCGCCCTTTCACAAAGCCCTTTTGATCTAAGTGCAGGATGTCTTCAACTACTATACCCAGACGCGCTGCCATTATAGAGGAAAAGATTTTGTAGTCAGCATTCAATAAAGATATGGGTCTGTAAGACCCACAATTGGATGCCGCTTTCCCTGGTTTCAGAATCAGCACTATAGTGGCCTCATTCCATGAATCTGGGGGGGTCAGGCCATCTTGCAAGATCTGATTGAAGAGTTTGGTCATAATAGGAATAGCCTGATCCCCTATTACCTTCTAGATCTCAGAAAGTAATCCATCTGGCCCTGCGGCCTTACTGTTCTTACTATTAAAGATAGCCTCCCTTACTTCCACACAGGAAAAATCCCTATCCATAAATAATTGTTGTTCTGAACTAAGGGAGGGAAGCGAGATATCTTTGAGCCAATGCTGAACACTCCGACTATCTACGTTGCCATCTTCCTGATAGATGGATTGGCAGAAGGTCTGGAAGGCATCCCGTATTTCATCATCCTTTGCTAAAATGCCCCTCTCATTTCTGATCTCCTTAATATAACTCCTTGCTCGGTCTGATTTACTTTTCCAAGCAAGGAGTTTGCCTGCACCTTCACCGTATTCGAAGTGGGAGATCTTACTAGCTTCCCACCTACGAATAAGTCTAGTGTTCAGAATGCTCTCAAGCTGGACCTTCAAACCACTAACCGTGTCTCGTTTTCCCTGCATGATTTCAGGGGATACAGGAACAGAGAGATCCACCTCTGCCTCCTTTAACCTGGCTTCAATGCCAGTAATCTCTTCCTTATATTTGATGTTCCTATAACAGGATCGATTAGTAATTTGGCCACGTATACAAGCTTTCATAGTGTCCCAGACTGACGCTATTGATGCGGTACCCATATTCACCTCTAAAAACCAAGCCACCTCTCGAGAGAGGGAAGAGACTTCTTCCTCCTTCAGGAGTATGGCTCGATTAAAGGACCAGGTCCTAATTGGACTGGGTACTTGGTACTTCACAGTCAGAAGAACACCCGAGTGGTCCGAAAGATGGGGAGCCAGATAGACTATATTTTTAACCAGACTCCTTAGTGAGTAACTAACCAGAACAAAATCAATTCTAGACTGATGTCTATATTTAAAATTTCGATAGGATACCCCTCGCTGCTGTCCTGATCTATCCCTCCAAATATCTGATAAAGTAAACTGTCTCATGGCCCCAAGCAGATATTCCCAAGATTTGGAAAAGACCACAGCCCTATTAGTTGAAGTTTTATCCAATAAGGGATTTAAAACAATATTAAAATCCCCTGCCAGGACCAATGGCTCTGAAAAATCTAGAAGATGCGAAAAAATAGCCTTCATACTAGAAGGGTCATCCTGATTGGGGCCATAGTCCAATTAAAATCAGCAACGTGTCCCTTATTGAAACTTTAACTATCACCCATCTACCATTTGAATCCTTTATGCAGGAGCAAATATGGGCACCCGCTGATTTCTTAAAAATAATTGAAACCCCTCTAATATTCGCAGACTGATTAGTGCTTACATGGGAACCAACCCAACTTTGAAACTTTAGCAGGGAGATCATTTCATCTTCCATTAGATGTGTCTCCTGGAGAACAATGACCTGCGCCGAAGAGTCCCTCAAATACTGCAAAATCTTATCTCTCCTTGATCTAGTGCACAGGCCATTGACATTCCAGAAAAGAATCTGAAAAGAAGTCATGGTGGTTCCCACTTCTCTACCTTGCCTACACCCTTTCTTACAACTCTAAGCCTGAACATATTTAAATTGGCGAAAATGAGGCTATTTCTTGTATTTTTCCCCCCCTCCTCCCTCCTCCCTCCCACACCCCATACCCATCACCCCCTCCCACCCATGGAGAACCCAACCCCCAATCATCCGGACAAGAGAGACCAGGTAATTGCGTCTTGAAGGCTCTCACCCACATCCAGAAAAAAAAAAAACACAATCAATAGTGCCGAAAAAAAAAAAAAGGAAACCAATATACCTTTTCCCAACCCAACCTTAACTAAACATTAGATGTATATTTAAAATATAATGAGAATGTAGGGAAAGGGGGAAAAACAAGGACCCCATCTTTGCTTATCAATACTCATCAAAAAAAAAATTCCCTTTTCGCTTTCCTCTTTTTTTTGTTTTTTCCTTCCCCCTTTTTCCTTCTCCCTTCCTTTCCCCCTTTCTTTCCTTCCCCCTTCCTTCCCCTTCTTTTCAATTCCTTATCTCCCCATCTTAAACTATAAGTATTCTACCCCCCTAAACCCCACTAAACTCCCAACATATATTAAATACTTAGAAAAAATTAGAAGACACAAAAAAGGCGGACGGGGGCTACAGCCAAAAACGGAACCCAGTAGATAAGAAATACCTAGCCCGCCTGTAGATTTGCTAACAGATCCTCTGCTTCCTGTACGGATCTCACATTGTACATTTTGTTTTTAAACATGATCTTCAAAAAAGCAGGGAATTTGAGTTGGGCCACTGCTCCTATCTTTTTAAAGTCCTCCAGCTTTCTGCCCAGTTCCCACTGCCTGTCTAACGTGGTTCTGGCCAGATCTGATCTAATCTGGAATGGAAAGTCCTTACTTTTCAAGGATTTATATTTGAGAGATAGATTAAGTATCCTCTCTTTCACTGAATACGTGTAGAAATTAATAAGGATTTTCCTCGGCTTAGAATGATTTGGATTCCTTCTGAAAGGGTCCCGATGGATCCTCTGAATGTCCCTAATCAATTCTTCTTCAGGGATCTCTAGTTCGAGTGATTCTTTCAAAAGCTTGGTCATAAAAGATTTAAGATCCTCACCCTCGCTCCCCTCTGGAACATTTAGTATTCGCAGGTTATTCCTACGAGAATTATTTTCCAATGTCTCTAGCCTGTCCCGTAAGACTCCTTCTTTTTTCATAGCTATGATGTCCCCTTTCATAGCGTCATGCTGCTCTGTCAATAGTTCCATATTAGATTCTAGGGTTTCAGTCCTTGCATTTAGAAGATCTATTTTTTTGTCCAGTGTCTCACAAAAACCCCGGATCTCTCCTTGGTTTGCAGCGGAGACCTCAAAACCCTTTTTAATATCTACCGCCAGCGAAGCCATAAGACGCTCTAAGGAGGGAATCGAATGTGTCTCTAAAATTGGAGTCTCTAGATTTAAAGTAGTTGCTGTTACTCCTCCATCCAGTTGTCTTTCCAGTTGTCTTTCCGAAGAGGTCGGACTCTGACCCTGGCCATTAAGTGAGTCGTAAAGATTTCCTGGATTTCCTGGAGAGATCACATGAGGAGTTTGACCCACTGCCTCTGACTCTACTTCGTTTACTTCCTCCATCCTGTTATCCCTCCCTGTCGACTCCACAATTCCTAAGGCGAGGTTAACGGGATTAGCGGGACTGCACAGATCGGTAGCAATCTCACCCCCTGAGCTCCCAACCTCTCCCTGTCTTGCAAGGCACAACACTTCCGGCAGTACCTTAAAATATGATCTTAGGGAAGGAGTGGTCCTAGGCTTAGTATCTGGAAAGGCACTCTTACCCTTAGTTACCTTAGAGTTCTTTTCTTTCCGGATTTCACCTTCCCCTTAATTATAATGTAACTAGTGTTACTGATATTACTGCTAATACCGTGATCTTCGCCTGCGCTACTACACACAATATTATCAGTGCTCAATGTACTGATAACCAGCTCTCCCCCCAAGCAGCTTAGCTGGTCGACAGCTTCCTTACCAGAGTTAGCGGAGGTAACCGGTTGTAGGAGAGTAGGGTCTGCTATCCTATGGTCACCCCAAATTTTTGCTTTTTGCTTCACTGGTTTTTGACATATTGAGGCTGTGGGCCTGCCAATCAGACCCCCAGCCTGCTGTTCTCTCTACTAAATTAACACTATGCACCCTAGGTGCATAACCAATTGGAAGTGGATCACCCTGTCAGCCCCTGTACCAGTGTACACTAGGTACCCAGGGCATTGGTGTACCCAAGGCCTGCCAGGGGCTGAAGCATGTATTATGCCACCCCAGGCTTGGCCTAACAATTTGACACAACTGGCTGATCACTCAGCTGGGGTAAGTTGGTGTAATCACCTCTTACTTAGGTGTAGTATACCTATACCTAACCTTAAATGGGACACCTGGTAACCTATAAGTCACTCCTATGGCAGGCCTTAACAATCCTGAAGGCAGAGTGCTTGGTTCCATGTGAGATGGTGCTCTGGTATGAGCTGAGCCTGTCTGCAGTGGTCGGAACCCCTTCCTTCTACTGTTTCCAGATATCGTCATACCATATACTCTTAAGTGCATTATGAACCTCGCGGTTAAATGCTATCTTTGGTTTGGCTTTATCAAAACATGTCGAGTAAGGTGTCATACGAATTGGAATACTAACCCCTCGCCAATTCTGGCGACGGGGTTAGCATTCCACCCTTCTAGAGGGACACGACATGTACAGTACCTGAAACCCGGGTAAAATCAGACATAGCCTCAGCTCCACAAAATGGATGCTGCCACCACAGACACAAGTCTGCCCTCCTGCTGCTGGGAGTCCTTCCAGCTCGGGAGGTGTGGACAAAGGGTTTCCTGCCAGGGGAGGTGCATGCACCACCCCAGACAGGATTTTGTGTATTTTGTGTATTGGTCAGGTAGGGCTTGAAAGAAACCAGACATGCCTGTGGCTCACAAGGAGCCTCGGTGCATATGCCAGTTCAAACCGGTCCTGGGGCACACCAGTCCCGGGCCTGGGGCGAGCTGGACAAAGGATTGGGGGTGTAACCACCCCCCTTCCTGGTCCCACCCTTAGGGAGGGACCTAGCAGGTAGTCCGGCCCCTAGAATCCGCTTAAAGGTAGGAGCTGTGTCCTAAGACTTCAGACATCCTGGAATCAACTTGAAACTAAGAAGAAGACGGAAACTTCGACATTCTGCTGCACAGAAGACTGAAGGAAATCTCCCCTGTGGTCAGGGAGTGACCACCTTGCTAACGCAAGCACCATCCAGCGAATCAACGTCTGCTTTGCCGCCGCCTCCCGCCGGAGCCCGAGCCCAGAGACTGACAAGACCTGGACCTCCAGACCTCTCACCGCCCGATCAACAGTCCCTGAAAAGAGGAGACCCGTGGAGGCACCGAGACACGTGGAGCCAGCCATCTTGGAATGACGACGACAAGCTGCAAGCGCAACAACCGAGGCTCCCTCCAAGTTGTGCTTTGGGATCTGAGAAGCCCAGCCCTCGAGCAGCATCTGCACCAAAGGTGAGCCCTCCAGCATCTCCACGATCTGCGTGGGGCCCTTCTGCATTTTGCCACTCGACGCGCCTAACCGGTTGCTGGCCCGCTGGCTAGTAGCCATCTTGGCGACGAACCTCAAGAACTACACCACTGGTCTGGTTGCTCCAGACTGGCCCTTGCTCCCCTCCAAAGGAGCAATCCCTCTGACCTTGCTGGTCAGAACCATCAGCTTATCTTGTTCGCCACAATTGCTTTTGCCAAGGCTTGTTTGCTTCGATCAAGTCGCCGACACCGCCGACAGCGAGAGCCTGCGTGGGACAGCTCGTGAACCGACTCCTGGACGTCGTCGACCTCCAGGGACCACGTGGCTGCAGAGACAAGCTACACCTTTCTTCCTGTTTGCACCCGACATTGCCTGGTACCCACCTGGTGCCACGCTGGTCACTGGCTAGTGACTGTAAACACTGTCCCCTCTGCTTACAGGTCTTCCACATCCCCGATCCACTCTTGGATCCACCGCATCTCTCCCGGACCGACCGCCTGCAGCATCTTTGTCCACAGGCCCCACGGAACAGATAGAAGAAACCCGACGCACTTCGACACCTATGCACCCGCTTCCGGTGGGTGAGGTAAAGTTGGCACTCCGGTGCCCAAGTGTAGAGTATCATCTCTAGTGCCTGTGTTTCCAATCTTGAGTTCCTAGTCCATCCGGAAGATCCTTTTTGCAGTAACTTTGTACTTTTTACGCACCCATTGAAACCTATGGGAGCACGCGTGTGACTATTTGCTCTGCACACGCCACCCGTGGACCTCCTGGTCACTAACTGAAGTTAGCTCCTTGTAGGCCCAGCGATTCTAGAGGCCCTAGGCCTTTTCCCTTTTCTGTTCGTGGTACTTATACCACTATTTTAGTATATGGTTTGAGCGGCCACCAGGGCCTATCCATATAAAGTGCAACTTCTGTGTATTCTACTGTAATCTTGTTTGACGATTTGTGCTCCTGTGCTCATAAAGAGACTAGGGGTTACTTTGAGAAATAAATACATATATATTTTGAATATATATCTGTGTGGTGTCCTTTCATTGGTATAAAAGGGGGTTACATTTGGTAAAACAGCCTGCTTAACACGCTTCACGAGTTTAGCCTCAAAGACTGCTTAGCCTACGCTACCAATAGGGCAGCTAGTCCGAAAAGGTTGACTTACAACCACACCATAAAGGTTGCTTGGCATGGTACAAGGTGGTCACTTTAACTGGTGAACATCATATACCAGGCCAACTTCTCACATTGGTGAGCAGCGGTGGGATTTGAGCTTGCTGTGTTTTACCATTGTAATCTCTTGGTTACCAATTGAAAGATCACATAGGTACCTATAAGTACATATAAAACAAGATTAGATATACTTAAGTTCTACTGAACTTAGTTGTTGTAGAGCAAAGGGAGTAGCACACCCTGACTACAACTACTAGATAGGTTTAGCAGGTAAACCCAAGTGTAGGTAGATTGCAACACATCCACCCACACTTAAGAGCAATGGCTGGGGCAGAGGGGTCCAATGTACCCATCTCTGTTGAGAGTGACCCCCAGAGGGCACCATCCATCTTTGCTACCCTTAACCAGAATGAGCTCAGGCATTTGGCAACTCTTAGAGGCCTTAAGCAGCCCAAGAACCCTACCTCTGCTGAGCTCAGAGAACTCTTGCAAAATGATGAAAATCAGAGAGAGCTCAAGAAAGCTTCCCAGTTAGCCCCCTTAGGGTCAGGAACAGGAGGCCCCCCTTCTGAAGATGCTACAGAAGTACCCCTTTCCAATAGCCATCCCTTAGATGAGAACCATACTACAGAGGAGGAAAGTGGAGAGGATACAGAGAGTAGTGATGATGAAGGGAGAACTATCCCAGTGCCAAGTGTTATACTTGGCCCAGCTAAACTAAGGCTATTGGGGACTGACAATGGGATCATCCCATTGGATCTCCCCAGTGGACTTAACCAGGGGCTTGGGAGGCAAAGGAATCGCTCAGGTGACTCTAATGCTTCTCATGCCTCTAGAGGCTCTCAAGGTCACTCCAGGAAAAGGATGACCACCCCTCAGAGGAGGGAACATGAGGCCAGAATGCAGGAAGCCCAGCTGAGGATCAGGAAGCAGGAGCTAGAAGTAGCCCTGATGGAAGAGAAACTGAGTAAGGCTAGGCAACCTAGAGAGAGTGGGTCTATACCCACTGGTGGCAGCATTGTCCCTAAGGACAAAGATTTGACAATAGGAACCTGTCTAAGGTTGTGCCCCCCTACAAAAGTGGGGACGACATCCACAAATGGATGACTGCTCTTGAGAGAGCCTGCAAAGTGCAGCAGGTTCCTGAAGACCAGTGGGCAGCAATCCTCTGGCTCTCCTTTGAAGGAAGAGGCACAGACAGACTCCTCACTGTTAGGGAGGAGGATGTCAGAAATTACAGAGCCCTGAAGAGTGTCCTAGTTGATGGGTTAGGCTTAACCACTGAACAGTACAGGTTAATGTTCAGAGACACCCAGAAGACACAGACTCAGGACTGGTCTGAATACATTGAATGTGCCACTAAGGCTTTGGAGGGTTGGTTGCTGGGAAGTAAGGTATCTGATTATACAGGATTGTACAATTTGATGATGAGAGAACAGATTTTAAATAACTGTCAAAACCAGCAACTGTATCAACACTTGGTTGACTCTGATCTGACCTCTCCCCAAGAATTGGGAAAGAAGGCAGACAAATGGGTCAGAACCAGGGTTAAGCAAAAGAACCAGAACCAGGGCCAAGGGGGTGATCAGAAGAAACCAGACCAAAAGCGTGGAGATCAGAAATCTAAAGACCAGAAGTCTTCAACAGGGCCCCAAACTACTGCTAAGGAGCGTGGGTCCCAACAACAATCCAAGGGAAAGAAGAAAGAAGGTCAAAAGAAACCCTGGTGCAATCATTGCAAGAATACAACTCACTGGACTAGTGATTGTAAAAAGGGTGGAGCCCCCAACACTGTTGCCCCTAAGGCACCTGCTCCCAGTACTACTGTTAGCAGTGTTGGTCCCCAGACAAAGGGTGTAGTGGGAATCACTATGGGAACTGAAGGAGATTCTGACTTAGACAGAACCCTGACACAGGCAGTCTTGATCTGTGATGGGGACATTGATTTGTCCCTGACTGTGAGCCCCAGTAACCTGGGCAAGTACAGACAGACTCCTTTGATTAATGAAAAAGTGGCTCAAGCCTACAGGGACACATGTGCCAGTGTCACTATGGTGACACCAGGCTTTGTGGACCCTGGACAGTACATACCAGGTGAGAATTACCTGGTGACCAATGCCAGCAATGCCACTACTTCACATAGTGTGGCAGTTGTTAGCTTCTCATGGGGAGGGGTAACTGGCCTCAAAAGGGTTGTGGTTAGTGCAGACCTCCCAGTAGAATGTTTGTTGGGCAATGACCTAGAGAGTTCTCTATGGTCAGAAGTGGAGTACAGGACTCATGCAGAGATGTTAGGTATATCATCACATGTCCTTGCTGTGACCAGGTCACAGGCCAAAAAGTGCCTCACTGAACCTCAGGTCTTGGATCCTGGAACAATGGACCAAGCACCTACCAAGTAGAAGAACAGGAGGGTCAAGGCTGTGCCTTCCCCCCTGCCTCAGAGTGATGATCAGCCTTCCCAGGAAACTGATCTAGAGGACCCTGAAGGAACTGTCCCTGAAGAGCTTGAACCTGATCAGGTTGAGTTTCTGGTGACAGGGGGACCTTCAAGGGCTGACTTGAGGCAGGCTCAGTTATCCTGTCCCTCTCTTGAACCCCTCAGACAGCTGGCTGCTGCTGAGGCTGCTGGGAATGCTCAAGGTACCCATAAAGTGTATTGGGATGACGGGCTCCTTTATTCAGAGGCTAGACACCCCAAGCCTGGTGCTACCAGGAGGTTGGTTATACCTCTGCAATTTAGGGGCTTCCTTCTTACCTTGGCCCATGATATTCCTTTACCAGGACACTTAGGCCAGAACAAGACTTGGGACAGGCTTGTCCCTCACTTTCACTGGCCTCACATGAATGAAGATACAAAGGAGTTTTGTCGCTCCTGTGTGACCTGCCAAGCCAGTGGCAAATCAGGTGGCACAACAAAGGCCCCCCCTAATACCACTACCTGTGGTGGGGGTCCCCTTTGAAAGAGTGGGAATAGATATAGTGGGTCCCGTGGATCCTCCCACTGCATCTGGGCACAGATTTATACTGGTGGTAGTGGATCATGCCACCAGGTATCCAGAGGCAATTCCCCTTAGGACCACTACAGCACCTGTTGTGGCCAGGGCCCTGCTGGGAGTATTCTCCAGAGTGGGGTTTCCTAAGGAGGTAGTTTCTGACAGAGGTACCAACTTCATGTCAGGATACTTGACAGCTATGTGGAAGGAATGTGGTGTCAACTACAAGTTCACCACCCCTTATCACCCACAATGCAATGGGCTTGTTGAGAGATTCAACAAGACCCTAAAGGGTATGATCAAAGGATTACCTGAAAAGCTCAGGCGAAGATGGGACATCCTTCTACCCTGCCTTCTGTTTGCTTACAGAGAGGTCCCACAAAAGGGGGTTGGCTACAGCCCCTTTGAATTGTTGTTTGGGCACCCTGTAAGAGGCCCACTGTGTTTAGTGAAGGAAGGATGGGAGTTACCTCTCAAAAAGCCTAAGCAAGACATAGTGGACTATGTACTTGGTCTCCGCTCCAGGATGGCTGAGTATATGGAGAAGGCATCCAAAAACCTTGAGGCAAGCCAGGCCTTACAGAAAGCTTGGCATGACCAAAAGGCTGTCTTGGTTGAGTTTCAGCCAGGACAGAAGGTATGGGTGTAGGAGCCAGTGGCCCCAGCAGCACTCCAAGACAAATGGTCTGGACCCCATACAATCCTGGAAAAGAAGGGAGAGGTTACCTACTTGGTGGACCTAGGAACTCCCAGGAGTCCCCACAGGGTACTCCATGTTAACAGGTTAAAAGTATATGTTGACAGGGCAGACATGGGCTTGCTCATGGCTACAGATGAGGGACAGGAGGAAGAGAGTGACCCTCTCCCAGACCTGTTGTCTCAAAACCCTGAAGATGGCTCAGTTGAAGGAGTGACCCTTGGAGGCAACCTCACTGCCCATCAGCAGACTGAATGTAGACAAGTTCTACAATCATTTCAACATCTGTTTTCCCTAATACCTAGCCAAACTGACTGGTGTACCCATGTGGTGGACACTGGTGACAGTCTGCCTGTAAAGAACAAGCTCTACAGACAACCTGACCACGTCAGGGACTGTATAAAGGCTGAGGTACATAAAATGCTGGAATTAGGTGTCATTGAACCCTCAGAGAGCCCCTGGGCTAGCCCAGTGGTTCTGGTCCCCAAACCTCACACCAAAGATGGCAAGAGAGAGATGAGGTTCTGTGTGGACTACAGGGGTCTCAATGCTGTCACCAGGACAGATGCACACCCTATTCCAAGGGCAGATGAGCTCATAGACAAACTAGCTTCTGCAAAGTTTTTGAGCACATTTGACTTGACAGCTGGCTATTGGCAAATCAGATTAGCTGAGGAGTCTAAGGCCAAAACAGCATTCTCAACCCCAGGTGGGCACTACCAGTTTGTGGTGATGCCCTTTGGTCTGAAGAATGCACCTGCCACCTTCCAAAGGCTGGTGAACCAAGTCCTTACTGGGTTGTTTGACTTTTGCGCAGCATATCTTGATGACATTGCTGTCTTTAGCTCCACCTGGGAGGATCACCTGATCCACCTGAAGAAGGCTCTTGAGGCTCTGCAAAGGGCAGGCCTCACTATCAAGGCCACTAAGTGCCAGATAGGGCAGAGTAAGGTTGTGTATTTGGGCCACCTTGTAGGTGGAGGCCAAGTTCAACCACTGGAGAGTAAGATACAATCCATCAAGGACTGGTCCCCTCCAACCACCCAGACTCAAGTTCGAGCTTTCTTGGGCTTGACTGGGTACTACAGGAAGTTTGTTAAGAACTATGGGTCCATTGTGACTCCTCTTAATGATCTGACATCCAAGAAGATGCCCAAAAAGGTTCAGTGGACAGTAAGCTGTCAAAAGGCATTTGATGACCTGAAGGAGGCCATGTGCTCTGCACCTATCCTGAAAAGTCCTGACTACTCCAAAGAATTTATTGTCCAAACAGATGCTTCTGAGTTGGGTGTGGGAGCTGTGCTGTCACAACTTAATGTAGATGGTCAAGACCAACCCATTGCTTTTATTAGCAGAAGGTTGACCCCCAGAGAGAAGAATTGGTCAGCTATTGAGAGGGAGGCCTTTGCTGTGGTGTGGGCCCTGAAGAAGCTGAGGCCATACTTGTTTGGCACTCACTTCAAGATTCAGACCGACCATAAGCCCCTCTTGTGGCTAAATCAGATGAAGGGTGAAAACCCCGAACTGCTTAGGTGGTCCATTTCCCTACAGGGGATGGACTTTACAGTGGAGCACCGGCCAGGTACTGACCATGGGAATGCAGATGGTCTCTCCAGGTACTTCCACTTAGGACATGAAGACGAGACTGGTCAAGGCTAGTTTAATGTCCCTGCGTTTGGGGGGGGGGTTGTGTAGGAGAGTAGGGTCTGCTATCCTATGGTCACCCCAAATTTTTCCTTTTTGCTTCACTGGTTTTTGACATATTGAGGCTGTGGGCCTGCCAATCAGACCCCCAGCCTGCTGTTCTCTCTACTAAATTAACACTATGCACCCTAGGTGCATAACCAATTGGAAGTGGATCACCCTGTCAGCCCCTGTACCAGTGTACACTAGGTACCCAGGGCATTTGTGTACCCAAGGCCTGCCAGGGGCTGAAGCATGTACTATGCCACCCCAGGCTTGGCCTAACAATTTGACACAACTGGCTGATCACTCAGCTGGGGTAAGTTGGTGTAATCACCTCTTACTTAGGTGTAGTATACCTATACCTAACCTTAAATGGGACACCTGGTAACCTATAAGTCACTCCTATGGCAGGCCTTAACAATCCTGAAGGCAGAGTGCTTGGTTCCATGTGAGATGGTGCTCTGGCATGAGCTGAGCCTGTCTGCAGTGGTCGGAACCCCTTCCTTCTACTGTTTCCAGATATCGTCATACCATATACTCTTAAGTGCATTATGAACCTCGCGGTTAAATGCTATCTTTGGTTTGGCTTTATCAAAACATGTCGAGTAAGGTGTCATACGAATTGAAATACTAACCCCTCGCCAATTCTGGCGACGGGGTTAGCATTCCACCCTTCTAGAGGGACACGACATGTACAGTACCTGAAACCCGGGTAAAATCAGACATAGCCTCAGCTCCACAAAATGGATGCTGCCACCACAGACACAAGTCTGCCCTCCTGCTGCTGGGAGTCCTTCCAGCTCGGGAGGTGTGGACAAAGGGTTTCCTGCCAGGGGAGGTGCATGCACCACCCCAGACAGGATTTTGTGTATTGGTCAGGTAGGGCTTGAAAGAAACCAGACATGCCTGTGGCTCACAAGGAGCCTCGGTGCATATGCCAGTTCAAACCGGTCCTGGGGCACACCAGTCCCGGGCCTGGGGCGAGCTGGACAAAGGATTGGGGGTGTAACCACCCCCCTTCCTGGTCCCACCCTTAGGGAGGGACCTAGCAGGTAGTCCGGCCCCTAGAATCCGCTTAAAGGTAGGAGCTGTGTCCTAAGACTTCAGACATCCTGGAATCAACTTGAAACTAAGAAGAAGACGGGAACTTCGACATTCTGCTGCACAGAAGACTGAAGGAAATCTCCCCTGTGGTCAGGGAGTGACCACCTTGCTAACGCAAGCACCATCCAGCGAATCAACGTCTGCTTTGCCGCCGCCTCCCGCCGGAGCCCGAGCCCAGAGACTGACAAGACCTGGACCTCCAGACCTCTCACCGCCCGATCCACAGTCCCTGAAAAGAGGAGACCCGTGGAGGCACCGAGACACGTGGAGCCAGCCATCTTGAAACGACCACGACAAGCTGACAAGTGCAACAACCGAGGCTCCCTCCAAGTTGTGCTTTGGGATCTGAGAAGCCCAACCCTCGAGCAGCATCTGCACCCAAGGTGAGCCCTCCAGCATCTCCACGATCTGCGTGGGGCCCTTCTGCATTTTGCCACTCGACGCGCCTAACCGGTTGCTGGCCCGCTGGCTAGTAGCCATCTTGGCGACGAACCTCAAGAACTACACCACTGGTCTGGTTGCTCCAGACTGGCCCTTGCTCCCCTCCAAAGGAGCAATCCCTCTGACCTTGCTGGTCAGAACCATCAGCTTATCTTGTTCGCCACAACAATTGCTTTTGCCAAGGCTTGTTTGCTTCGATCAAGTCGCCGACACCGCCGACACTGAGAGCCTGCGTGGGACAGCTGGTGAACCAACTCCTGGACGTCGTCGACCTCCAGGGACCACGTGGCTGCAGAGACAAGCTACACCTTTCTTCCTGTTTGCACCCGACATTGCCTGGTACCCACCTGGTGCCACGCTGGTCACTGGCTAGTGACTGTGAACACTGTCCCCTCTGCTTACAGGTCTTCCACATCCCCGATCCACTCTTGGATCCACCGCATCTCTCCCGGACCGACTGCGTGCAGCATCTTTGTCCACAGGCCCCACGGAACAGATAGAAGAAACCCGACGCACTTCGACACCTATGCACCCGCTTCCGGTGGGTGAGGTAAAGTTGGCACTCCGGTGCCCAAGTGTAGAGTATCATCTCTAGTGCCTGTGTTTCCAATCTTGAGTTCCTAGTCCATCCAGAAGATCCTTTTTGCAGTAACTTTGTACTTTTTACGCACCCATTGAAACCTATGGGAGCACGCGTGTGACTATTTGCTCTGCACACGCCACCCGTGGACCTCCTGGTCACTAACTGAAGTTAGCTCCTTGTAGGCACAGCGATTCTAGAGGCCCTAGGCCTTTTCCCTTTTCTGTTCGTGGTACTTATACCACTATTTTAGTATATGGTTTGAGCGGCCACCAGGGCCTATCCATATAAAGTGCAACTTCTGTGTATTCTACTGTAATCTTGTTTGACGATTTGTGCTCCTCTGCTCATAAAGAGACTAGGGGTTACTTTGAGAAATAAATACATATATATTTTGAATATATATCTGTGTGGTGTCCTTTCATTGGTATAAAAGGGGGTTGCACTTGGTAAAACAGCTGGCTTAACACGCTTCACGACTTTAGCCTCAAAGACTGCTTAGCCTACGCTACCACTAGGGCAGCTAGTCCGAAAAGGTTGACTTACAACCACACCATAAGGGTTGCTTGGCATGGTACAAGGTGGTCACTTTAACTAGTGAACATCATATACCAGGCCAACTTCTCACAGCTGCCGACTCGGAACGCCCTGTATGCACCAAAATGGCAGCCGGAAACGGGGAAAACGACACTGTTGGCGACGCTGGCGGACCATAGCAGCACTGCCCCTGGGGACGAGGTCGTCATCGCCTGGAGCTGCTGTACTACCGGGGGCTACCGGGCAGTAGTGATGAAGCGGTAACGTCAGAGCGCAGCTGCAGACGGCGGTGGGAGAACAACACAGCTGAGGCCCGTGGAAGGCTGGGACCGGGTTGGCTCGGGAGCTAACCGGGAATGGAGGTGAGGCGGGCTGACTGAGCGCTGTAGAGGGAGGCAACGTGAAGGGGATATCTCCTCCACCCGTGGGAGGCTGGGAACGGACCGGGCAGCCAGTGGAAAATCGGGGCCCCGGCTTTGAGGCCTACCCACGAGGACACCAAGAAGAAATCAACCTCCTCCCTGTTTCAGGGCCAACATAGTGAATGCAGATGGAGCCAGGCCCTAAGCTTCTATTCACTGTGACGGCTGACACTGGGCTCCCTGCGTCGCTAGAGCTCCTTAGCAAGACGCCAGAAGGGGTGAAGCTGCAACGGGGCCAGACGGCCCTGCAAAATCGAGGCCCAGTCTTTGAGGCCTACCTGCGGCTACACTAAACACTGGGCACGCATTTCAGACTCTGGGCTGCATCAGTGAGTATACACGTCATTAGACCCTTGACCTCCACTCAGAACAACTGCGGCAGGTACACTTTGACAATCTTGCCCCCATGCCCTCTGGCTTCTCCGAGAACCTCTTGGCGAGACACCACTGAAGAAGGAGCCGCGCCGAGACGTGGGTTGGCCGGCTTCTTTGTGTACCGAGGGTGGTGAAGAGGGAGCCCCTTCTTGATTGACCGAATTGCAGCGTGTCCCATATGTTGCTTGTTGTAGTGCAGACCGTACATTACTGGGCCATAGACTGCACACAAACTGCTCCGATAGCAGGACAGACTCACACTGCTGCCTAAGGACGACCAAACTCCCCACTTATCTATTAGACCCACCTGGAACACCGACAGGCCAGCAGAGGATAGCCCTTTCCTCCACGCAGGCAGAGGCGAGTGCAGGTGTGTCTTCGTGCTCCCTCGTCTCCTACATACCAAAGATTGCCAACAATAAAGTACTCAAATCCCAGGCCCAAAAACAACTGGCAAAGTTTGCCTGGACCAAACAAGGAGAGGACACTGATGCGACTGCAGGGGATGACCCCAGAACTTCGCAGCTTCGCTCTTCATCCAAAAGCCTCAATCTCAAAGACGTCATGGAGGCCATAGCAGGTGTACGGACATCTTTAGAGACTCGTATCGACTCCGTGAACATTGAGGTAACTCTCCTGTGGGCGGATCTGAAGAAAATGGACTCCAGAGTCAAGGACGTGGAAACCACCACGAAAGCTCTTGTATCCGACACCTCTACTCTGCAGCAGCAGGTAGCTCAGCTCCAGGATCAGCAAAAAAGTATGGAGGAGCTCCTGGATGATTATGAAGGAAGGGCGAGGTGGAACAATATCCGTATCCTGGGGGTTCCTGAACGATTGGAAGGACCGGCCATGGAACTCTTCGTGGAAGACCTGGTGATCAACAAAATCCAGCCTAAACGTCTCTCCAGCTATAGGGTTCCTGGGGGTCGTCCAAAGCCTGGGGCTCCCCCCAGGCCCATAATTGCAAGAGTCTTTAACTTCCGAGATGTCATTTTACAAACAGCACAGGCCGGATCTCCGTTGAAGATTGATAATACGAATATTACCCTATTCCTGGATTTTACTATCAAAGTTCGGGCACAAAGATGCAGCTTCACAGCGGTTAAAAAAGCCCTACGCGACAAGGACATTAAATATTCCATGCTGTTCCCAGCTAAACTTTGGGTAGAATCCGAGGGTAAAACATGTTTTTTTTCTGTCCCCGGAAGAAGCCTGGGAATGGCTGGAAGGATGGCGTCGAGTGGGGAGACCATCAGATGGTCACAACAACAAGGGCCCCAATACTAGCCAACGCGCTCCTCCCGCATCAAGAAAGCACCACTCGGGAGAGGACTCAGACTGGAAACTCTGAAACCAGGCCGTCGGACTTCATTTGCTCTCACCAACACTTATAGGCCATATGTGTACATTCCACTTTGGGAATTGCGGTCCGCATGAGATGACTCCCTAGGTGATTGTCAACACTGTGACCGAGGCAACACTGCCAGTACGGAGCTTACGCCTCAGAAATTCAACGCCCGCACGCAAAATGCCTAAGGATTGGACTAGAATTGACAGCTTTTAAGTATGCTATGAATATACTACGTTGCCTAGGCGTGGGGTGGAGGTGGTTAGCCAGGCACCTCACACATGAAGGGGTGGGCGACAGGCACTCTGCCTTGTTGGGGAGTGGAAAGTTGGAATTCCACTGGCAGGGGGGCAGGGAAGGGGGTTTGGGATGGGGGCGCGGGTAGTTGGGGTTTTTAATGTTATAGATTTCTTTGCACAGAGCATCCAAGTGACTCTAACTTCGCCATATCAATAGGCTCCACCGATACTGTTATCCTATACTGCTCTTCAGGATTGGGGTTGATAGGCACGCCACTAATAATCGCTTCGCATTCCACCCCTGCTCCCCACTACTACCCGACATGACAAGACACAAAAGATGCACAGTTGTCAATAATGACATGGAATGTGAATGGTCTGGGCAGTAAAATAAAAAGAGGAGTGGTCCTAGAGTACCTTAAGAGGCAATTGCCAGACTTGGTACTATTGCAGGAAACGCACTTGGTGGGTAACAGCTGTAAGGCTCTTAACAGGTGGGGGTACAAGCTTTTGGTCCAGGCAGGGTTTACATCGGGTTCCAGGGGCATGGGTATCCTTATACGGAAGAATTTGGCCCTTACACCCACCCATATTTGGACCGACCCACAGGGCAGATTTGCTGTATTGGAGGCGCTATGGGAGGGCAAGCCACTGAATGTAATATTGGTCTATCTTCCACCTTCGCTGGAAAAGACAGCACTGCAAGACCTGGGCAAGATACTGCTAGATCTTCCCCCTGGTACTCTTATACTAGGAGGGGGACTTCAAAATGATACTGGACAAGAGGCTTGACAGACACCCCCAGAAACCCTCTCCCCGATGAAGCACGCACATGGCTGACTTCACCCAAGCAATGGGTCTTACTGACATTTGGCACACACTGCATCCTGCTATAGTTCATTACACACACTATTCCAATGCACACAAAAGTATGTCCTGCATTGACTATTTTTTCACTTCCCTTACAGATATAGGTCACTTTCAACATCCCCGGGGGCTCCCAAGAGGTATCTCAGACCATTCCCCTCTCAGGGTTGAACTTACTGTTAATCGGCACTCTACCTGAGGTCTTATAATTATTAACCCATGGCTTCTTACGATCCCAGATATTAAAGAAGACCGAACTAAGCGCACAGATATTACTTTACTGAAAACGTTGGCTCTGTCGATTCGGCAAACACTATATGGGAGGCCTATAAGGCAGTGATTAAGGGACACGCCCTAGCATTGAAGGTCGGGTATATTCGGAATCCAAATGCACAACTGACTCAATAAGAAAGTGACTTGCTCCAACTGGAAACAGAACACAATGCCTCTCCCACAGAAGCCAAGGCCCACAATCCCCGGAATAAGCAACTAGAATACAAAGCCCTTGCACGTGAAAAAACCCAGGCAAGACTCCTCCATACCCGCCACAGGGGGTATACAAGCTTGGAGACAGGGCCGGCAAAATGCTGGCGTGGTTGGAGCGGCGAGATCCGGCATCTCGATGGGTCCCTGAAATCTTACTTGAGGATGGGGGGCAGGCAACGGACCCATGGGAGATGGCGGAAGCATTTGCAGACCACCTGGAGGCGGTATATACCTCATAGATCACCACTTACTCAGACGACTCACGTCAGCTCCTGGAGGAAATGACCCTACCCACACTTTCGGACAGTGACAGGGAAGCCCTAGATGCAGACATAACAGCGGGAGAAATCTGTAAATCTATATTTGCTATTCACTCAGGGAAGGCAATGGGGCCTAACGGGATTTCGATCGAATTCCTTAAAGGGATGGTCCTTAAAGTGACCCCACATCTAAAAAACATATATGACTAGAGTCTGGAACGGGGTATTCTTCCCTTAGATCAAAGGCTAGCATCTATAGTCGTCATACCCAAACCTGGTAAACCAGCGACCAATTGGGGCTCATATAGGCCCATATCTTTAATAAGTTAAGAAGCCAAGGTGTTAGCGAAACTCCTTGCATCCCGTCTGATTGCAGTCCTCCCCTCCCTGGTCAATGAAGACCAATCGGGGTTTGTACTGGGCCGCAATACTGCTTTCAACATTCGTCGAGCCCACAATGTCCTAGGCAGACAGCCATATCTACAGGAAGACGCGGTTATATTGTCATTAGATGCCACCATGGCGTTTGATTCGATAGAATGGCCTTACCTCTTTGAGGTCTTGGCAAGGTTCGGTTTTGCTCCACGATTCCGACAGTGGGTGGCACCGCTTTACACCACGCTGCTAGGTCAAGTCAGAGTAAACAATCATATGTCACGTACATTTGCTTTACAAAGAGGGACTAGACAGGGTTGTCCCCTATCCCCCCTACTGTTTGCGTTGACTCTTGAGCCGCTAGCACACTGGATAAGGCGTGATGTTTCGATACGCGGACTGCGATTGAGCAAGGATAAGGAAGACAAAGTATCGTTCTACGCTGACTATATTCTAATATACTTGGTATCCCCACGGGCTTTTATTAATAGCCTGCTCAACGTCATCACTAACTTTGGCAAATATGCAGGTTACACCATCAATTGGTCCAAATCTGTATTATACGTCTTAAACGGCCCCCCACCTAGACTGCTGCACGGTTACACAATGGAATTGGCCACTTAAGGTTTCAAATACTTAGGAATCTTTATCACGCCCGACCCCAAAGCATTTTATGATCGAAATGTTTTGGGCCCCCTCCGACGGCTACAGGACGACATTAAACACTGGAGGTCACTACCCTTGTCCCGCCTGGGAAGGGCAGCCCTATTTAAAATGCTTGCACTCCCTAGATTTTTGTACATACTTCAAAACTGTCCATTCCCACTTGCTGACACTTATTTTACTACCATTGAAGGGGAGATCCGCACTCTATTATGGGATGGGAGGGCGCCTCGCATCGCCCTCCAGAAACTGACAAAGGGGTGGTACGATGGGAGGATTGCCCTCTCGGATCTACATCTATATTATTGGGCCTCACAACTAGGGGCAATTAACCACTGGATTTATGGCCCCCACTTGAATCCAGCCTTCCAACTAGAACAATATCAAACTGGGCGGGAGGGTTATTTAGGCGCCCTCTATAGCAAGTTTCGAAGGGGCGGTTACTTGGGGCCCATATCACAGACTGTGGCCATTTGGCATAACGCCACCAAGCGCCTGGGATGGGCGGATAAACTCACAAAAGCTACACTGCTGTGGTCCTCTCAGCGGCTGGGATCGCTCTGCCACCACACAGGGTTCGATAAATGGGGCACCATTGGCATAACTAACATAGTGGACCTAATATACAGGGGCAAACTTCTCACATTCAAAGAGCTGCAAACCAAATATGCTCTTGCACCAGGGGAGGTCTTTCGTTAATTGCAGATCAGACATGCTCTTCTCACAACTATTCTGGACATACCCTCCTTACCAGACTCCTCCCCTCTAGAGGACCACCTGCTCTCAGAACCGCTCTTGACAAATGCTGTCTCCTGCACCTATCGTAAACTTTGTGACAACTTACCTGACTCCTTTCAGACTCTTCGGGACCGCTGGCAGACTGACATAGGGCCAATAGACGACAACGACTGTCAGACAGCATTAATGTCCCCCAGGGAAACGGCGATAAACCACTGCTTTCGCCTCATACAACTAAAAATCCTACACAGGTCCTACCTCTCCGGGGTGCACCTGGCCAAACTAGGCAGCCGTCTGGACGCTCTATGCCTTAGAAGATGTGGCAAAGACAGCACCTTTTATCATATCTTGTGGGACAGTCCCGAGATACGTCCTCTGTAGAACAATGCAACCAAAAAAATGAGGGACAGTGGGTAAGCAGCTCCAATTGTTACCGCGGCTGGGAAATTTGAATATATGGGAGGCCACCGACCTGACGGAAATCGAACAACAGTGGGTGGCACTGGGGTACCTCCTGGTGAAAAGGGCTATAGCAATGCTTTGGGGATCCAATAAACGGCCTTTGACGGTCGGATGGGTGGCGGAGATAGATAGATAGATAGATGCATGATAGCGGAGAAGGAGGTCTACAAACTGTGGGGCTGCCCCAAGAAATGGGACAGGAAATGGGGGGAGGGGTGGAATGCCTTTAGGGGAGAAATTTGTACATCACCGACAGAAGATATGGCGATGTGGAAAAGACCGGAATAGTAACCTCCCAAACCACTTAATTTATGTAGTATGTGAGTATTGATGTATTGTATTTCACCAAACTTGAAATGTACTATGAGATTGCAATAATGACTCTGTGCTTTCACGTTCAATAAAAACTGTTATTAAAAAAAACTTTTAAAAAACATGGAACACGCAAGTAAACAACCACTGGATGCTGATTTTAGTAACAATGTTTTTATTAAAAAAAAATCTAAACTATCATGATTGACCACATAGGTGATCACCAATAGGTGGATCTGATATACACATTTATTTTGCTTGCTTGAGAGACATAAAACACAAATTAAGATTCTAATGAAGTTTTGAGTGAGTACAAAACATGACAAAACAAAAAGAAACCTTGCTGAGTTGCAACCCATCATCACTGCTCTCAGGACCAGACACATATTATACAAATCTATGCTTCCCTCAGAAAACCACCTACAGGGAGTACCCTCATCAACTGTCCCACCCACCACAGAAAATTCAAGTTGTCTCAATTATTGGCAATATTTGGAAAGCCGTCAGAGATCTCAGTCATGAAAGAACTTGCATCCTCAGAAAGAACGTCAGCACATGCAACTAGATCTTGGAGAATAGCTCCTCAGTTCCAACCTGCTCATTTGAGATCTTTTCCATTCCAAACAGGTCACATATTCTAGGTATGTAGCATAAAGCGACTTACTAGGGGTGCAACCCTCTTTCATCTTGCTAACAGCGTCTATTTGGTAACCAATAGGGATAGCAATAATGTCCTTTACTGGCCCCCAACTGATCTCCAGTGCCCAACTCAAAATGGCAACCGATGCTTAAGCAGGATTCGTCACTCCAGTTATCCGAGACACATAATCTACAAATAAACCCCAAAACACTAATTGTTTATTTAATAATATTGGACAGGACAGCTCCACGATGTATGCAAAATGGTCCCTCGACCCCTGCATTCCAACATTTGTTGGGTTGCCACCCATCCCGATTAGGAAGGTTGGCAGGAGTTTAGTGCCACTTACAGAGTATTTTCCTTCCCACCCATGCTTCTGGCTCCCCTACATGCATACTACAGTGTGTTGGCTCACTTCTTATCTGAATAGGTGACTCCCTGTTCTTTATCCCACAAAGTCTGAAAACATTCCTTCAATGGTGCCTCAGCCACTCGTACGATGCATTAAATACTTGAAGCTGCATTAGATTCCTTAAGGAATTTGTCTTGAGAATTTCCTCTTTTGTATATAGGTTGTTCCAGGTCCTCTGCATGAATGTACAGGAGAGAGTCTATCTAAGCCTGCTTGTTCTAGATAGTAAGCAAAACCCTCCTGGTATGACAGGCTGGCATCATACAGCTTCTGGTAGAACCTAAGGAACCAGTCTAAAAGGTCCACCTTCCCTACTAGTTGCTTCCCCCCTTTGACCCATGATCGAAAAGATACAGCCCTTCCAGCCAGTTAATGCCCTGATGGAACCCCTGACCAACTGCCACATGTGTTTTCCTCACGTGCTGGTGTGTGTGTAAATCAAATATTTCGCTACATAGTTGGTAAGCGGAGACACGCACTTGTTTTCCGGTGTGTCTCTGTTTTCCCTCAAATTCATATGGAAATGGGGGGCTCGCGGGGGAGTATATGCATGAATTTCTCATGTGTGTATATAGTGGGTTTTGTTATGCCATTAGGGCATTCAACTGCTGATCAACACCAACCTTGCCACAATGCATTCTGTCTTAGAGAGGTTGAGCATCTGAAGCAGACTTCTCAGATGTGAGACCCAATGTCAGATATTCTGATACTGGGTTTTCTTACTGGAATTCTAAGCCTTCTTTAGGTCATCAACTAGTTTTGTCCCTGCTGCCTCCCTTATCCTCAGTCATGACGTATCCCCTCACTACCACCTTAAGGGCATCCAGGTAGTCCCTATATGTTAGTCTCCAGTGTCATTAAAGTTTAGATATTCCTCCAAATGGTCCCAGACTGCTGGTAGTAAAACCTTGTAATGGAGTAATGTATCATTTACGCACACATGCCACTTGAGTGTCCTATTCTATTGCATCTGGCACAGTACTAGGGAGTGATCTGAAAGGGAAATAACCCTTATCCCAGCATAAGAATGTATTATCTTGAAAAATAATGTGTATTCTGGCATAGGATTTATGTGAGGTTAAGCAGCAGGAATAGTCTGAAGGATGCTGCATGCCCGCCACATTAGACCCACCTTCTCAAGCTCATGCAATTCATCTATTTAAATCATGGCTGCTCCCCCTCCATCAAATGCATGTCCGTTCTTGTCACACTTAGCATCAAGCACAGAATTCCAGCCCCCTTCACCCATATTCACAGGCCCTTAGCAACAGACCTCCTTGTCTCGAAAATGTCTTTTCAATAGGAGCCACCGTCCCCCTTAATCAGCATAACTCTCACCTAATGAGAACCCCACGTGGTGAGAAAAGCATCCCTACACCTGCAATTTTAGTCTTCGCAGTATAACAAACCCTCCATACATCCCTATGTAACAGATGCATTGCCCGTAAGAGGCAGATGTCTGTCCTTAGCTTCTTAAGGGAATGTAGGGTCATCTAGCATTTACCATAGCATTTAGCCCCTGCATATGAAAGCAGATGATCTGCAGGGACCTCTACATGTTTCCAGCAGTTGGGATATCCATCTCTCTCATCCCTTTGGAAGCCCCTCCTTAAACTTTACAGTCCCTCAATTTAACTTCTGAGCCCTCCACACCACCCACATATCTAAACCACATTCAACAATTATGCTGTACATTAGACAGAAGTCCTCCCCTAAGGCTTACCAAACAGTAATCCCCTTCCAGGACATTAGTGTGACAGTTCAAACAGTGAAGCCCTCGTCACTGCCTGCATCCTCCCAGTCTGCAGTGACTATTTGCAAATTGGAGCTGATAAAACACGTGGCCACCCTCCAGTCACTGGCTGGGGGGCGGCCACATGTATATCTGGCCCATTTCTTTGGTGACCGGCCCACTTTGATCGAATGGTGTATTGATGCCGGTCTCTCCTTCCTCATGAAATCAATGGATGGTCTGGCAGTACTCTTTCTTGTGACATTTTTTAAATGATCAGGATGAGTGTGGTGCCTGGCTTCTGTCTTTCACGGTTTTGCAGTCCGAAAGGCACTTCCTCGGATACTCCTCAGATATCCTTTGCTTCTTTTAGGGGGTTTGTTTTGCTATCTCTGGCTATTCCACTAAAATACATGATTTGAAAAGCATGGCCACAGTGGACTAGGGTACAGGATCTAGTTCAACTGAGGAAGATATTGAGGAACCTGTCTCAAATGCTAAAATTAAATGTGGAAAAGGCCATCACTCCCTAGAATTGTGGTTTATTATGGATGTCCTTGGGAACATAGCAAATGTTCTTAGATGAGCAAAAATACTCCACTCAACTCACAACTAAGGCTACCTTTTACATGCTTTGCGCCTTTAGACCAAGGAGCCTGTTGTTGATGCCCCTTCTCATGTTGCTTGAGCTCTTACACCACTGGCAGAGAATGGTTGCATCAAGACAAACTGATGAAGGGTATCACACGGTATGGGGAAAGGGAACTATATAGCTATTTATATGGACAATATAAGGCTTTACATGGGAGACTCACAATGCTCTCTAGGGTCTGAATAAGAACATGATGGAGGTGTTTGGCATAGATATGGACTGGACCATTAGCAAGGGGGCCATCAGTGGTGTTTCTGGTATAAGGGAGAGGTGCCGCAAACTAGAGATTGATAGATTCAAGTACCTACGAAAATGTGTGTTGAGAAATGAAACTGCAAACTGAGGGACAAATTATAAACCGATGGTACCAAGACTTCGACCTTTGGAAGACAGAAGAGGGAACACAATAGGAAAAGCAACTATCACTCCCCATTTTATATACATGCTAAAAATACTCTCTTTACAGCTCAGACAATTTATCTGCAAAGTGCTAAGCGTTATCTGTAGTTTTCTAAGAGGTGGGTGGGGCGTGCCCAAAGTAGCATGAGACTTTATCGTTGTAAATACACTTAGGGAGTGCACTTAAACATTATTATGGGGCCCTGAAACTGTGAGCTTGTGAGAATGGATAGTCATATAATGAACACTTTGTCATAAATCCATGTGATATATTGGTCAAAATCCTTGGGAACCTACTATCAGTGTCACAGGTAGTTCTGCAGACATGGAGTGGAAGGCAATAGATGCTATTGATGGAAGGGAAGAATACGAAAACACCATTCTAGACCGGTATGATATACAAAGATGGAGGCTTCTGAAAATGGGACCCGAATCCAGCATTTGTTTTAAATTTGAAACAAAGGCATAGTTATACATATAAAGAAACACATTCAGAATATGACTTGGATAAGCACTAAGTACTTCCAGCTGTGGTTTGCAGGGAGTTCTTGACTAATCAAAATAAGAACATATCAGTATAGAACCCACCTGAAGACTGAGTCTTACAAAAGAGATGCCCCAGATTCATAAAACAAAGTATGAGTATGCCAGATAATGTTGCTATGCCTAATAGAGAAATGGGAAACAGACTAGGTAACTTAGGTTCCTCAAAAAAGAGAGAAATAAACTCCTTAGGAGAGTGGCTACTCCCAATAAGTTTAGGTAAGCACAATTCATGGTCCTTGACAAATTACTCAAGGGAGAGATTAAAGAAAATGTGAAAAAAATGATGATCCCAAAATCCTAACGGACATGCTGAATATAGAGACTTATTTTGTGATATCTGGGTCTCCACATGCACGATCTTACTAGGTACATCTTACGAATTAGTGAGGGAGCATATTGAGATAACTTTCAATCACTGTAAATCTATAATTGATGTCAAATTACAAAATTATGGTAGTGCCTTCCTTCTAGTACCACTACGCGAAAGAGATCTGGTCCAGTTTTTGTTTTTGTTTTTGTTTTTGTGTTTTAAATATTTTTATTGACATTTTTACTAATCGCAAGACAACAACAGTGGTTACCAGTGGGATATGTAAACATGTTCAAGTAGACAGCAGCAGCGTATCCAATCATCAGTAAAGGAGAGTTAAACAATGCTATTATGCGCCAGAGCATTATTGTGGGCCCCATCTTCCCTTTCCAACCATATACCCAACCTTATACAATCATTGTGAATCAGAGAGCGAGAGTTCATAGTGTGCAAGCCAAGGCTTCCATATTTTACAAAACCTTTTAGGGCAGCCCCGTGCTTTATATGTTGTCTTCTCTCCTAGCATATACATGTCTATGCTCTTTCTCCACTCAACAAGAGACGGACCCGCTGCGGCCCCCCACGCCCTAGCTATGCCTCGTTTCGCAACCACCAACTCTAGCTGCAGCAAGACCAACTTAGGTTTAGGGAGGTCAATACCCGTGGATATTGCCAATAAAACAAACGAGGGGCTGAGTGGAATCGCCTCCCCAGGACACTCTCCATCTCCCCCATCAGAGTTGTCCAGTACCTTTGAATCTTACAACACTCCCACACCATATGATAAAATGTACCTTTTGCCCCTAGGCAACGCAAACAGGTGGATGTTTCTTCCCTTCCTATGCGGTGCAATCGCGCTCTGTCGTAGTATGCCCTGTGCAGGTATTTGTATTGAATCAGCCTGAGGCGTGATCGGATGGCTACTTCTCGAGGATGCATCAATGCCATCTCCCAATCCAAATCGGCCACCTCCCCTAGCTCCGATTCCCATTTCATTTGCAATTTCTGCAGTGTATCTGGCTTATTGTTTATTATTGTTCTATACGTCCAAGAGACCACTTTTTCCGCTATTTCCCCCATCAAGAGTCGTCCCTCTAAGGGTGCGTATTCGGGGATGTCATCAGTGTCTAGGCCCTGCGCCTGCCAGGCATGTAGCAACTGTAAGTACTTGTAGTGTTGGGTAGTGTTCATGTCGTATTCCATCTGAAGACGTGCAAAAGTGACTAACTCTTTGCGGTATAGTATGTCTTTAAGTTGTGAAATGCCCAACAGGTCCCATTTCCTGAAGCCTCGCAGCTTCCTAATTTCTGGCAGGCGATTTCCCACCCATAGCGGGGTTTCCCTAGTGACCCGTCCGCCCCATTTCATCTGTCTTTCCGCTTGTTTCCATGCTGCCAGAATGATCCGTGTCGCTGTGAGGAGTTGTATAACCCCTCCCCCCCATATATATAGTGCGTGTACGGGTGTATAATTAATTGTGTGTGCTCCAAAGCGTACGTGGGGTGATCCCTCTCTATATGCTCCCATTCATTCACTACTATTAAATGTGCTGCCCAGTAATACGCTCGAAGATCCGGCAAGGAGATGCCGCCAATATATTGATTACGCTGCAATGTCACCAGTGCTACTCTCGGCGGCCGTCCATCGCAGAGGAATGTCCGCAGTGCGTCGTCAATTCTGTTGAACACCTCCACTGGTATTAACTGATAAGTGTCTTGTAACACGTAAAGGAATTTGGGGAGCACCATCATTTTGTACAGGGCTGCCCTGCCCAGTAAGGTCAGTGGCAGGGACTTCCATCTCTCCACATCCTCACGAAAATCCCTAAGCACCCTGTACAGATTGTGATCCAGTGCTAGTTTCGCGTTCGTTGTTACACAGATACCTAGATATTTAATGCCCTCTCGAGTCATCTGGAGCTGTGGCGTATCCATCACCCCCACCCGTCTGATATAGATGGGATTTCCCCCAGTTAATCTTATAACCCGCATGTGCGCTGTATGTTTCACAAACAACTCCCCATAATGCTTGGGAGTGTTCTTTCCGGGTTTGTCACATACAGTGATATATCCTCCGCATATAAGGATATGCGTTCATCTGGCTCTGTCATCCCATCCATTTGAAAACCCGCTATGTCTGGGTGTGTTCGGATCACACAAGCGAGTGGTTCCAATACCAGGGCAAAGAGCAGAAGGGATAAAGGACAGCCCTGGTGCGTGCCCCTGCCTATGGGAAATTCCCTTGATAGTGCCACGTTGACTCTGACCCTTGCCATGGCTCTGTCGTATATTACGGCGATCCATTGATGGAACACCGGTCCGAAGCCAAATTCCTCCAATACTGACATGAGAAAGGGCCAATGTACCGTATCAAATGCCTTCTCGGCATCAAGGGACAGGATAAAGTGTGGATCATCCCTCTTGCTCACCTCTTCCAGCCAGTTATGCAACTGTCTCAGGTTGAGCCCCGTCGCCCTTTTGGGCATGAAGCCCGACTGGTCTCTATGAATGAGACCAGAGAAAACCACTGTGAGCCTGTTTGCTAATATGCTGGCTAGTATTTTGGTTTCCAGATTAATCGGTGAGATAGGACGATATGAGCTACACCGGTCTGGGGGTCGGTCTTTCTTAGGGATTACTGCTATTGTGGCAGCCCGCAGGTCCCTGGGGAGGCTCACCACCTCATGCGCCTCCAAGTAGAGTTGGAGGAGGTGCGGGCAGAAGAGCGTCGCATGTTGCTTACAAAATTCTGGGGGGGAGCCCGATCGGCCCGGGAACCTTCCCAGTTTTCAACTGGCCAATGGCCGTCATGATTTCTTCTGTTGTAATCTTACTGTCTAGGGACTGTGATTCCTCCTCCTCTAGCCTGTGGAGCTGTATTGCGCAGTTTCAGCCAAGGCGCGTGGTGTATACAAAGCCTCGTAATAATCTGCAAAAGCGTTAGCTTTTACAACTGGGGTAATGCGGATCTGTTCGTCCTTCCCCTGTATCTGGGTCACCCTCCTATCTAGTTCTTTTTTACTGAGCCATGCAGGCAACCTGCCCGTCTTATCTCCCGTGTCATACAGTCTCCTGTGCAATGCTTGTATTGCATGTTGCACATCTTTCCTAGCCAGAGCGAGATGTTACTGTCTAAGAAGTTGTAGACTACGCAACAAGGAGGGATCATCGCCTATATTCGCCCGTGTTTCGAGCTGCAGTAGTCGGGACTCAATCCCAGTGATCTCTTCTTCTTCCTTCCGTTTTTTATGGGCTATGATGTTTTGTGCCCTATCCTGGAGGACGGGTTTGTATGCCTCCCATAGTGTGACAGCCGAATCTACCGTCCATACATTTTCTTTAAAATAGAGCTCAGTATCCGTTCTAAGTTCTTTCGCAATCTGCATATCTTTTAAATCCCAAGCATTAAGTTTCCATTCCCTATTTCGGCATTGTGTACGGGTGCCTACTGTGAGTCACAGGGGCGGGTGGTCCGAGAGGCCTCTGGCCAAAAATTCCACTTCATGTACCTCCCCTAGGTCCCCGGCCGGAGCAAATATGTAATCTATTCTTGAAAAGGCTTTATGGGCTCCTGAGTAAAAGGAATAAGCCCTGGTCTGGGAGTGCTGCCTGCGCCACAGGTCCGTGAGTGCCAACGTGGCTGTGAATCGTTTCAGCGGTGTCTCTTTGGGATCTCTCATCGTGACAGTTGTGCGGTCAATCGTGAGGCCCATCACGTCATTAAAGTCACCCCCAATAATGTGTGTCAGAGCCAGCCTCCAACAGACCTGCTGCGAGTTTTTCTAGTGTTAGACGTTGGAGCCTAGGTGGGGCATAGACACTAATAAAGGTGATGTGTCATCTGTTTCATATTCCCTTGACTGCAACATAGGTACCATTGGGATCTGTCCAAGTGCGTTTTAGGCGGAAGGGTGGGCCTTTCCTAATTAATATTGCTACGCCTCGCGCTCCGGTGGAGAACCCGGCAAGCGCTAGCGTTTTATACGCACCTCTGCCTAAGAAACCACATTGAGTACCCTTTAGGTGAGTCTCTTGTAAGAGGAAGTGTAGGACCGGGGGTCACCAGGCCCTGTGGGGGTAGCGTGACTCAAGCAGGTAGGCGTCCAAGGGCTTACGTGTAAAGTGACCATACAGCACACACATCCACTGAGACAGGAAACGCACGCAATAATTGACACCACACAGTAGTTTGAATAAAACCAATCAGTTTTATCTAGATCAACCTTAAAATCAAAAGCATTTCATTATGAATAGATTAGCAGTTCATTCCAACATCAAAACCTGGCCTTGAATCAAAGCGCGACACCTGGTGATCCTGGGGAGTGTCAAACACAGCGTTTACGCAAAGCGCTGCACATAGCGATTCAATAGCGCTTCTAAAACCTAGCATCTAACATAGCACTGTACATAGCAAGGCAATAGCGCTTTAAAACATGGCATTTGACATAGCGCTGCACCTAGCAAATCAATAGCGCTTTAAAACATGGCATTTGACGTAACGCTGCACATAGCAAATCAATAGCGCTTTAAAACATGGCATTTGGCATAGTGCTGCACATAGCCAATCAATAGCACTTTAAGATATGGCCTCTAAGCAAAGCGCTCCACCTGGCAATTCACTAGCACCTCATAACACGGCAATTCCTTCAAGCGTCAGACCTTGCAGTCCATTTTAGCGCTGCCCAGGGCAGATTACTGAGTAGGAAATCACAGCGCTACTCCTGGCAAGTATACGAGGCATTAGACGGGGCACTCAGTCTAAGGCAAGGTGCGCAGCCCAGTTGGCGAATCGCACAGCGGAGGGGGCGGCGTTGCGCAGTCCGCCCCCGTCACGTGACGGTGGAGGGCAGCTTCACGGCCTACCAAGGCCTTCCCCGAATTCCGGCGGCGTTCCTCAGGCTGCGACGGCAGCGGCGGGGCCCTGGGCTTCTCCGCGGGCCCCGGTGTCAACGGGGGCAATCTTTCTGGCCCTGGGCCGCAGCGGTGAGTGCTCCTCAGGTCCCCTCAACGGAGGGGGGGTAGAAATTAAGGGGGTGGTCTGCAGCTCGGGGGTGGTGATTATTTCTTCGCCCAGCGCCCCCTGTTCCCTCAGCGACGCCCCAGCTCGGGGCAGGTAGGCAGGTTGAGCAGGGGCAGGCCACCCGCCCGTGGCAGAACAGGATAGGGGAGACCCAGGCAAAGTCAGGGAGCGCAGGGGCGTCACAGCGCTAGTACCTGGTCGATCCCCCAGCAGTTCAGTAGTAAGTCTCTGTAGTAAGTTTCAGTTGTAAGTTTCTGTGGTGAGTTTCTCTGTCCTTTTGGCGCTTGCTGGTTCTGGCGCCCTTGGTAGGTTGGTTCCTTGGGAGGGTGGGGGGTAGATTGAGTTGGTGACTAGATAGTTCCTAGTCAGGCTTGGTATGTTGTCCCTGGGTTCCCCTCCAGCTGGGCCAGATCAGTGGGTTAGTTCAGAATCCCTCACTCAACTTGAAAGGCAGCACCTAAGCCCTATCACTTTCAGTGGCATAAGTCCCTGACTAGGCCCTACCGCCTAAAACTCCTGCGTAGGTTCCCCCAGGTCTGCGTCGCCCCAACTGACTAAAAAAAAATGTTCCCTCCTTTCCTTAAGTAGCCCTAGGTCAGGTGACCACCCTCTAAGGCGGCAAAAGCAAAACCCCACCCTTCTTCTAGAAGGTTCCAGCAAGTTCCAGGAGCTTCCCCACTCTAGCTATAGGACAAAAAGGCGGGCTGGTGTCGCAACATTGTTGTAGGGTCCCAGCCAGCTCCTGGGAACTAGGGTGCTACTAAAAAGGCCACTCCGCAGTAGCAGGGGCCTGTGGCAGCCATCCTGGGAGAAGAGAGCACCTGCACCTTAACAATGATTAGCAGTGAAAAGGCACTCGGAGACCTAAGGCCAACGAAAAAGAGGGTGGAAAAAATGAGGCAAGGGCAAAAATACAGGGAATACCACCCTAGGGCTGACAGGTCTAACAGGAAGATACAGGTTTCAGTCTCTTAAAATATGCAGCCACTAGTCCCCTCTTAATCTTATTCTCCATCCCATTCACATTCCATGAAAGGACAGAGTATTGTCCTTGATCAGGTATAACCATCGTTATGGTATGCAGTGTTCAGCCTGCCATCTGGCCCACCTCCCCCTCTCCAAAGCTGTAGTCTCTGCAATCTATGAATGTCTGCTGTCTTACTCTTTTTCCATGGTACTATAACAAACCCCCAACTCCCCAGAGTCCCACCCGCCTCCTACCCCCCCAACATCCATCCGACCACCCCTAGGATCAACAGGACCAACTGTGTCGTGATCATATTGGCGAGGTCTATCGCCCACCCTCCCAAACCCAGTGTCTCAAACTTTGCTCAGTCCCTTTAGTCCCCTCCATAAGCTCACAAACCCCAATTATGCAGTCTTGGAGGTTACGTCTCAAACTGACAGCTTCAGAGTCTGCTTAACAAATACAAAAATAGGACAGAAAAAAGAAGGGGGGCGAGAGGGGGGAAAACAAAAAACTAGGAACGGAGCAGGCGAAGAAGGAAAACGACAAAGGGAGGAGAGAAGAGAAGAACAAATCCCAAAAAATCGGGGCAGAACACGCGGGGGCCAGTCTTTACTCATCAGCATCATTGTCCACGGATGGTGTCTGAGTGCCTTTTCCTGCTTCACTAGTGTTTCCGCCTGTGCACTCCATGAGATTGATGTTGTGCATCAAGGGGTGTTCTTCTTCCGACTCCGTGGTGATGTCCTGATCAGTGCAGTCCGCCGAGCGGTGTGTGACAAGGTCCTTTGGTGTCTCCAGACCCCCAGGGCGGCCCAAGCGGATGTCCTCCGAATCCAGTGCTCGTGGAGCAGCCCCTGCCACTCTCCGGCATGGCGTGCCATATTTGGTGCAGTTTCCTTGTTCTTCCGCGCCCGATTTTGTGATCTAAAGGTGTTAACGTTCAGTGAAGGGGCCTTCCCGGAGTGCCGCGGCATATCAGGGGGTGCTCTTGGCAGGGGGCGCTCCTCCAGCCAGTGACATGCCTCTTCTGGGTGCTGAAGAACAGGTTTTTACCTTGAAAGATCACCTTAAGTTAAGCAGGAAAGAGGAGCATATACGTAATTTGCAACTGTCGCAGTTTGTCCTTCACAGAGTCAAACGTTTTACGTTGCTTTTGAACTTCTCGGGAGTAGTTCGGGAATACCATGATTCTTGCATTGTCTATTCGAATTTCTCCCTTCTGTCGGAATGCCCTGAGAATAGTGTCCCTGTCTTGATAGTTAAGAAACCTGGAAATCAGCGGACGCGGAGGTGCCCCCGGTGGCGGCCTGACCCCGGGTATTGTGTGTGCCCTCTCAATGATGAAGCATGGTGAAAAGTGGGTATCAGGGAATGTGTCCAACAACCATTTACGTAGGTAGGTACCCGTATCTGCCCCTTTGATTGCCTCCGGAAATCCGAGAAAGCGCAGGTTATTTCTTCGTGCTCGATTTTCCGCGTCATTAATTCTCCAGAGGACCTCTTTCAGCGTTGTCGTCAGGCCCGTGACCTCACCTCACAGCGTATGAGTAACGTCTTCGACTTCTGAGATACACTGCTCCGCTTGCGTGACTTTTCCGGATACGTTGCGGAGTTCTTGACGGAGCAGATTAACATCAATTTTAATCTCGTTGATCTTGCCTTTGAGTATCTCTCTGGAGGACTGAATCGCTTGGAGGAGGACTGTGTTGTCGGGGGGTCTGCCGGCCCTGTTCCAGCGGGGTTGGGCACTTGCAGTGGTTTAGTAAATTTGTCCATCTTTCTCTGCTTCTGTGTTTTGGTATCTTTATCTCGCGCCATCGATGGCCAGCACTCAGGTGTGGCAACCGGGATTGACCACTTTAAATCCCCGGGGCTTCAAACGTTACAGTCCGTCTCCCACCCTCTCCACCAAGAGGCCCGTGGAGAGGGGCACAATGTGTGAGCTATTCCCAAGTCCGGCTTGCAAACCAACTGGCGAGGGAAGGTAGAGTCCAATCGCAGCGCGATCCTCATCAGATCCCCGTCTCCACCGTGACACGTGCTCGGCACCACTTGTCCGCAACAGGGCCACGGCAGCCTGGTTAGTCCCAGGCGAACAGAAGTGCCTTTTCTTTCTACGTGAAGCGCCACTGATTGTCCTCAAGCCCCGTGCCTTCCACGCATGCCAATGTGTTGCTCACTGTTTCACCCCTGCAGCAGGCCGCACTGTCAAGGTCTCACGGTATTTCCTCGCTTTGTGATAACTGTCCAAGTGTACTCCGCGTTATGTATGCACCTCACCGCTGGGTCGGTCTGTGCGGGTTCTTACAAAGCCGCACTGACATGTATTGTGTATCCCCCCAATCCTCCGTGGCAGTCCCCAGACAGGCGTCTTCAAGTGTCCCAGTAATCAAGTCTGTTTGACAGTGGCTCCCCAGCGATTCACTTCACTCCCAGTGACAATCCAGGAGGGGGGGGCCCACGTACTGCCCGCTGGATGGCGAGGTCCCCAACGTGTCCCCCTGGGTCTCGCTTCTAGGGCCCAGAAATCACCTTTCCTGCGAGGGACAGTCCTTTGCTCTCAGCATAGGGCTTTTATTACTGCACGGCCTTCTTGACTTTCCCCTCTCCGATGTTCGATGTCCGGGGGGTCTATTGCCTACACGGAGCTCTCCCAATAGAGCATTTACTGCTCCATCCGATGTCCAACCTGGGGAAAGAGGGAGGGGGCCCCCACTGCCACTCAGGCACCAATTCCTCCCCTCGTGGGGCACCCCTTACCTCCCTCTGCGCTGGTTCGTGTCGCCTCCGACAGCGGGTCTCTCGAACGAGCGCCGGCCATGCCGACAGGCCGCTCAGCCAAGACCGAGGCCGTGGCTCGTCCACAACGTGTCTCTCAACACCATCCAGTACGGGTGCGGCCAGCTCGTCACACCCCCGTATGGGGATGGGGGAGGGCTCCGATCCGCAACCTCCGCAGCGCCCCCGCCCGCCCTACAGGCAGTCAGGGACAGTCCGCAGCAAAGTTGGCAGCTGCTCGGTCAGAAACTTCAGTCACCAAGGGCGGGGGTTGTTTTTCCCCTCTGGACGCCGCTTCCCATGCAGACACTGAGAGACACCTTTCTTCGCTAGTGTCCTTCTCGGAGCTGCTCCCAGGACAAGGTCTCGTAGCTCAGTTCGCCGCCATTTTGTCTTCAGCCGGGTTTGCCAAACTTCTGCCGATCGAAGGCACCACGGGCTGTATTGCTCCCAGAACGTCCGACCGGAGCACGTAGATCATGTTCTACCACTCGGTCTGTGTTTTTACAGTACCGGATCATGTTGAGAAACCAGGATTAATGCAGGATCAATGTTCGGCCATCGGAGCTCCGGTCGGACAGGTCTAGTCCGCCATACTCTTGGCCATGCCCCCCCTCCCCCGGACCTGTTTGATTGTGTAACAAGCATTTACAATGCAACGGTCTCGGCATTCTTAAAGTTAGAGCTATTGGTATTGTTAATTATTTTTTAATCATTTTTGAATCCCTAAATAAATGGCATTGTCATTTCTATTGGCATTAGCTTTTTTTTTTGCATATGTGATACCTATTGCATTAGCAGAGAGAGAGTGAGGTAGTGAGATAGAGAGAGAGAGTGAGGTATTGAAATAGAGAGTGAGGTAGTGAGAGAGAGTGAGGTAGATAGTGAGGTAGTGAGATAGAGAGTGAGGTAGTGAGATAGAGAGAGTGAGGTAGTGAAAGAGTGGAAAAATAAACTGCCTTAACTGCCGCTGCTCAGCTTCCAGGAGCAGTGGAGCTCTTTGGAACCTTAAAGCGGCAGTGTCAAATTCTTGCTTATGACAGTATTCGCCACCTACTTACAGCATTTCCTGAAGATCTTTTAATCTTCAAAAAGCGACAATCTCATGAGCTAAAGTGCAACGCTTCCTATGTTAAATAAATGTTCTGTTTTGAATTGTGAAATCTTTACTCTATTTTTACATGGTCTTTGTTGCACGATTTGCAGGCAACGTATGTTGCTGTGTGGGCCTGTATTATGGACCTTAGAGCCAAGCTAGATCATTGGCCGGCTGGGCTCTCCCCGTCATACTGCTGGTTCTATGGTAGATTGACACCGTCCAGAAACTAGTGGCGTAAAATAGGCTTCCGCATTGCAGGGGGGGGGGGTCTCCAGGGGCCTCCTCAGCACAGCACCCTGCCCTGAGAGTTCCTGATTATGTTCGGAGGGTGCCCTCGTGTACCTTGCAGGGGGGGGGGGGGGGGTGAGGGTCAAGCCACCGCCAGAAACTGTCACTCAGTATAGTAGCTGTATGGTGAAAACCCCGCCCTGCACGGAGCTGCGGTGCAATAGCGCAGCGCCTCCTTCAGGACAGTGGTGCATAGTGCAAGTGCTGCACGGAAGGGGCGGCGCCACATTCCGTGGGGCAGTCCCCCCATCTGCCCAACAGATGCAAATGCTGCTGTTCAAGTGTGCCCACTAGTCCCAGTCCCGGAGCGGCGATGAAATAGTGCTACCCTGACCCTCACCCTAAGGGCGCTGGCACACTAGTGTAACTCGCTCTACCACGCCCGTCAAGGGCACGGGTGCAACTCCTTCACGTGCGGCACGTACCGCATCTCCCCATCACAGGGCGATGGTCCAACAGTGCAGCGCCCTCTCACCCCTCACAGTAAAACAAGACAGTGCGGTGGAGGTGCTCCTTCACGCATAGTGCAGTGGTGAAGATGTGCACCTCCTCCACATACCGTGCAGTGGTGCATTAATTCATCACCAACAAACAGCTAAGAGGCAACAGTGCAACTCTCCCTTCCTTGACCAGTAGGACAGTGGCGCAACAGTGCAGCTCTCCCTTCCTGTGCCATTAGGACAGTGGTGCAACAATGCAGCTCCCCCTTCCTGGACCATTGGGACAGTGGTGCAAAGGTGCAGCTCCCTTCGTGGACCATTAAGACAGTGGTGCAACAGTGCAGTTCCCCCTTCCTGTGCCATTAGGACAGTGGTGCAACAGTGCAGTTCCCCCTTCCTGTGCCATTAGGACAGTGGTGCAACAGTGCAGTTCCCCCTTCCTGTGCCATTCGGACAGTGGTGCAACAGTGCAGTTCCCCCTTCCTGTGCCATTAGGACAGTGGTGCAACAATGCAGCTCCCACTTCCTGGACCATTGGAACAGTGGTGCAACAGGGCAGCCCCCCCCCCCTTTCTGGACCATTAGGACAGTGGTGAAGCAATGCAGCTCCCCATTTCTGGACCATTAGGTCAGTGATGCAACAATGCAGCTCCCCCTTGCTAGACCATTGGGACAGTGGTGTAACAGTGCAGCTCCTCCTTCCTGGACTATTAGGACAGCGGCGCAATAGTGCAGCTCCTTTACACGAGGCACGGATGCGACAGGGCAGCTCTTTCACACAGGACCATGGTACAGTTAAACTACACAGGACAGGCGAGCAAACGTGCTGCTCTTCCAATCTGGACAGTGCGGCAGGGCCACAGCTCTAACCTCTCACAGTAATGCCATACTGAAGTTCTGTCACGCAGGTCAGTAGTGCAGTACGCAGGTCCTCGTGCCTCCTAAGCACAACCAGGGCAGTGGTGCATTACTGACGCTCTACCCAAAGAGCAGTGACAGACTATTGCCCCGGACTCCCAAATCCCTTCCCCCCAGCAGCCCAGACACACAGGGACAGTGGCACAGTAGTGCAGCAGAACATCACCAGTGTCGCGCCGAACAAAGGGGCAGTGATGCAGGCGGCTCAAGCATAAAGGCAATTGTGCACACAAGGACGCCACACGCAGGGACGCCAAAGCCCAGGGGCAAGGGTGCGGTACTGACGTTGGGACAAATATAACAGAGGCAAGTTATGAAACGGAGGGCGCGAGTTCGAAACTCAGCCTTCGATCCCTGGCGGACAAGTCATTAAATGTGGTGTTTGTAACATCTGTCATTTATAGCGCTTAGAAATAGTAAAAGGGCGGCGTGTAACGCCATCTAAAAATTATCCCTGCAGTTGGGCAGTCTTGGTCAGTCAGGGCAGCCCCAAAGCTCGCATTAATATCTTGATAGCCCAGAAATATAAATGAAACCGCATTTCCTCTATCTGGAATTCCTCGTGAAAGCGTGATGATTTCTGTGTGTTTTGCACAGTCACTGGGCCCACCTGCGCTGCCGCATTAAATCCGTGTACGCAGCAGCCTCCGCATGCCCCTGCCCCCACCCCTCTCCCGTTGCACCCATCCTCATTGCAGGGTGGCGGGGAATGTCCCTCTTCGGGTGGGCTGCGGATAAAGCCCCCACTCCTCCCCGGGCTGCGCTGCAGGTACGCATGCAGTGTGTGGATCCGAGCCTTACCACCCCACTTACCACTGCAGATAATGGCGGTCAGCACCAGGAGCCCGGGGGCTGCCCTGCTCCCCTTGGATGCGCTATGCGGTGTTCCGGTTTGATACGCTATTTGCTGCGCTAGGAGCCGCTCTGTACTTTTCCGGGACGCTGCTTTATTTCCCAGCCCTGGATAACGCCTGAAACATGGCGGGGCCCGGAGCTGCCAGCACTCGGGGTGGGTGGGCTGGGGGTGGTGTTTTCTTTGGTTGGTAGAATTCACGGCGCGCGGGAGGGCCAAGAATGCGCATTCTACGCAGGGAGCAGAGCGGGACTGGGACCAGGGCGAGGGGTGCGCTTAACGTCGCTAGTATTATAAACACAGTCACATATCTGGCAATAACGACTCTAGTCGCGATGACGCTTATACCCTAATTTATATAAGTGTGTAAAATGCCTTCTGCAGACGAGGAGCAGGTCTCACCGAGGGAGAAGGATGGGTAGTGGGTAGCCAAGAACAGAGTGAACGCGGAGATGCCCCTCCCCCTTTACCGCAATATATCATGTCGTCTCTGTAGGGGAGGTGGGGACAGGAGACGCAGGAGAGGGAACAGATGGCAGCACACTTCCGAGCTCTCTGTAGTATAGACGATGCTGAGGGTCACAACCTCACCAAAAACAAGGCAGAGCAAAAGGCACACCACCGCCTTTCTCCGAGGCAGAGCAGAAATGCCTCGGAGAAATGCAGCGTCCTTTTCGGATTCGGGGGCGTGTTTTGCTGTTATCTCCTCCTTGAGACTTCTTGCAAAAAACACGCCCCCCCGATCCGAAAAGGACGGGGCCTAATCGGAATGACTGACCTCTTCTCCAATGGCTGGCCAGCATTCAAGAGGCCAGCCAATGGAGAACAGGGGAGAAGAGGGGCGGGTTCAAGCCCCTCTTCTCCAAGTCATTAAATCTCGGAGCTAGACTGCGCAAGCGCAGCCTTCGCAGCCGAGACCTAAAAATGCCCATTTGTGAAGTAGTGGATGTGCAAGAAGACCAGTAAAAGAACTAATAATATTTAATGTAACAATATCAAATTGAGTGAGAAAAAGTTAAAACTGCTGAAGTATCATCTTTGCACGTCAGGGTTCAAGAGACTTACAATACCATGAAATGTATATATTCAACACTATGTTTTATACTTCTTAATGTAATACTATTGGCCAGCCAGAGGCAATGCCAATTATCAATAATAATAGAAATAATTGGTGGTCACCATAGTTTTACGAAATGTCAATAAAAGGTATTCATTATAAAAAAAGAAAGATCAGTTGTGAGGTTTGGGAATCAGAAAATAAAGAGGGCAACTTGGGAGGTCACAGGGGAATAAGTGGGAAAGTTCTGAGTTGGAGATCAGAGAAAGAGCGAGACAGACTTGGCAATCAGAGAAGAGTCAAATGCAGTTTAGGACAATCTTGAAGGAGATTGGAGGATCTGAGAAGACAAAGAAGAAACTTGCACACAAAGGTAGGAAAGAGCAAGAGCAGTGGTTTTTAACCCGTGGTCCGAGGCCTACTGAGGGGGTCCACGGGTGTTTTACAAAATTGAATAATATTAAAATCAATACATTTAAATAAATTAAGTATATAGACAATTAAAGAACCAAAACTGAAAATTACAACGTTTTCCACATTTGATTGTGAATTAAACAAAATATTTCAATATTTGAGCATTTGTTTCGTTATACTTATTTTTATGTATTGTTTTGAGGTTCAAATCATAAGAATTGCTTAGGTCGGGAGTTCCAGACATCCATTACTAACTCAGCGGGGGTCCCTGGACTCCAGTAATGATTCAGTAGGGGTCCACAGAAGTCTAAAAGTTAAGAACCGCAGAGCTAGAGAAATATTGATGTGACATATAGCTTGGCTGCTGCCCCCAACATCTTTTTAGGCTCATTTAGGTTCACCCGCAGAAACACTCTTGGGCAGATGAATTCTGCCCCTTGTAACACCATCTCTCCTCACTCTGCCCTGTTGGAGGGGGAAGGGAGGAAGTATTTTGGACACAGAATGGATGCAGAATTTAAAGGGCAGAGGGGGCCAGTATATATGGGACAGATTAAGTAATGCTTTGTCTCACTCACCACATTCGTCTCCTTTGATGCCTTTGCTACTGCATCGCCACGCTCCAAGAAATACCTGAAGACAAGCATGAAAAGTGACAACACCAGCCCACCAATTAGTCGTTTGTTTCCTTTGTTCTCTTCCTCTCTTTCTGCCATCTCTCTGTTTTCCATTACCGATTTATTTCCTCCACCCTTATTTCTTCTCTATAACCTCCCCGTTTTTCATCCAATCCCTTTATCTCCCTGAATTATTCTCCTCTTTTCTACTCTATACTTCTCTTGCTGTTACTCCCTCAGAACCCTCAATACAGACTTACTTGGCAATGTTGGTCTGGAACGCTTCAACTTTGGTCTTGACGGCTGTCACTCTTTCCAGGACCTTCTCCTAAAATGGCAGGGAGAGAGTAAGAGAGACCAGAAATGTTTAATGAGGTGTGAAGGAGGGAAGCGGTTTGGAGCACCAGAAGGTTCTCCTTTAAGAAAAGCAGATGCAGTGCTCCGATGCTATAAACACAAAATCAATTAGGACTATGGTCCTGAGCAAAAGGTGATGGCATAGGAGCCCAGGTCTTCATTCTTTTGCCATGTTATCCTCACAGACTCACTCAAGTGTGAGTAGAAGGCAGGCAGTCTAAAGTACCTGCAACACTGTACAACAAGTTATTTAAATGTAATCCAAGCTTTGCATCATAGGAATATTCAATTAAGTCATTAACACTTTAACATAACAAAAATATAAACACACACAAACACAAAATATCTAAGGTCGAACTTTCCGATTAATTTTAAGGCATAATTTTTCTTCTTGAAAATAAATGTCCAAATATTATGTAATGATAACAAACAAACGTTGCAGCATAATCCTTACCTTGCTGCCCAAACTACATTAAACATACCTGAAATGAAAGGACAGTATAGCCAGATGAGCAGCAACAAAGGAAAGCTGAAAAGAACACTTCTCCTATGAGTAGCCAGTTGATTTCATATCTCATCACGCCTTACACTGGCTGCTGCTCCAGAGCGTCAGACCTTTTGATGGTAATAATGAATGTGTACAAGAACCCAAAAGTGCAATGGTTTACTGTACTAGAGGAGGATGGTTGGTCCTTTATGAATTCAATTAGGATTCCTACTATGCAGAGCTAGGATTACAAGCATATACCTTCCTGCTGCATTATAGGATCTTCCTTGACCGTCCTAGATGCAAGACTAGAGTAACATGCACAGCAGTCAAAACCTTATTCAAATAAAGTTTTAAGAGCGGCATTAAAAACGACATCACCTGCTCTGGCATTTGAGTGGTAGCAATAATGTTTAGTGAATGTACAGATGAAACTTCAAGTTGCAGCTCTGCAAATATCGCCTACAGAGACACTGCTTAGCTGTGAAACCATAATTGCCTTTTGTGTTCAGCCAAAGCACCACATTGTAATCACAGGTACTTTACATAATAACACAATGTTTTCCTGGTCATTAAAAGAAAAAGTAAAATGCTTTAAGAGCACTGAGGAATCAAACTCTCATCTCCTCTTTCCCAACATAAAATGGCCTGAACAGATCCACATATTAAATATTGATGAAAAACAACTGTACGCTGAATACATAAAACTGAGGAAAAAGGATTATGTTGCTTACCCAGTAAGCATCTGTTCTTGGCATGTAGAGCTGTAGATTCACATGCTTTGCATACTCCTGCAGGCTAGTGTTGGGTTCGGAAGTTTGCAAGTTGTTTTTCTTTGAAGAAGTCTTTCCAGTCACGAGGTAAGGTGACTCCTCCTTTCGGTGATAGTGTGCATGGGCATGACTCCATTGTCAGATTGTTTTCCCGCAAGAGGGTGAGAATGTAATAAGTGTAGTATGGAGATGTCCATGCGTATGTGATGTAAATGATGAGAACTGCAACAACTACTGGTGTCCGGGGAGGCAGGAGGGCGCAAGTGAATCTACAGCTCTACATGCCAAGAACAGATGCTTACTGGGTAAGTAACATAATCCGTTCGAGGCATGTGTGCTGTAGATACACGTGCTTTGCATAGACTATATAGCAGTATCCTCCCAAAGTGGTGTCTAACAAGTAGATGTTGCAGTTCTCTGAATAAGTGTCTTTAGCGCTGCCGGGCCTACACGTGCCTTTTGGCGTGCTAATACATCCACACAATAATGTTTAGTAAATCTCTGTGGTGTAGACCGTGTTGCTGCTTTACAGATGTGAGCTATAGGGATGTTACCTAAAAAGGCAATAGATGCCCCTATTTTGCGAGTGGAATGCGCTTTAGAGGGTATAGATAAAGGGCCACATGTACGACCATTTGATTTTGCGCCTCGCAATTTGTCGCAAATTGCGAGGTGCAAAATCAAATGTACAACAGTGTGTTCAACACTGTTTGCGATTTCACATGGGGTCGCAAATTGCAAGGCTCATTAAGATTAATGAGCCCCTCGCAATTTGCAACCCCATTGGAAATGGCAGGCCCTCCCAGGGATGGTGGCCTGCTGGGCCCTTTGGAAGGGAAAGCTCCTTCCAAATAGCGAGTCTCTAAACACTTTTTTGCGAGTCGCAATTCATTTGCGAATGCAAAAATGTGTTGGTACATAGCCATGACAATTTTAGCATGCGCAAACTTGTCGCTAACCCGTTTGCACATGCTAAAAGTGTTTGTACATCTGGCCCAAAGTTTTAAGCTTTTGCGTAGCAAGTTTGAATGTACTTAACAATCCATCTTGAAATGCCCGATTTAGAAATAGGATTGCCTTTGTGAGGTGGTGTAAATGAAACAAACAGTTGCTTTGTTTTACGAAAATCTTTTGTTCTTTCGATATAATACAATAGAGCTCTTCCGACGTCAAGTGTGTGAAGAGCAGGCTGTGCTACTGTATCAGGTTGAGGAAAGAAGACAGGTAACTCTAATGATTGATTAATATGGAAAGCAGAAACCACTTTAGGAAGGAATCTGGGATTGGTGCAAAGAACAACACCATCTTTATGGAGTTGAAAGAACGGTTCTTCTAAAATTAATTTTTGCAGCTCACCATCTCTCAATAATGATGCTATTGCAATGAGGAATGCAACCTTCCCTGAGAGAAACTGTAAAGGACACTTGTGTATTGGTTCAGAGGGTGGACCCATATGTCTTCTAACTATAATAAGATTCCACACTGGTGCCAGGGGAATTGTTGGTGGTATAACTCTTTCCATAAAGGCTTTAATGACAGGAACATTGAACAAAGACAAATGCAGTCTGTTTTGTAAATATGCAGCTCAGCTACTGCTGCAAGATGCAACCAAATTGATGTGTAAGCCAGCCCAGATTGCTGTAAGTGCAGAAGGTAATAAACAATGTTCTGAATAGAAGCATCCAGAGGTAGAATTTGTTTGTTGTTACAGTAGACAACAAACTGTTTTCATTTTGCTGCATAGCAAGCTCTGGTAGTAGGGTTTCTTGCTTTATTCAGAATAGTCATACAGTCTGGTGGCAAATTTGAAATCTCCAAACTCTATGACTTCAGGAGCCAAATCGCTAGGTTGAGTTACTTGGGATTTGGATGCTTGATTTCTACAGGGTTCTGAGTGAGGAGACTGGAGGTGAGATGTAGCTTTTGATATGGATCTACTGAGAGTTCTAACAGGGTGGCGTACCACGGTTGACGGGCCCATGTGGGAGCTACTGGAATCAGTGTGTGGGATGTTTGCCTGAGCTTCCGAACCAGAACTGGAAGGCGAGGAAGAGGCGGAAAAGCGTAGGCAAATATCTCTAATCAATTCATCCATAGGTAATTGCCTTTGGATAGAGAGTGTGGGGACCAGGAGGCGAAGCTTGGACATTGTGCATTGTCTGCTGTGGTGAACAGATCTATTTGAGGATATCCCCATTGTTGAACGTATGGAAGGAGAACTTGGGGATTAAGTTCCCACTCGTGTATTTATTGTTCCCTGCTGAGGAGGTCGGCAATTTGATGGTTTACTCCTGTGAGGTGTTCAGCCAGAATTTTGTGATGGATTGCCCATTTCCAAATTGTCTGAGACAGTTGTGACAATTGGAGAGAGAGTGTGCCCCCCCCCTCTTGTTTTTGTACATAGTACATCGCTGTCTTGTTGTCTGTGCGGGCTAGGACAACTTTGGTTGTGAGATGAGACTGAAAAACCTTCAGCACTAGAAATATTGCTGGAAGCTGTAGATAGTTGATGTGAAGTTATTTGTGTTTGTCTTCCCAGAGACCCTGAATTGTGTAATGATGGAGATGTGCTCCCCAACCTGTGAGACATGCGTCTGCTGTAAGCACGACTTGTGGAACAGAGTCGCTGAGAGGACGCCCTTTTGAAAAATGTTGGGGTTCCACCACTGCAGAGAGCAATGGGTGCGGGTGTCTACCAACACTAGATCTGTTAACTGACCAAGTGACAGATTCCACCGACGTGCCAAGCATTCTTTTTATTTGTTTAAATTTGTTTATTGTGGGGGGAACATGGCCGGCAGCTGATCGAAATGGCCGCCGCCTAGTGACGCTCCGGACCTCCACAGACTTCCCCAATTATCCGATCACTCATCTGTAGCAGTGAGCGATAAACATAAGGCAGCGGGATCGGAGATCAACGGGCACTGTTCTGGCCCGTTTCGGTGCTCACAGCCCTGCAATTAACAGAGATCGGCCGTGTGAAGCGTTCGTGGCCTGTACATTGGTCTGGAGCCGGGCCTCGATTGCTTTGATGGCCCGGGTGCTCGGCGGCCCATCCTACATCTTTACGAGTGAGGTACGGTTGCATAGGCGGCCCAGAGCGAGGTCCGCACTGGTGGGCTCATGCGTGCGACACCGGGACAGCTGACTGCCGGAGTTCCTGGTGGCGCAGTGCACGGCAGAGCTAGATCGTTGGGTGCCGGGCCCACTTGGGGGAAGAAAGTGAGAGGAGCCTTGACTTGGCCTGGATGGAGACTATGCGCGGCATGCGCCGGCATGCCTGAAGGTACCGACCCCATTGAATAAAACACCCTCTGGGTCCCTGAGCAGATTTCAGTGGCATCGGCGCTTCTGGGCAGAGCTGCCGCCCATTACACCCTGCTGCGTCACGGGTGCCATTGCGGACCCCGGTGTGAACCTCTGCATTGCGGGGCCGTGCTCGGCTCCCGGACTGCCGAAAGCAGCATCCGTGGTGGCAAACGTATATGGGACCGCGGGGGAGGACAGGACCTGCCGCTGGGCGTGAGACCTGACCGTCTAGAGGACAAGAGTGCTCAGTCTGCCATACTCCCAAGTGCCAACTTCAGCACTCCGGGCGGCCCTCATGACCTGCCACTCGCTACTGCTGCATGGGCCTCAAAGTGAGCAATATTCATATCCACAACGCCCATACCGCAACTGCAGCTTACAGGTTCAAGACAGTCCCAGCAGGTTCACTGAAGCCTTGTGCGCACTGCCCACCCGGGGCGGATCGGAAGGCCACTTGATATTGCCTTCAGGACTCCTTCATATCACGGCACAATATTTGTTGATGCGACCCCCCCTCCTTGCCTCAGCCTATTAGCAGGAGAGCAAGAAGGCGCTATCTTGGGGGTAGGAAACCCGACAGGCCGCGTGTGCTACACATACACACTGCAGGCGGCGGTGAGTACTACCACCTAACTTGTCGCAAAGCTAACCGCTTAACTATTGTTTGGAACCATGGGAGGCAGGTGTCAGCGTGTTGTGCACCAGACCAAACTAGACAAATATGCCTGTGCCAAATCGAGCCAGGAACAGCTTGAGCATACAGCGACTCCCACTGAGGAACACACTGGAAAAGCGAACGAAGAAGTCACAAGATATTATGTTGACGCTTAATAAGGTGCTCTCCTCCCTCAAGTCAAGAATAGACACTGTCGCTACGGAACTCATGCTAATAAGAGCAGATTTCCACAAATTGAGCACCAGAGTGTCGGATGTAGAGACAACCACGGCTAGCCTCTCTGTGGACACGGCTGCCCTCAAAAGACAAGTAATGCACCTGGAAACTGAAAACAAAACCATGCCGGCAAAACTAGACAATTTTGATGGCCACTCCCGACGTAATAATGTGTGCATTTTGGGCATGCCAGAGGGAACGGGGGGGGGGGGGTCCGGCAGTGGACCTTTTCGTGGAAGACCTAATCAAACACCACTTGCAGACCAAGGTCTTTCGCAATACTTTTCGGTCGAGATAGCCCACCGAATCCCAGGAGGCCGGCCCAAACCAGGTGCGCCACCCAGATCTATTCTGGCCCGTATCTTCAACTTCAGGGATCGTGACCTAATTCTGCAGACTGCCAGAATAGCTCCTCCGGTGCAATACGAACACAGTACAATCTCGTTCTTTCCTGAATACACAGCTGCCGTAGCTAAACAGAGGTGTACTTTCCTGGCAATCAAGAAAGAACTTCGCGCTCGTGACCTTAAATACTCCATGATCTTCCACTCAAGGTTAAGGGTAGTGGCCGGCGGAAAGGTGTGGTTCTTCACGTCCCCGGAGGACGCCCAAGACTGGCTTGATGGGTGGCACCAGGTCACAAATCGCGGAGGATCGGGAAGAGAAAATGATCGACTGGTAGCAAGTGCATCTCAGTCACAGCAACAAGAGGAAGGAATCATACGCGACGGCTCCAATAAAGTCAAGTAACCGACAAACACAATAGCACCTCTATTAAAGACCGAGCCTGAGACACTGTCTCACGAAATACAAAGATTTTTAGAGGGATATTTATGTGGAGGCGATAATCACCTGTTCAATGTGTGTGACCGTGACACTATGAGAACGCCGCACCACCCTCTATGAATAGTCCGTCAAGTGGTCATGGCTCTCAACGCCGTTTGCTGCGCTACCTTCGGATGGTATGCTGGGACTTTGAAAGACTTATGATCACCACTGGAGATCCGTGCACGGCTGCAAGACAGACCATAACAGATAAGAAACGGGTGCTGGGGGGGTTTACCAGGGTGGACTCTTCCCCCACAAAGGTATTGAACAATGGGAACTAGGCACTCTGCAAGGTTGGGGAGGCGTGTAGTTTCTAAACCGTCATGCAGGGGGGTGGGGCAACTGTTTTTCGTTCTTAGTTTTCATTTGCTTTTTCTTTTCTGTTTCATGTTCAGGTTTATGGTACAACAATTCAATCTCCGTGTGAGACCGCACTTTATACGTCAGATACAATGCTTTGACTTCAACAGTCCTAATGTCACATGTAACCACGCACCATAACCAGATTATTGCCCAGTCCACACAGGTCCAGAGCCTGCCATTACTTTCCTGGAATGTGAATGGCCTCGGAGATAAAGTGAAGAGAGGCTTAGTGCTCCAATTTCTTAAACGCAGAGCGCCAGCGGTGGTACTCCTGCAGGAAACCCACCTCGTAGGCACCACCTGTAAGGCCCTCGACAGATGGGGTTTCAAATCAATAGTACATTCTGAATTCTCCACGGGCTCCCGAGGGGTTGGGATTTTGATTAAGAAACAGCCCCCCCGCATGATTAAATGTATATACACAGATGATCAAGGCCGCTTTGCAGCTGCTGCATGTCAATGGGAGGGGCGTTTGCTCGACATAGTTATAGCCAATATTCCCCCCGCACTCCACTTGGTAGCGCTCCCGGCGCTTGGAACATTTCTGCTCCATCTCCCAGAGGGAGAGCTAATACTGGGAGGTGACTTTATTGCAACCCTTAATGATGATCTTGACCGCGCGCCCCCGCACCCACAACACCGCTCCCATTCCATCCTCACAGACTTCCTTGAGACAATAGGCCTCGTAGACGTCTGGCGGTCTCACTTCCCACACGCACGCCAATTCACGTATCACTCCGGAGCCCATAATAGCCTTTCTGGAATAGATCATGTCTTGTCGTCAGCAGATAAAGTAGGGAGCTTTGTGGAAATAACACTTACCAAGAGGAATTTCAGATTACTCCCCCATATCAGCCAAATTCACGTGGAACACTTCCACACACCGTTGCATATTCCCGATTGACCCGGGCTACCTCAAAAATCCTAAAATTTGGAAAGGCTTGCTCACAGCCACGAAACACTATTTTGACAAAAATCTGTCGTCGGTCTCACCGCCCCTTACTCTCTGGAAGCATAGAAATTGGTCCTACGGGGATAAGCTATCTCCTTAATTGTGGACTGCAAAAGGGAGAAGACACACACGGTCTCAAAACTCGAACACGAGCTACAAACACTAGAAGCACAACACTCTCACGACCGCTCGGACTTTAACACACATTTACTCCAGCTCAAAAAACAGGAATACAAGGAATATTTGTGGGAAGATGCTAAAACCCGACTGACAACCACCCGCTATACCATATATGAAGTAGGAGATATAGCCGTCCGGTTACTGGTGTGGCTAGACAAACAGGAACGCGCGAGCCGCTGGATAGCAGAGCTACAACCTGCGCCGGGTGTGACTGTTTGCTGAACTTTGTTTTTAAACGGTGTTAAAATGTATAACTTGTAACGCTTACTTGTACTACCTGTGTTTTCCCCTGGTCCGCCACGGCTGGTGTCGATTGAGCGGAGGGGAGCTGACACTATAATTTTACCCGCACTCTTAACCGGACGCCCAGTTAGCTGTCTATGTGCTGCTGCAGTCCTGCCCACTTCCGGTAGACTTAAGGAAGTTCGCCGAGCGGACGCGCAGCTTCAACGCAGAAACTTTCTCCTCATGGTCAGATCAGACAGAGATGATTGTCTGCTGAACTTTGTTTTTAAACTGTTTTAAAATGTATAACTTGTGACGCTTACTTGTACTACCTTTGTTTTCCCCTGGTCCGCTGCGGCTGGTGTGGATTGAGCAGAGGGGAGCTGACACTACCATTTTTCCCGCACTCTTAACCGGATGCTCAGTTAGCGGTCTATGTGCTGCTGCAGTCCCGCCCACTTCCGATAGACTTAAAGAAGTGCGCCGAGCCGACGCGTGCAGCGGCGCGCCGGCAGCGCGCCGAAGGCAAGCCCGTCTGCGCCCGTCCGTCGCCAGGTACCCTGCCCATTTTCTCTTTTAATACTTTCCTTTCTGCTTACCCCTCTCTCACCCTTGAGATGCCAAATATTCAATATACTAGCCAGGAGCTCCACTCCTTATATATAGGATGCACCCTGGCAGCAGATATTATCCCTCCTCATATTGCTAGGGTTCACACGGCTCAAAGGTATCTCCCCAACAATGGTCAAATCAAGCAAGCAGACAGAAACCCAAAACACCCACATGTAAGGACAGAAAATCCAGACCCCAAGCACCTGGTAGGCCTCTACTGCAATGCCCGCTCCCTTTCTAAACATGCATTTGAAATCTGGTCGCTCCTGGACTCTGAAAATCCTGACCTGTTCTTTGTCACTGAGACCTGGCTCCACAAATTCTTCCAACCTGACATTTCGGTAGCCATGCTTCAGAACTACCAGCTGATCAGACATGACAGAAAAGATAAGAAAGGCGGCGGAATTGCAATTGCTTTTAGAACTGGCAGTAAATTACATACGGTTGAGGCCATACAGGCTGACTGGGGTGAAATCTGCGTTTTCACAATAGAGAGCTTGAACACAAGACCGGAAACCCAGAAAAAGGCCCTGATCTACAGACCCCCTGGAAACAAAGCCCATTTCTCTAATAAATTGATATTATTGCGCCATACGTCCTGACCGTAGATACATTTTTTTCTCATAGGAGACTTTAATTGCCATGCCGAGCTCGAAACAGATCCTCACACACTTGATTTGATCACCAGCCTTGACACTCTGGGTCTCAAACAGCTAGTGACAAGCCCCACTCATAGCGCCGGCCACACTCTAGATTTAGTATTTACTAACTCCCCTCATGTTGAGCTAGATCAACCTTTTCCTGTCCTATGGTCGGACCATTACATAATAAGGTTCCATATGCGTGGGACACCGACTCAAACACTGCCCACGAAAGAGCTTAAACTGAGCAGGTCATGGACCAAGATAAAGTTGGAATCTTTCTCCGCAGTTTTTGTCTCCTCCAAAATGAATAATATCAACGAAGCAGCTAATAGCCTCGAGACAGCAATCACTATGTCACTTGATATTATCGCTCTCAAGAAAAAAAACAAATGCCCAAAGAAACTGTCCCCCTGTGTAGGAGAGTAGGGTCTGCTATCCTATGGTCACCCCAAATTTTTGCTTTTTGCTTCACTGGTTTTTTGACATATTGAGGCTGTGGGCCTGCCAATCAGACCCCCAGCCTGCTGTTCTCTCTACTAAATTAACACTATGCACCCTAGGTGCATAACCAATTGGAAGTGGATCACCCTGTCAGCCCCTGTACCAGTGTACACTAGGTACCCAGGGCATTGGTGTACCCAAGGCCTGCCAGGGGCTGAAGCATGTATTATGCCACCCCAGGCTTGGCCTAACAAATTTGACACAACTGGCTGATCACTCAGCTGGGGTAAGTTGGTGTAACCACCTCTTACTTAGGTGTAGTATACCTATACCTAACCTTAAATGGGACACCTGGTAACCTATAAGTCACTCCTATGGCAGGCCTTAACAATCCTGAAGGCAGAGTGCTTGGTTCCATGTGAGATGGTGCTCTGGCATGAGCTGAGCCTGTCTGCAGTGGTCGGAACAACTTCCTTCTACTGTTTCCAGATATCGTCATACCATATACTCTTAAGTGCATTATGAACCTCGCGGTTAAATGCTAACTTTGGTTTGGCTTTATCAAAACATGTCGAGTAAGGTGTCATACGAATTGGAATACTAACCCCTCGCCAATTCTGGCGACGGGGTTAGCATTCCACCCTTCTAGAGGGACACGACATGTACAGTACCTGAAACCCGGGTAAAATCAGACATAGCCTCAGCTCCACAAAATGGATGCTGCCACCACAGACACAAGTCTGCCCTCCTGCTGCTGGGAGTCCTTCCAGCTTGGGAGGTGTGGACAAAGGGTTTCCTGCCAGGGGAGGTGCGTGCACCACCCCAGACAGGATTTTGTGTATTGGTCAGGTAGGGCTTGAAAGAAACCAGACATGCCTGTGGCTCACAAGGAGCCTCGGTGCATATGCCATTTCAAACCGGTCCTGGGGCACACCAGTCCCGGGGCGAGCTGGACAAAGGATTGGGGGTGTAACCACCCCCCTTCCTGGTCCCACCCTTAGGGAGGGACCTAGCAGGTAGTCCGGCCCCTAGAATCCGCTTAAAGGTAGGAGCTGTGTCCTAAGACTTCAGACATACTGGAATCAACTTGAAACTAAGAAGAAGACGGGAACTTCGACATTCTGCTGCACAGAAGACTGAAGGAAATCTCCCCTGTGGTCAGGGAGTGACCACCTTGCTAACGCAAGCACCATCCAGCGAATCAACGTCTGCTTTGCCGCCGCCTCCCGCCGGAGCCCGAGCCCAGAGACTGACAAGACCTGGACCTCCAGACCTCTCACCGCCCGATCCACAGTCCCTGAAAAGAGGAGACCCGTGGAGGCACCGAGACACGTGGAGCCAGCCATCTTGGAACGACGACGACAAGCTGCAAGCGCAACAACCGAGGCTCCCTCCAAGTTCTGCTTTGGGATCTGAGAAGCCCAACCCTCGAGCAGCATCTGCACCAAAGGTGAGCCCTCCAGCATCTCCACGATCTGCGTGGGGCCCTTCTGCATTTTGCCACTCGACGCGCCTAACCGGTTGCTGGCCCGCTGGCTAGTAGCCATCTTGGCGACGAACTTCAAGAACTACACCACTGGTCTGGTTGCTCCAGACTGGCCCTTGCTCCCCTCCAAAGGAGCAATCCCTCTGACCTTGCTGGTCAGAACCATCAGCTTATCTTGTTCTCCACAACAATTGCTTTTGCCAAGGCTTGTTTGCTTCGATCAAGTCGCCGACACCGCCGACAGCGAGAGCCTGCGTGGGACAGCTCGTGAACCGACTCCTGGACGTCGTCGTACTCCAGGGACCACGTGGCTGCAGAGACAAGCTACACCTTTCTTCCTGTTTGCACCCGACATCGCCTGGTACCCACCTGGTGCCACGCTAGTCACTGGCTAGTGACTGTGAACACTGTCCCCTCTGCTTACAGGTCTTCTACAACTCCGATCCACTCTTGGATCCACCGCATCTCTCCCGGACCGACCGCCTGCAGCATCTTTGTCCACAGGCTCCATTGACCCGATAGAAGAAACCCGACGCACTTCGACACCTATGCACCCGCCTCCTGTGGGTGAGGTAAAGCTGGCACTCCGGTGCCCAAGTGTAGAGTAACATCTCTAGTGTCTGTGTTTCCAATCTTAAGGTCATAGTCCATCCGGAAGATCCTTTTTGCAGTAACTTTGTACTTTTAACGCACCCATTGAAACCTATGGGAGCACGCGTGTGACTATTTGCTCTGCACACGCCACCCGTGGACCTCCTGGTCACTAACTGAAGTTAGCTCCTTGTAGGCCCAGCGATTCTAGAGGCCCTAGGCCTTTTCCCTTTTCTGTTCGTGGTACTTATACCACTATTTTAGTATATGGTTTGAGCGGCCACCAGGGCCTATCCATATAAAGTGCAACTTCTGTGTATTCTACTGTAATCTTGTTTGACGATTTGTGCTCCTGTGCTCATAAAGAGACTAGGGGTTACTTTGAGAAATAAATACATATATATTTTGAATATATATCTGTGTGGTGTCCTTTCATTGGTATAAAAGGGGGTTGCATTTGGTAAAACAGCTGGCTTAACACGCTTCACGAGTTTAGCCTCAAAGACTGCTTAGCCTACGCTACCACTAGGGCAGCTAGTCCGAAAAGGTTGACTTACAACCACACCATAAGGGTTGCTTGGCATGGTACAAGGTGGTCACTAACTAGTGAACATCATATACCAGGCCAACTTCTCACACCCTGGTATACTGACGATCTAAAAAGCGAGAAACTGGTCGTCAGGAAGGCGGAACGTAAATGGCGACTCACTAAAGATGCTACTAATAGACATCACTACAAAACAGTACATCATCATTACATGGATAATATAGCCACAGCAAAATGAGTCTACCTAGCAAATAGAATCAGCCGAGCTTACAACTCTCACAAAGAATTATACCAGATCGTAAAGGACTTTACCAACCCCCCCACCTGTTTACCATCTCACACTGCTTCCCAGGAGTGGGTTGATTCCATTTCAGCTTTTTTTGTGAATAAGATAGATGACATCTATAAACTATTCCCCCAAGCGACAAACGCTTTGGCTACACAAAATTCCGTTGCAACGTCTCCCCAGCATCTCAACTCTCTTAGAGAATTCAGTACTATAACAGAGGAAGACACCTCTACTGCACTTAAGAAGATGAAATCTGGCTCACCAACTGACCCAGCATCTGCTCAGATCTTTATCAAAGGTTTCACCAGTATTTATTTCCATCCTAACCAAAATTCTCAAACTCTCCTTATTGCAATCTACGGTACCCCTTCACTGGAAAGAAGCCATTGTTAGGCCCATTTTAAAAAAACCTTCAGCTGATCCCAAAGTACTATCCAACTATAGACCAATATCTCTCTTACCCCTGTTTGGCAAAGTAATGGAATCATTGATCAACAACCAACTGTTTAAATATTTAGAAAGTAACACTTTTCTAGATCCATCTCAGTCGGGTTTCCGGGCGCATCATAGCACCGAAACGGCCCTGGTTGAAATAGTCGACAACATCAGGCTCTCTTTAGATGCCAGACAATCTGCTATTCTAATTCTACTCGATCTGTCGGCCGCTTTCGACACCTGCTCTCATGACATCCTTTTGGACCGCCTACGAGAGTGTGGTGTCGAGGGCCCTGCCTTACAATGGATAAAGAGCTACCTAACGGATCGATCTTCGAAGGTACAAATGGGTGGATTCTCGTCCAAGAACCAGATTATTAACAAAGGAGTCCCCCAGGGATCAATCTTAAGCCCTACTCTTTTTAACTTATACGTATCACCTCTGGCTAAAATAATCAGAGCCCATGGTTTCGATACTGTGTCTTACGCCGATGACACACAAGTACTAATCACTCGGCTCTGATCACACTGACACTCAACACAGATTTAAACAATGTATGTTAACTGTCAATAACTGGATGACAAAAAATCATCTGCTGCTCAATGCGAGTAAGACTGAGATCATGCTCTTTGGCGATGCTCAACACATCTGGTCCTCGGACTGGTGGCCGCCCTCAATGGGACCATGCCCCCCGCCCAAGACAACAGTCTGTAACCTAGGAGTAATAAGGAACAATAAACTCTCCATGGCCGACCACGTAAACTCCACGGTTCGCACATGCTATGGACTAATGCGATCCGTTTGGAAAATCTTTAAATGGATTCCCCTTTGCTCCTGTTTGCCACTCGTCCAGGGATTAATTATCAATCGCCTGGACTATGGTAACGCGTTGCTTGCATCCATAAATGAAAAACTCTTGTCCAAACTCCAGGTTTTACCGAACACCATGGCAAGACTGGTCCTAACTCTCGTCCCCCGCTCTCCATTGGCTTCCAGTCTAAAAACCCTCCACTGGCTCCCTATCAAAAAAAGGATCAACTTTAAACCATGTTGCTTACTTCACAAAACACTCAACAAAGCTGGTCCTATCTATCTAGCTAAGAAATTCACCAAATATCACCCAGTTAGAACCCTCCGTTCTAACACTAAACATTTTCTAAACGTCCCTAAGGTCCGTACTGTAATGAACGGCTGCAGATCCTTCTCCAGAACTGCGCACCAGAGGTATGGAATGTTCTGTCAGTACAGCTCCGACTGGAAACTGACCACAAAAAATTCCGCAAAGCACTTAAAACATGGCTCTTCTAACTCGCTGCCTGGCCAGCCCTGAGTTTCTTTCTGTGTCTTTAGCTAGCGCTATGAGACCCACTGGTGATATATGTGCTAAATAAATACCAAAAATAAAATAAATAGTAACGGATCCCCAAGTTATAGTAGATACATTAGCGCGTCACTACTCCGAGGTTTATTCCCCAGCAGTTTCCATAGACCAGGAAGAGGCAGAGTTGTTCCTTAAAGACATCCGTCTCCCTACGCTAGCGGAAGACGATTCCAAACTATTAGAGTCAGAGCTCACTGCTGAGGAATTAACGTTAGCAATAGGGAGCATGCAGTCAGGGAAGGCCCTGGGACCAAATGGCATTCCTATTGAACTATTTAGGAAAGGCACAACTACTCTCACCTCCTATCTACTGGCTATGTACAACACCAGCTTGGACAGCCCGGGTCTGTACTTCCTACAAACCCATCTCCCTGATCAACGCAGAAGCCAACATCTTGGCCAAAGTTTTAGCAAACAGACTTACACCCCAACTCACGACTCTGATTCACCCTGACCAGGAACACAGCCCTGAACTTGAGGCGACTCCAGAGTGTACTAGGCCGTAAATACACGATACAGGAAGAAGCCATGATATTGTCCCTGGACGCCTGTATGGCCTTTGATACGGTAGAGTGGCCATTCCTATTTACAGTCCTCACACGGTTTGGTTTCGGACCTGTATTCTACTCATGGGTAAGATTACTCTATACGAACCCTCTTGCGCATGTAGTGGCGAATGGGCACATCACTAAGGAATTCCCGTTGGGGCGAGGCACAAGACAGGGGTGCCCGTTATCGCCGCTGCTTATTGCACTGGTTTTAGAGCCACTCGCGGCATGCGTACGACAAGACCCGGCTACTTGCGGACTCCGCTGGACGGAGAGTTGCGAGGATAGCATATCCCTATATGCTGATGATATCCTCCTGTATCTGGCTTCTCCCTCTCGTTCCCTACATAGCAGCCTAAATATTTGCGAGGCCTATGGAAAGTGATCAGGTTATACCATTAATTGGAGAAAATCGATACTGTATGTCCTACAAGGCCCGCCTCCGAGATTGCCTAAATACTGTGCGGTGGAAATAGCAAAGGACAGCTTTAAATATTCGGGGATCCATATAACACCTGACTCGGAGGATTTCATGACATTAAATCTCCTGGAACCCCTAAAGGGATTGCGTAGAGACACCAAACACTGGCAGGCCTTGCCGCTGACACTTTTAGGAAGGGCAGCACTCTTCAAAATGATGGCACTCCCCCGCTTTTTATATGCCCTACAGAACACCCCATTCTTGGTTCCTGCAGCCTATTTCCGAACCATTGAGTCGGAGGTGACCAAACTTTTATGGAATGGGAAACTGGCCCGAATAGTGATGACCAAACTATTTCGCTCTAGGTATGACGGGGGCATAGCATTACCCATTATACAAATGTACTACTGGGCATCCCAGCTGACCGTAATAAACCAGTGGATGGATACATGCCCCACACCCTGATCCGGCCTATCATCTGGACAGACTTACGCTAGGGTAGAGGGACTTAACCGACCATTATATAACACTAACCGCCAGAGGGCCTTGATATGGCCCTCTAAACATACGGTCCATCTCTGGCACACGGTACACAGAAAGCTTGGTTGGAATAAAAAGATCACACAAGCAACACCCCTTTGGGACACCGCCATGTTAGGTACACTGCAAAATAGTAAAGTATTCAAACGATGGGATGACATAGGGATATCGCAAGTAGGCGATCTCCGGGCCAAGGGAAAGGTAATTCCATTTGCAAAACTCCAAGACCAATACAAGATGGCACCTACAGAACTGTTTCACTATCACCAGATTCGGCATGCACTAGAGGCAGCTATTCTACCTGACACCGTCCTTCCAGAGGCTTCCCCCTTGGAAGACAGGCTATTGACAGAACACATGCATAAAAAAGCCACGTCCTTCACATATCGGAAGCTTATTAATAATCACCCCGACCCCACACTTTCCCTACAGAAGAGATGGCAGGAAGAGGTGGGAGACATGGATGAGACGGAGTGGCAGGAGGCGCTAGCATCTCCGAGGGAGGCGGCAATCTTGTCAAAACTATGCTTAGTTCACCGAATCTATTACACCAGGGTGACCTTAAATAAAATGGGAAGGTCAGATAATCAACTTTGCCTACGACAGTGTGGGGCAATGGGTACATTTTACCACACATTGTGGGAGTGTCCGGAAATTGTAATTTACTGGGAGGCAGTGATGTCTACAATAACGAATGTCAGTGGGGCCCCAGTACCTCCGGAACCTAGGAGAGGTCTTTTGAATATCTGGGAAGCCACAGATCTTAATAATGTAGCACAAATCTGGGTGACACTAGGTATAACCATAGCTAAAAGGAATATTGCAAAACAATGGGGAGCGCGTACCACCCCCACTGTAAGAGATTGGAGTAAGGAGTAAGGGGAGAGTATGTGGTCCATCCGCTAGACTGCCGACTTTGGTGCTGGAAACCAAGGTACGAGCCTCGGGGTCGCATCCACATTCTGTGATTCATGGCAAACCACTTAATATCCCCGTGCCTACCAAAAAGAAAAAAATAATGAATGTGTCCTTGTGTAAGGTAACCGGTGCTCATGTAAAGCGCTCCAATATCTTTGGGTCGAGTTCACGCCATATAAATCCGCAACAAAAAAAAAAGGATATGGATATGGCGATGGTGGCCGAAACAGCAGTATACATACACAGAGGCTGCCCCAAGAAGTGGGAACCGGTGTGGGGAAAGTGGAATAACTTCAGGGGTAATATATATGCATTACCGACCGACGATCTGTCAATTGACAACAGTGACTGAATCATGAACTGTATGGTGATCCCAACTGTACAGAATTCATGCCACATTGTATAAGGAAGCATGTAACAATGAAAAATAATTTTAAAAAAAATAATTGTTTATTGCTTTTTCCCATTTTATGGTACGCATCTGTTCAGTAGTTACATAACAATGCAAGGGTTTCTTTTACCTTTTTTTTTTTACATCAATAAGTAGTCTGAGCCGTCGTGCGTTTCCATGAAAAACAATTTTTCGAAAACATCTAGCAACATAACATTGATGTAACAGGGTGGATAACACATTTCTCTCCTCTTTTAAAAAGAACTTAAGGTATTGATGGTGGGTCCTCGTTCCGAACTACGCTTCTCTGATTGTCTTGTTCTTGATCTACGCATGTGTGCATTGTTCATAGTGGTTGCCATGCGTCGTGTTGTTGGACCTGGGTGAATGTCACCGGGGGGCACACAGCTCTGTCATGATGAGTCTATGCCTTATGCGCTAGCTCGCCATGCACCATTCGTCCGGGACACCAGGTGCTAGCCAGTCGTTTACACAGATGTGTTATCTGAGTCCTCGGAGGGATTCTGCCACAAGGCGCAAAAGTCTGTCAGGATTGCGTCCCATTCTGTTGCCATCGGCTGCTTCCTAATGCCTATCGTGTCCTCTCGACATAGCGCTATGCTCTCCGCCTGTGCCCAGAAAAGTAGCGATTGGTACCAGGATTTCGCTTGGGGTGTGGGGTGGTGTGTCTCCGGGGATTTCCACCGCCTCGTAAGTAGGCGCTTGGCTACTATTAGCCCTAAGTCAATGTAGCGGGATGTCACTTTATTCTTACTCGACCACTTGTATAACCCCAAGATACACACCTCCCACGACCAGGTAAGTGTGCGCTCTGTGCACTGTGCTAAACATCTGGTGACTACTCCCCAACATGACTATCGATGTGCAGGACTATAGTAAATGTAGCAAATCCCCTCCTGGCTCACCACAGCGAGGGCAGCTGGTGTTGGTACGATTGAAGTATTTATTTATTTTGTCTGGGGTCAAGTATGCTCTGTGGACTACGTAGTACTGTATGAGCCGGAACCTGGCGTTGCGGGGGATATGGGTGGAGCTCCTGAGGGTATCCTCTCATTCTCGTTCGGTGCTGGGGCGCTGCAAATTCACATCCCATGCCTTTTGTAGCACGGGCACCACTGCCGCGTGCAACAAGAATTGACCCCGGGGGAGGCCTGTGTCTTCTGCAAGGGTACCATACGGCAGGAGTTGGCCATCGCTATATAAATCCCCGAATGTAAGGATACCGCCTCCTCCTATTGGGGCAGTTCCACAGTGGTGACTGCTTGGTGCCCCCGGACGTGCCAAGAATAGGGTTCACATGGTGGGTAACTCGCAGACTGTGACGGAAGCATTAGTGGGCCACCTCCACTAGTAGCTGCCCTGTCCGGTAGGGTGGAACAGCACCACTATCTGTGGGTGGGTGAGTCCCGGGGCACAAGTCGCTGAATCCTCCAGATGGCACGCATCAAGCCATCTCGCCACCCATTGAAGCTGCGCTGCAAGATAGTACTGTTCCATGTTGGGTAGCGAGAGACCCCCGCTGGCTGCTTAAGGGTACATTTTGATTAGCACCACCCTGCTGCGCGACCCGTCCCAAATACATTTCTGGACTTCTAGCTCTAATCTTTTGAACAGCGCTGGTTTGAGGCATAAGGGCACATTTACAAAGTGGTACAGCAGTCGCGGGAGTACCACCATCTTGAGTAGCGTTATCCTTCCCATGACAGTCCGAGGAAGAGCGCCCCAGAAAGTCATCTGCGCACGTATCGCAGTGATAGCTCGCACCAGGTTACCTTCAAGAAGGTCTGCAGGCCCTCTATTGAGGAGAATCCCCAGATATCGGAATGCCGACTCCTGCCAATGGATTGGCTTGATGCTGAGGGACAATCGTGGGTTCAAAGTGGTCTCCGAAAAAGGGTACAGGCATGATTTGTCCCAGTTTACACGGAGTCCTGAAATGTTAGCAAATTCAAGTAATATTCGCTCTATTGAAGCATAAGACGACCTAACATCTTGGAGGTAAATAAGCAGGTCGTCCGCGTATATTGAGACATGCCATCACCCAAGGGGATCCCCACTCATCTTGCGTTTTACGCAGTGACGCAGTTAGCGGCTCAATGGCCAGTGCAAATAGTAACAGCGAGAGCGGGCACCCCTGCCGCGTACCCCGCTCGATTGGAATCTGTCTGATAGGTGCGGGCCAGTCTTAACTCCAGCTACTAGTTGGGTATAGAGAAGTTGTACGAGGCTTAGGAACTCTTCCCCCTGGTCATATTTACGGAGCGCAGCAAACAAGAATCCCTAATCCAAGGTGTTGAATACCTTTTCCAGATCTTATACCAGGCATCTGGAATGGTCCCAGCTCTCCCTAGCATATTAAGCCACTCTGAAGAACCGGCGGAGATTTAGGGACGTGCTGCGAGCCGGCACAAAACCATTTTGGTCCATGTAAACCAGCTTCGGAACCAGGGAGGCCAGTCTGCACACCAGCAGCTTAGCTAAAATCTTATAATCAGTATTTAGGAGTGCAAGCAGGCGGTATGAGCCCAGCAGCTCCGCGTCCCTGTTTGGCTTCGGCAGCGCCACCAACATTGACTCACATAGTGTACACGGCAGGGCCCACACTCCAGCGCGCTGCTATACATGGAGAGAAGCTGCGGCGCCAGTACTTGCTGATATGCTTTATAATATTCAGCCAGGAAGCCGTCAGGCCCCAGGGCTTTACCAGGGGCCAGCGAGCGGATCGCCTCCTGTATTTTCAGCAATGTGATCGTCTTGTCCAGTTCCCCTCGCTGGTCGGCAGTGCTTTACGGCAGGGGTAGTGGGGAGAGGAAGGAGTCCAGTTCCTCAATGGACACGTGGTGCGCCGATTTATATACCTTGGTGTAGTGCGACACAAATTCTTTATGCACATCATACTGTTTGGTGAGTATCTGAACAGTGGCTGACTGTAAACGCAGTATATGTGTCTGTGTGTGCTCCTGACGGATCAGGCGCGCGAGTAGTCTGCCTGCACTATCAGCTGCGGCATGTGTGCGTGCTGCATGTGAGGTGTAATTTAGGCAGCGTAATTTCTCTAGCTCCTCCATGTGTTTCTGTCTCTGCGCGTCTATTGCCTGCTGCATGCCGCTAGCCAGTTTGGTCTCCAGTCTAGTGAGGGTACGCTCTATGTAGCTTATTTCATCGTCAAGTTGTTTTCTAACGGACCAACTTAAGCCCGGGCGTCACCCTCTGATTGCAGCCTTTCCTGCATCCCATAGCAACCCAGTGTCCGTGACCGAGCCAGTGTTTTACTTGAAATATGCGACTATCGCCTCATCTATAGCCTGCCGGAAGGGAAGGGTCTTCCAGGGCCAGGGGTTGCAGTCTCCAGGAATGGGTAGTGGGTTCCTCTTCATCACCCTGCAGCTGCAGCATGTGGGGGTTGTGGTCTGAATGTGTTTTAGCCATGTAATCTGCCCTGGACCTGCGTTAGCACCTGCTGGGTGGCAACAAAGGGGTCGATGCGAACATGTAGTCCATGTGGGTGAGAGTAGAAAGAGTATAGGAGCAACTGCGTGTTAAGTGCCCTCCAGATATCCGACAGCCACCAGCAGTGTAGCCACTCACCCTGTCCTCGCGCGTTAGATGCTGCATTAGTGTGTGTCAGTGGAGGGAAGGACCTATCAATGGTGTTTAGAACCGTGTGAAAATCCCCACCGGCAACCATGGCACATCGCACCAGCGCGATAGTATGTTGGACGGCATATGCTGGAACCTGCCCTGGATCGTGTTTGGGGCATAAATGGAGCCTATCACCATGTGCTTCCCATTCAGCTGCCCTTTAAATAGGACATATCTGCCATAGGCATCAATCTCGGTCTCTTCTGGTGTAAAGAGTGTCCCGGGCCTGATCCAGATTAAAGCCCCCCTGGTGTATGATGAATAGCCTGTAGCCAGAACCTGCCCTTTCCACCGCTGCTGCAGTTGATGGATCCCAGGCTTCGCTATGTGCGTCTCTTGCAAGAGCGCTATGTGAGTTTTGTGACTCTCAAGATACGCATAGATATTATATCTGTTTGTGTGGGGGTGCAACCCCCGGATATTCCAAGTAATTACGTTGGTGGGTGGCATGTTTCAAGAGAAGAGTGCACCCAACACCTCTGGGGAGGGCAGTTGCGTATAGTGTAGTCTGTGAGCATGTGGTGCAAACATAGGCGTTGAAAGTTCGCGTAAACGATGCTTCATGGAGTTGGCGTGAGAGGGAGCTGTGCGCGATTGAACTTGGGTAGAGCAGAGGGACAACAGACATCTGCCCATGTGGCAACTGACGGTTATGCACGCCGGTTCAAACATGTCAGGGGGGGTTTGGTGTGCAGTGAGCAAAGAGCGCAGCAGCATTGTGGGCCTGCTTGACTTGAGTGATCCCACGTGGTGTGTGGATCTTGTGTGGTGCAGCAGGCGCCAGTCAGCCGGCACGCGCACAGGGGATCCAGCTTAGCCAATCGCGCCCGTGCATGTGTCATCAGGGTGTCATGTGAACTGTCTGACTGACCTGAGATGCTGGGTACTCAAATTTGGTGGTATCGGCATACAGACATGGTCATCAAATGCACCGTATCACTACATTAAATCATCCGCAGTCTGTGGCGTCACCACAGGGAGTGACTGCGAGTCTTCTCCAGTGGGCCACATGGCCATTGAGCTGCCGCTGCTCAGCGAATGTTCCGATGAAACATCAGATTCCCTGCCAGGCCGTCTGCTTCTCATGCTCTTCACTGCTCTCAGGACGGCCTGCCTTTCTAGTACCGCTTGTTCTGGATTGGGGGCCGTCTTCAGCTGTCTTGCCAAACCCGCCGCCCGCGATTTGTACCTTCTGCGACGGCTTCTCCGGCGGCTCGTGCTTGACTTCCCTATGGTACCTCTCTGACTTGGTGAGGTATGGTGGCCTGTGGACTCGAGCCACGCATCTGCTGCATCCCTGAAGAAGTGAGTAGACCCATCTGCGACCAATCGCAGACGGGCCGGATTTATGAGGGAGTATATTATGTCCAGTTCATGCAGTCGCCTTTTGACCGGGAGGAAAGTGCTCTGCTGCTTCTGTACGCCTGCGGCGTAGTCCGGGACAAAAAGGACCTGAGAGTTGTCAACAGCGATGGACTCGATGCATCTGGTTTCGCGGAGTATCACCGCCCCTGTCTTTAAGGTTCAGCAGGCGGAATAGGAAAGGGCGAGGTCTTGCACCAGGTGGCGGCAGGCCTGACGGCACCCTGTGTGCTCGTTCCACTGCAAAGTAGGGGGAGAGCGACTCGGCAGGCAGCAGGGACTTCACCTTGGATTTAACGTACGAGAATGAATCTTGGCCCTCCACATGTTCCGGCAGTCCCACAACATGAACATTGTTGCGGCGGTAGTGGCCCTTCGCATCATCCACCCTGTGCTCCAGTGACCGCAGCCGTGCAGTGAGTTCTTGTACATAAACAGTCAGCGCCTTGGTGACCGGGGCGATCTCCGCAGTTTCCGCCGCCAGCTCTCCGACATGACCTTATCTATGGGGCTTTCTAGGGACGCTCTGGTCTGTGCTGGGGTCTCACCAATGTACGCCACCGTTTGGAGTACCGAGTCTATTTTAGTTTCCAGTGTGGATGATCCGTGGCCAGGCGCCACATCAGACTGGACTGGCTGCGCGAGGTCCGGGGCTGGTTGAGGATTTATGACTCCCGCGCCCATCCGGTTCCTGCCCATGGCGTATTGCGGGTGGCGTGCGTCTGTTCAGCGAGAGTGTGGCTGGCTGCTACTTATGGGCTCTTTCGGGGCCTGTGAGAGGAGGGGGGCCTACCCGCACACCACACGTTGATTAGGCCTGCAAGTTCAGGTAAGCGTCGGTCATTCCGAGGCCTGCACTTTCGTGGCTTCACAAAGGCCGCAGTCTGCTTCGGTTTGGCTGAATCCGCTACAACCCCTGGTTCCGGGCCCTGCCTCAGTCGTGGCTGTATCCTAGTGGAGCCTCAGCCTTGCGTCGTCTTCCCTATGGCTCTCAATACAGGCCCCGGAGCGGCAGCAGACCTCTCCTGCAAGCCCAGCTCGAGTTATTATGCCGCCAAGGGGTCCCACATGGGTTAGATCCAGTGGTAACCTGTGTTGGGTCAGGTCAGCATGCCTCACAGTTCGTATAAGGGACCCCTCCAATTTTGCAGTGATGGCCAGGCCTCAGGCCCACAGATCCACCCAGCCTGCAACTGCTACCAGTCTCACAGCCCGCGGACAGGGACCCACGTGGGCAGGCTCTGCCACCTCGTTCTAAGCAGGGCGCTCCCTGGATCACGCCAGACGTCCCTCGTTTTGCTACTCATGCAGGCCAGGGCAGCTCATCCGATCATGCTCACACCCCCACAGGCTTTTGCGCCGGTTCGCCACTCACCCGGGTTAATGGGGCTGGTTCATCCAGGATCCAGTGCGAACCCTCTGCCGCGCTGAGAGTGGAGAAAAGAAGCGTAGCCCCCGCCTCAGGGGAGGGAGGGTTCACCTTGCAACATGCATCCACTTCAGAACTCCGGAGCGTGAAGTCAGCTCCCGGCCCTGGACACAGGCCAGGGCCTCTTTTCAGCGTAGGTCCGCACTTCCCTAGGCCCCAGCGCCGCTCTGCGACTCACCCAGGTCCGCTAGGCCAACCAGGTCTTGGTGAATCGTCTCCGCTCCGCAGCTTGGAGTCGGCCTCAGGGGGGTTCACCACTGCTAGCTGGGCACAGGCAGCAGTTCTTTCATCAGCATCCAAGGAAAACCGCGGGCGGCAGGCCCGCGAGTGCACTGTAGTGTCCTGCGAGACACGTTCTAGTGTCTCACAGGAAGCTGTAACCCCAGCCACTCCCTCGAGGGCTGGACACACTGCACCCCCACACCCATCCATCATGGGTGCCACGAGTGACGTGGCCCCGTCAATAAAAGGGCCCGAGTGCACGTGCTCGTGGCCAGTTACTACACCATATCTCCAGGTGTTCGTGTCGATCATTCATCATCATGTGGGCCTGAGGCCCGACACCACATTGGCGACGAGCGGGTCTGAGTCCGCGCATACCATGGTTCCCCCACAACTGGTCCTCGTGGAGGGGAGAAGAGTGCCTGAATATGAGGCACCCCCGCACCTGCTGTGAGCGTGGTGGCGCGTTCATTGGTCCTGGCAGCAGCCTGCGACGTCAACTGGCAAGCTCAGGGTGGTCGTACGAGCCCTGGTCCACCGCCCCCTTGCACGGCATGCCCCATGTCTGTTTCCACAGCCGCTGTGAAGAAAGGAACGGCCTGCAGCGTTGACAAGGCTGTCATCTCCCCGTATGTAAAGAGATGCGCCTTCCCTGCACAATGGGCCACGCCTTGTTGCCACGGCACCACAGTGATCAGCACTGACACCACAACCCTGCCGGAAAGCACCCACTAGCCACACCGCGACTCCCTTGCACAAGGCGATCCCTGTTGCGAGAGAAAGGTGCCCCACGCGCCCTACATTCTGCAGTAAGAAGAGCCAGAAAGGGAAGGTAGCTCTCACGCCCTTTTCCCCGCCTACAAAGTGCTGTCGCAGCTTGGCAGCACGAGAATAACCCGGGGAGTTGCAGCAGCCCACTCCCTCGGCCGAACTCTCACACAGTAAAGCACGTCTGGCACCAAGAACAAACAGCTCTGCACCAAACACTAACCGGGCACCGGAGTCTTCAGCGCTGCGCAGCCCGCACCTTCAGGGAGGCTTCTGTGCCGAGAAAGACTGGTGTAAGCGCCACCTTGCGTTATGCTGCTGCATCGCAGCCCCACACATGAAGCAGCCCTCCCCCCTATGCTGCTCCAGTTTTAAAAGAGGTACGGCGATAGTAGATTAGTATGCAGCACCCCCTTCATACCTTCATTCTGGCTTGCCTGGCCTCAAGCGCTGTCAGTCCCCCGGGGAGCACTGCCAACATCGTCTCTGCCAACCCGCACCAGAGTGGAGAGTGCACACAGGAAAGTCATCGGGACAGCAAGCAGGCACGCAGGCCCTCTCAGCCTGCCTGTACTCACGAATTTGCCTCCTCCCTGTAGCCTGCACCTGCATTCCCACACCGGCAGCCCCCATGTGGGTGGGAGGACTTTGCCTGCCTTCATGCAGCCCCCCCTGACAGAGAGCCATGGCCCAGCAACTCCTATCGACCCGGCAGCAAAACAGGCCCGCAACACGAGAGCAAAGCTGCTGAAGCCCCTCGGACAATTCCCACAGCGCCACCTGGTGGCCACAATCCCACATCACAACCGGAGTTGCTGAACGAAAGAAAAGGGCCGAAGGAGACTGCTAGACAAGCAGCCAGAACTGGTGCAGAGTGCACCACACGCCCCGAGTGGCAGTAGGCCAACACTATAGTCAAGAAGAGGGCCAGCAAGAGCGCTACAGGCCTCACGGGGGAGCCATCCTTCAGTGGCTGTGAGGGAAATAGAGAGAGACTGCTGAAAGAGTGCCAAAAAGCCCAGCGAGGCACTAACCCAGAGAAGCCACCTAGCAGCTGAGTCACGGCACCTTGCCAAAGCAGCACTGATGCAAGCGTTTTCCCACGAGGCAAGACGGTCATCAGGAACTGGAACCATACAAGTACAGAGTGCAGCCAGTTCCACCTCAGCACAAACGGGACTACACAGCATTTCCCAGCTCCCACACTGAGTGAAAGACAGTCACTCATGGCAAGCGGGAGTCAGCCAGAAACGCAAGCGCCTGCATGACATGGCATGACAAGGTGTACGGGTAGGAGTGCATTGCCCGTTCTACAACACTGTACTCTGTAAGTGTTAAAACAGAGCACTGCTCGCCACCTCTGCAAGGCACACCAACAAGCGAGTCCGGCTACGTAAGGTCCGCATACAATGCAATACTGCCCATTTGTTACAGTTGGAAAAGGGGGACATGCATCTGAAAAACCCAGTGAAGGAAGAAAGAACGCCAACACTGACTGCGGCACAGCTCATCCGCGTAAGGACGTCAGCCACACGAGCCCCGTGGCTACAATGAGCACTAAGGACAGACTGTTAACCCCGCAGGGAGCGTGCATGAAGCCTAAACCTGAAGCCGCCAAGTAAACTCCAGCCAGAACAGTGTGCCAAAGGTCCAAAGCACCACAGCCTGAGCACGCAGCACCCAGGAAGATGAAAGGGAGTGCGCCAACAGAGGAGAGCGGCCAACCTCACAAGGGCAACCAGGCGTTGGTCTCCCCTAAGAAGGCAGAATGCACATCAGCCTGAGAGCATTCTACGCCCCAGGACTACAAAAGGAGAAAGAAGAGAGCACTGACTGCCACCTCTACAAAACACGGGGAAAGACTGACAAATCCCTCAAGAAGCACAAGAAAGACTGGTGCAGAGCGCGCACCACAAGCGGCTGCCCAACGCCACCGCCAGTGAGAGATCACTAATCGCTCCCCACTGGTGTGCAGACACAACCGCCGGCTACACCACAGGCACACCAGTGCCAGAAGGGAGGGCACAAGGCGAAGACGGAGCGCACGTGGTCCGAAGCGCGCAGAAGACCACTCCAGTGAATCCGTCAGCACGGGCAGGCGCCAGGGAGATACAGACATCTCCACAAAGAAGCGCTGCTAAACGCAGGCAGGAGAACATCCACGTCTCCACTGCCCCAGCAAAGCCCCGCAGTGGGCCGAAAGCAACAAGTTCCTCCTCAACACTGCCTCAAGATGGAGTCGGCGGTGACCCACGACTGGCAAGAAAGGAGTCGCACCCGCAGCCCCGCAGCCCCGCAGTGGGCCGAAAGCAACAAGGTCCTCCTCAACACTGCCTCAAGATGGAGTCGGCGGTGACCCACGACAGGCAAGAAAGGAGTCGCACCCGCAGCGGCCCGAAAGCGACAGTGTCCTCCTCAACACTGCCTCAAGATGGAGTCAGCGGTGACCCACGACAGGCAAGAGAGGAGTTGCACACTCCACGTGGCGGTCGTCACAGCAACAGGCGCTCCAACGCCAGTGACACGCGACTGGACGTCACGTCGCCCAGCAAGCAGGGAGCGCGCCGGAGCGAAGGCAGAAGCCGGCGCCATGACAGCGCCGCCTCGAGATCCAAGCGCAACGCCCTCGAAGAAAGAAGAGTGACAGCCCTGTCACCCTGAAGAACCGGAAGACACAGGTAGTCTGAACAAACCAGCAAAAGGAGAAGATCAGAGACTCACAGCAAGCCAAGAGCTCACCCTGACACATCCGACAGCCACCAAGGTGGACCACCGTCCCTGGACACAGCCTCACGGGAGAACCGAATGTAAGCCGCAGCAGTCGCGAACCGCGTCTCTCCACAACGCTTCCCCAGGACGGCCACTCCCCAAGTGTCGGCAGTCCAAGTCAAGTGGCATCCCTGCTCCTGTCCGCTGATGCCACGGGTGAAGATCTGCTCTGAGTGTCCGTCCTCACACCGCCTCAAGATGGAGTCGGCAGTGGCCCCAAGCCAGGCAAGAGAAGATCAACACACTCTACGTGTTAAACCGCCACGGACACTCAACATCAGCAAGGCAGAGGCACGTGGCTGCCCAGGTCCATCCTAACATCCGAGCTCTCTCAGCAAGCCACCACCACCTGTCGTTCCGACTCACCACACGGTTGGCAGCCATCACCACGCCAGCCATCAACACGTGCGTCAAACACCACTCCCCGGGTACCGATGGACTGGAGTCCGAAACCGTTGCCACACAAGCCGACTAAACGAAATCAGAAGCCACCTGTGAACCTGGCCTACACCGGAACAGCGACAGCGAGTGCAAGTCTTGACCAAGACTCATCCACCCGTGAGGGTTGTGCGTGCGACCAAGCAACGGCTCCTCGGCGGTCCTGCAGCTGCCCCCAGGCGGCACACAAGCAGCGGCTCCAGCGCAGCCTTCCTACAGTCCCGCAGCAACCCTGACGACGGGCCTCCCCAGGCAGGAGAGTGAGGAGAGACATTTCCCCACCGTCAGGGTACCAGTCACAGCCAAGCGGTTCAACAGGGACAGTCGGTCCAGCAACTCTTTTGTGAATCCTCATGTGAGACTCCATCCATGGTAACGACGCAGCACACTAAAAAGAACTGTTAGAACCCACCACAGACCATCACCGACGTCAGTCAAGATGAAGCCAGGCAAGACAGCAAGACATGGCAGTGTCAGCGAACGGACGGTATGCAGCGTCCCTCAGGTTAAATTACGGGTGCCTGCCGAGAAGGTCCTGCTGCAAGCCAAGTTCACCAGCCCACGTCTGGTGTCGTCCTGCCACCTGACTCGAGAAGCTGATGGACCCTGTGGTATTTAGTCAACTGTGTGTTTCTTCCCCACAGGTTGGACTGACACCTTGTTTGTCCTTCAATAAAGTTGGGGAGGAATGTAGTGTCCTGCGAGACACGTTCTAGTGTCTCACAGGAAGCTTTAACCCCAGCCACTCCCTCGAGGGCTGGACACACTGCACCCCCACACCCATCCATCACGGGTGCCACGAGTGACGTGGCCCCGTCAATAAAAGGGCCCGAGTGCACGTGCTCGTGGCCAGTTACTACACCATATCTCCAGGTGTTCGTGTCGATCATTCATCATCATGTGGGCCTGAGGCCCGACACCACATGCACTTACTGTCCAGGGCCTCTCCGTAAGCCAGGCCCGCTCCTCCACAGGCCTCAGCATCGCCTCAATCCTCCCTCGGGTTCACCAGCCTTGGTCAAACCGGTCCCGGCGAGTCATCGCAGACCCGCAGCTCGGCAGAAGGGAAAGCAGCCCAGCCTTGATCTCCACCTCTCCAGCATGGGCGGTCGGCCTCCTGACAGAACAGGCATCTCGCCACTCTGGACCGACGCGAAGTGTCTCCAACGGCGGCGGGCGCCCGGAGACCCAGGCAGCTCAGGATCGGTGCAGCCCCCGCCTGAACCAGGGAGCGTGATCTCATCCGCGAAGTGCGGTCAGTAATCTCCAGGTGCCGGCCCTGTCCCGGGCGTGTCTCACTGGGGCGCCACAGGTCGGGGGGGGGGCTGTTTCTTAATGAACAGAGCGACCCGCCGCTACCAACGTTCACTGCCTGACTCCGCTAGCTCTAGGGTACCTCCGGTGCTAGCAGGACGCTTCGATGTCCACGATCAGCACAGGAGAATTGGAGGATTCTCAGGCCACGATGAGGAGCTCCTTAGAATGTTTACGCCATCACGGCTGGTTAGCCACGCCCCCCCCACCCTGACGTGCCAAGTGTTAGAAGTTGGCCTGGCATATGCTGTCCACTAGTTATAGTGAGCAACTTGCACCAGTCCAAACAACCCTTATTGATGATTAAAAGACAACCTTTATTGAAAGCTATCCTAGTGGTAGCTACGGAGAGCAGCCTTCAGGCTAAGTCTTAAAGGAGTGTAAAGCAGCTTGGTTTACCAGATTATAACCTCTTGAATCACTAAATGAAAGGAGAACCACACATGGTATATATAAAATATATGTATTTATTTCTAAACACTCACTACTAATCTCTTTATGAGATTAGAGTCCAAGATACACAATAATACAGTTCTAAAACGACAGTAAATAGCACAATATACAATGGGCCCTAGGGGCGGACCAAACCATATATTAAGAAAGTGGTATAGGAAACCACAACTTGACTAGATACAGTGCCTAGAGCATGTAGAATCGCTGGGACCCCAAGGAACCACCCAAGGTAGTGAAGCAGGAAACCCACGGGGAACGTGTGCAGTGTGAGAATGAGAACACAGCCGCGAGCCCCGTACTATTCTATGGGAAACTCGCAGTTGGAATTTTAGAAGGTGAGGACACTTTAGGAGAGGACTTTGAGCAAACCCCTTTAGACTTAGGGGGCTCTAGGGCCAGCACCCACGGGACCACCGGAGTACTCGAGTTACCTCACCCAGGGAAGCCGGGTGTCAAATGGTGTCGGGAATCGTCGTTGATTTCAATGGCGATCTGCTGCAAAGTGCTGCTGCCGGGAAGGAGAAAAGTGTCCGGTGTGATCCAAGCCTGGATCGAAGATCAGAAGAACCTGAAAGCGTAGGGGACAGAGTCTGGGTTTCTTGCCAGTGAGCAGGGGCACAACAGACGAATGCCCACCGATGTCAGGTGTTTCAGGTGCGAAGAGGTGAGGCTTGACTCTGCAGCCACGAGGACCAGAAGGCGTCGACGAAGACCAGGAGCTGGATTCGAGCTGTCCCACGAAGGATGTCGAGTGCTGCGGTGTCAGTGCCCGGATTGGACCCAACAAGCCTTGGAAACAGCTACCCACGCAGGAAGAGAAAACATGCTTCGGGGCGAACCAGTAAGGTCCTGGGGACTCCTCAAGAGATGGAGAGTCAGAGCACGTCTGGAGCAACCAGGTAAGCCCAATTAAAGTTAAAGTTGCCTTCACAGGGACCCACCAGTCGAAGGACCAGGGATTGCGAAGGGACCTCGAGAGAATACACAAAGGACCAGCGCACGGAACACTAGTGGAGTGTAGGCGGGCAATCTTTGGTGCAAATGCTGCTCGGGGTCAGGGCTACAAGTAACCCAAAGCTCAGCTGCAGGAGTCGTCGGAAAGCTGATGCTTCTGCAAATGGTCGTGGTGTCAAGGGGTTCGGGTTGCACGGTCACCACGAGGGATACAGGCCTCAGACTTGCTGTGGGCACTGATCAACCTCTAAGAGCACGGAAAACCCACCTCCTGTGGAGCAAAATTCTTCAGAGTCTGCCGGGAGCTTCGGAGATGCAAACCGGATAGATGCGTCTTTGGTGCCTGCCTTGCAGGGGAGCACCTCCTTTACTCCAAGGAAGATTCTTTAGTCATCTAGCTCAATGTAGATCATCGAAGTTCCAGGATTCAGTATCAGAGTTTCGTCCAGGTGTAATCTAAAGTCCTGTTGCCAGGGGTCCCTATCTTATACCCAAGGAAGGGGTGGAACAAACTCTAGGGACCCACCTATGGGAGGGCCAGGAGAGAGGAGTGGTTACCCCCATTTCCTTTGTCCAGTTTCGCGCCAGAGCAGGGGCTGGTAGCCCCTGCAACCGGTTTGAGCTGGACTATGCACAGGGACACCAAATGAGCCTCCAGTGCAGACTTCAAAGCACTCTTGGAGTGCACCCACCCAGCCCTCAATACACTAAAGCCTGTCTGGGAGGTGGTGACACCTCCCTGTGACAGGAAAGCTATTGTCCAGGCCTCCCCTGCTGGAGTTTCGTCCAGCAGCAGGAGGGCAGACTCGTGTCTGTGGCTGGCAGCATCTATTTTGTGATGCCAGGGCTCTGTTAGCTGGTACCGGGTATACCGGTGCTGTCATGTCTCTCCCTCTAGAAGGGTGGGATCATACTCCCACACCAGTTACTGGTGTGGGGGTATGATTCCAAGGTGTTTGACACCAAACATGACATGTTTCCATGCAGCCATCCTAAAGTTAGCATTTACGGTTTGGTTATAATGCACTTACGAGTATACGGTTTGGCTGCATCACAAACAACCCCGGAATAAAGGTTCCGAAGGCTGCAGAGGGGCTCTGCTCATGCATTGGCACCCTCTCACATTAAACCCAGCATCCTGCCTTCAGGATTAGTAAGGCCTGCCACAGGGGTGACTGATAGGTTTATATGTGCAGTGATACGGAGAGATATAGTGAACCTATATCTCAGTAAGGGGTGCATGCACCACCTTACCCAGGCTGCAAAAGCAGTCCTGTGGTGTCATTTTGGAAGGCTTCGCAGGGGTGGCTTAATAAATGCTGCAGCCCCTGGTAGGCCTCTGGGGTACCTATGCCCTGGGTACATAGTATACCATATACTAGGGACTTATTAGGGTACCCCAGAATCCAATCCGGAGTGTACCTAAAGTACTGGTAATCAATTTAGAGAGGAAGCAGCTAGGCTGGGGTCCTGGTTAGCAAGGCCCCAGCCAGATTAAAGTCGAAAAACAGTGAAACATCAGCAAAAAGTGGGGGTAACTATAAGAAGCAGATCCCACTCCCCTACACCAAGCATTCTTGTAGTGGACGCATGTGTGGTCTTGCATGAAGCACTATTGCAATGCATGACGCCATCATTCCCAATAGTCGCATAAAAGTCCTGGCTGGTAAGGATTAGCCTATTTTTGCAGCAATAGAGTCTGGAAATTGCAAATTCTGGCTGCATTGGTGGAGGCCAGAGCTGTGTGAGTGTTGAGAGTGACTCCCAGACAGGATTGTAGCTGGGAAGACTGTAGACGAGACCTTTGAAAATTGACCGTGAAATCTTATTTGTGGAATAGATGTAGTGTGGTCTGAGTGTGTTGGCTTTGATGAGCCAGTTGTCTAGGTACGGGAAGACATGAATTTGTTGTCTCCTGAGATGAGCTGCCACTACTGCTAGACATTTGTGAACACACTGGGAGCAGTAGTTACTCCGAATGGAAGTACTTTGAACTGATAGTGCTTGCCTGCTATCACAAATCTGAGATATCTGTGATGAGCTGGATGAATGAGAATATGAAAATATGCCTCTTTAAATTCTAGTGTGGACATAAAATCGCTTTGCTGTAGAAGCGGAAGGACCAGTTGAAGTGTTACCATATAGAAATGTACTGACAGTATGTACAGGTTTTACTCTCAGAGATCTAAAATTCGTCTTAATAGATCCTTTCTTTTTGGGGATCAGAAAATAAACAGAGTAAACCCCTGAACCTTGGTATTATTAAGGAACTGGTTCTATGGCTCCCTTTTCTAAGAGAGACTGCACCTCTTGTTTGTGTAACTGCAAGTGATCTGACAACAATTTGTGAACCCGAGGTGGAAAGTTTGGGGTATTGATGGTGAGCCCTAGGCAATTATCATGTTGGATAATGTTGAGCACCCATTGGTCTGTTGTAATAGATTGCCAAATGGGGAGAAACTGTTCAAGTCTTTCCCCGACAGGTGATAAGTAATCGGGGGGAAGTGTGGGCAAGTCACTGTTTGTTAGGGGAAGGGGTGTTACTCGGTGCGGCACCTCTACCCCTAACTTTGGAATTATCTCCTTTATATCCTCCTCTATAGAAACCGCTATAGGGAGAGGATTGATTGTTGCCTTTATAGGAGGATGCATTTGGTATGAAGATGTTGTTTTGGACCCTGCTCTGTAAAAATGAGTGGCGGAAGGAACCTCTAGTGGATGGGGAAGGGAGCGCTCCCATGGATTTTGCTACTTCAGTGTCCTTCATTTTCTCTAAGGACTAGTCGACTACAGATCCAAACAGGTATTCCTTGTCAAAAGGGGTGTTCAGAATGGACCGTTCAACTTCTGGCTTAAACCCTGACATTCTATGCCAATCATGCCTTCTAAGGAGAAGGCTGGTATTAATCTCTCTAGCTGCGGTGTCAGCTGAATCTAAAGCACATCTGAATGAGGAGTTAGAGATGAGTTTCCCTTCATCAACCAACTGCTGTGCCTTATTTTTGTGTTCATCTGGGAGATTTTAAAGCAGTTGCTCCATCTCATCCCAGTGTGCCCTGTCGTGTCTAGCTAGTAGGCCATGTGTGTTTGAGATGCACCAATGGTTAGTAGCTTGAACAGCTACTTGTTTTCCCGAGGCATTTAGAAGTTTAGATTCCTTGTCTGGGGGAGGTGCATCTCCAGAGGGTTGTGAATTAGCTCTTTTATGCGCAGTGGACACTACTAGGGAGTCGAGAGGTAGTTGTCCTTTGATAAATACAGGATCTGATGGTGAGGGTTTGTATTTTCTACTTTTGAGGTTAAAATATGTGCTCGGAAAAGTTATTTAAAAATATCGTCTGCATGCTTCATAATGCCTTTAAGTATAGGGAGTGTTTGACTTGACCTGTGTGTGGACTCAAGTGTTTCAAATAAAAAGTCATCTTCTAATGTCCCTTTATGTAAGGCTACCCCGTGATACTCTGCTGCCCTAGCAATGAGCTGTTGGTAAGCCATGCTATCATCTGATGGCGATGGCTTTGCAGGGTAAAGGTCTGGGTCATTATCTACTGGGGGGTCAATAGTATAGTCATTCCGTGGGTCTACAGGTAAATGTGTATCTTCATCATCCATATAAGCTCTATCTGGATCTGTATGTGCAGATCCCTGGGGTGTTATATGCAATGGATCTTCAAACAACTGTGGAGAAAATGGTGGAGGAGGAAAGGGTTGTGGGGCAGGATAAACAGAGCTGGTAGCCATGTCCTTTTCCTTCAGAGGGATCTTTGCAGTGTCTTCTAAAGGAAGTTTGTGTTTTGCTGGTGATTTAGCAGAAATGTGTCCAATATCAAGATTAATGCAAGTCTTTTTCTACTTAGGATCCAATTTGGCCTTAAGAACGTCTAAAATTGTTTCAGTAGACATTGTCTTTAGCTTTCAGGGTCGAAATAGGCCTTTCTTTAGGTTTCAGCTCTGAAGTGTGTTTTTGTTTCAGAGCGGAGGATTTCAGCTCCGAAGCATGTTTCTATTTCGATGCAGAGGATTTCGGCTCCAAACTAGATTTGTCCTTGGAGGCTGACAATTTCGGATCCGAAGGAGGTTTGGGTCGATTCGGTCCAGAGCCGGAAGGCTTGATGGTTTGTTTTGGTGCCGAGCCGAGAGGCAGGACGTTGGAAACATTGTCTCAGTGCCAACCTTCGGCAGAAGGCAGAGGTGGTGCTGTAGCCATATGTGTCTTGGAAGATTTAGGGGCAAGGGGTCTTCTGTGAATACGGCACCTTGTCCCAGAGGCAGATCTTCAGATTCTAGATCGATCTCTAACTCGGAATCGAACTCTGGAATGGAGAGGACCTCTTTCTCTTCTGTGGCAGACGCTTTGTTCTCCTCTTGCTCGGATTCTTCTCCGAAGATATCTGGAGTGTGTTGAATGGTTTGACGTTGCATCTCTCGTCGTCGAGCCAGACGATCACGTAGTCTCTTCTTGGACCGAAACAATTTACAAGAGTCGCAGTCTTCTTCCTTGTACTCCGGAGAGAGCCACAAGTTACAAACGATGTAAGTCGGTGCGAGGGTACTTGGCGTGGCACCAGGGACAGAATTGGAATGGAGTCCATTCCATCGGCAGAAGGCTGGCCTGACACGGCTAGGCCAGATGGCCGCTCACAAGGTTTTCGATCGAAATTGGAGAATTTTGTTGAGAGATTTGATACACGTAGAACAAGGAAACACATATGGAAACAATACCTTTGAGGGTAGAGTGGATTGCACACCAAGGGGAACCCGAAGAACTTTTTTTGAACCGGAGCGCAGCAATACACGTTCAAACTCAATGGTGGAAAAAAACAATCTAACAATGGAGTCGATGTCCATGTGCACTATCACTGAAAGGAGAAGTCACCTTACCTTGTGACTGGAAAGACTTGTTCGGAGAAAAACAACTTGCAAACATCCGGACACAATACTAGATGACAGGAGTGTGCAAAGCATGCGTATTTGCAGCACACATGCCTCAAACCATGTGTTTCTAATGCTATTAAGCCATATTACTGTGTGTAGGCACACTTAACGAAAGGAGCAGCAATACCAAAAGGTAATTGCCAATGTTCTTTTGCTGGCACCAGGGAAAACTCTTTTCCCCCGCAGAAGGCATAAGCCACATTCATAGCCAGTTCTCTGTGATCTGTCCATTGGGCAGGTCTGAGCCATGGTGCTTGGACAAAAGATGAACCCACATAAGGCTGGTAATGACACTGTCTGAAATGGCATCTCAAATACCCTTTTCTTTCTTGCAGACCCACCGCCTTCTGAGCCTCTGCATTTGTCTTCATCTTCTGCATCTGCTCATCAGTATGAGGATCACATAATGAGATTAAGAAGTGTGTTCTTTGCATCATTTTGAGAGATTTGAAGATCAATCAAAATTTCTTTGAGAAGTAAGGCCATGGCAGTATTCTGATGCAGCACGATCTGTTGAATTGAACGAGGTAGTGATAACTGGTTTGTAATCAACAGACCTGTTAAGTACCTTTATGAAATCCCTATGTACTGGTGTAGAGAGATCTTCTATAACCATACAAAAAGACACCCATAAGGATCTGCTGTGAAGACTTACCTTCCTAGACCTCCCTCGTGGAAGCTGTAAAAGCTGCAAGAACATCTGCACTGGATCATGAGAGGGAATGTGAATGATAAGAAGCACTGAATGCTGATGAGACCTTTTATGTGAAGCAGACATTAAAGGAATTCTCCTTGCAGCCGATCTTCTGTGCTTCAATGTCGAAGAAACTTGAATCAAAGTTCAATGGTGAATGGTGTGATGTCAAAAAAGGAGATGATTTGGGAAATTGCATCACAATGTCATTGAGTAGATCCGCTTCAGTGCCTATTTCATGTTCCTTGCTGCATGCATATACAATGAATGGTGAGCATGTTGAAAGTGCATCAGCCTTAGACAGTGAAGTCTTGGATATTGAATGGAAGCTGTGCCATGTCTGGAGTGGTGATGTTTCTGGTGCCTTCCCGTCTCTCTGGCTCTTCTATCGCGGAGTGCTTAGGGGTAAAGTTTCAGTAGGAGGAGCTCCTTTGCTGTCCTGCTCCACGCCCCTTTTTACACCACGCTGCAAACGCGGCTTCTGGCGCACTGCTACTCAGAGAATGGAGTCCACATGTGTCTTGAGGTCCTCAGGACACAAGAGGACCTCATCACCCCACCAGCAGTGCACCAGAAGCCTCATTTGCAGAGTGGTGTAAAAAGGGGCACGGCCTCGGAGCACATCTCTGCAACGCAGCACTGTGGCGTTTACAGGAGGTACCTGGTGGACTAGTTGGCCCCTAGGTACCCTCAGGATTGAAGGGGAATTAATCCCCCAATTTAAGATGTGACACAGGGCGCGTTTGCACTGTAGTGCGGTGAGGGGATGGGGCCTGATGTAACAAGTGTGCAGACGTGCCCTGTGGCACGTTTTAAGTTGGGGGATTAAGTCCCCTTGAATCCTGAGGGTCCCTGAGGGCCAACTAGCTCACCAGCTACATCCAGTAAGCGCCACAGAGCTGCGTTGCAGAGTGGTGTAAAAAGGGGGCGTGTTCTTGGACCACCACTCTGCAACGCAGCTCCCTGGCACTTACTGGAGGTACCTGGTGGGCTTGTTGGCCCCCAGGGACCTTTAGGATTGGAGGGGACTTAATCCCCCAACTTAAAACGAGCCACAGGGCACGTTTGCACACTTGTCAAATCAGGCCACGCCCCCTCCCTACACCACTGTGCGAACGCGCCCCCCTGGTGCGTTGTTACTTGGGGTATTAAATCCCCTTGAGTCCTGAGGGTCCCTGGGGTCCAACTAGCCCACCAGCTACCTCCACTAAGCGCCACATAGCTGCGTTGCAGAGAGGTGTAAAAAGGGGCGTGACCTCGGACCACCTCTCTGCAAGGCAGCCCTGTGGCGCTTACTGGAGGTACCTGATGGGCTAGTTGGCCCCCAAGGACCCTCAGGATTGAAGGGGAATTAATTCCCCAACTTAAAACGGGGCACGTTTGCAGAGTGTTGCTGGGAGGGGGTGGGGCCTTCGGTGCGATGCCGGTCATTTTTATTTAGAAGGGAAGCTGTGTGGCCCCCCTTCTTTTTCCATGTTTGGGGCCCTGGGGACTTTTAGCAATCTCGAATGCGCTGAGGTCTTAAGTTAGTAACATGCTAGCACATTAGGTAAACAGTCTCAACTTTGCAGGTAGACCGGAAAAAGGCAAGAGACAGTAGACTACCCCTCCTGTATCCCTTGCTCACCTCCATGTTCTATTTAAATGTCAGGACAATCCTTTTCTTCACAGAGGCAAGTGGGTCATGCCCCTGAAATTAATCCATCACAAAACATTGGAGATTGCTAAATATAACCATATTGGATGACAAGATGTTACTGTGCAAACTTAACAACAATGTGCATTTAAATTTGAATGAAGCTGCACGTCAGATTTTCCCTTTCAGGATCACGTTGGCGGGGTTAATCGGGAGGCGGTAATCCAGGACACCGTAAACATGCCTACAGATTTCTTTCCAATTTGTTTGGATCACGGAACAGGACAACTAGATGTAAGAGTGTGCTCAGGTTCTTGTGGCATCGCCAGCATGTCCTAGGAGTTTTGTAGTACATGCAGGACATTCTATCGAGCTTCAGGTACTATTGGAACATTACTTTCAGAGCTGATTCTCATCTCACTGCTTGTCCGTGGATGTGTGGCCCAGATCAGACTCCCAACAGGCCTGGTATGCATGTTGGGTACGAGGTTTGGATTCTTGTATTGTGGTGCAGTTGTGTGAGAAGAACTTTGGTGCCTTTGAAGGACTGGACCAACCTCTCTAATGAAGTGAGCGATTATACTGCTGTCTGAGAGTTTGAAGGGTGATGGGCCCAGTGTCGCAACTGAGAGTATTGGAGGCAAGCAGTTTCGGGGGGGGAGGGGGCAGAATTCTTGTTTGCATTAGTCAAAGAATTTGACTAGAGGACTATGGAATAGGTTGCCAGGTGTCCCACAGTCACCGCCCTCCCCACCTCCTGCCACCACCCCTCCGGGTTGCAGAGAAAGGGTTGTTGAACGAGGGAAAGGATGTAAAGCCTTTCTTGGTGGCTACATGGCCCCAAATCTCAAGTGCAGTACAGGTAGGCATTGCTACGTACTCTTAGGGCACTGGTGTTTCGGTGGCCATGCTAGGTCCCATTGCGACCTGCAAGCCACCGCTCGGTCACATATAGCCAGGTTTTCTTGGATTCGAGAACCACCCACTCCAAGATATATTGGAGGTGCACAGCCCAGTAATACTGCCTTGTAATACTCAAACAAGTTGGGGCAAACCAGTCCTCCCCTCTAAAGGGCAGGAGTAGTAGTAGCTTGTTTGAGATATCTGGTCTTGTGACAACTTCTGTTTTCCAAGTCCTCCTACTTTGCCTGTAGTTTAATCTGCTGGTCAACCAGGGTGCGCAACTGCAGCTAAAGCATCTCCTGTTCTCCTGACCTGGTATCTAAGAAGCGTTCCACTTGGTCTACTCTACCACCTCAGGTCTGTGACCTTGCGCAGGTCTTGGAGGCATGCCTTGAAATCGGTCTTCAGGGAGCCTGAGTGATGGGGTGGAGGTAGGCGTCACAGATACCGTACAGTACCAGAGGTCCTTCACCAAACTGTTCTTGGGCTGCCTTCTATTTACCATGGTGGTACCAAATGCAGGTGGACTATGTAGCAAAGTTAGGGGATCGGTGATGTAGGAGGGACTGGGGGTAGGGCAGGTGAGTTCCTTGCTTGGTGGCACTTGTCCAGGTGATGCTGTTTTTTTGGGAAAGGAGCCCAGAAGCTCAAACGAGAGGAGGGTAGGAAGGTGAAAAGGAGCGGGTGGAAGGACCAGTCCGGGGAGACCATGAGCTCCAGTACCGACGAGGGGCCCTCTCAAACCCCCATAGCAGTGAGTGCCTGAGGCTCAGGCAGAGTTGGTGTTGCAGGGGTCAGTGCTTCTTAGCCGCTGCTAGGGTGTCTGTGCCAGACTGACCTGAGAGCGTCGCAGCGCCCCCTCCGTTGCCCGGTGCGGGGTCCCGTATCCCCAAGTGAGAACCAGGGGCATGTGGGATTCTCAATGGCTCAGATCAGCGGATCCAGGGGTCATTCTCCACCAGTTCTCCTCTGATGTTCAGAGAATCCCCTACTGCAGTGAGGGTCTGTCCTGGTCGCCGCTAGTGTGAAGGTCCTGCCCCAGGGTTCCAGTGCAAGGAGCTGGTGGTTAGCTGCAGGCCCAGTTAGGACTCATCAAAGATAGTGCAGGCTGACCGGGCTATGGCCGTGCCCACAGTGGTGCCCCACCAGCTTTATGGGGTGACCCCCGTGCAGAGGGCCCCAACAGGGATGGCCTAGGAGTCACCACTGGGGCCTCAATACGATCACTGTGGCCAGGCTGTGTAGGCCTCAAAAGCCTAATCTCAGGTAGGATTCCAGAATCTCCCGCTGTCACCACCAAGGCGTCCATCTCCTCTGCCGTGCCCAGGGGGGCCCCAGGTGTGGCACAGATGGTGTAGGAGCTACGCCAAAGCCCTGGTGGGGTCCCCCCAGGTGTGTCCCCGTGGACTGGGGCAAAAAGATGGCGGGCAGTGTCTCATGGCCGCACCAAACATCACTGTAAGCGCTGGCCAATGCCCTGCTCCTGTATCTGGACGGAGGCATCCACACGCAAGGGGTACCCTCAAACAACTACATTATTTCCCGCAATGAAAAGGAGTAGAGTAGGGGGTGCTGTTGCTCTCAGATAAAAGCTGGCCGGAATTGGAGCAGCAGGAGGCACATCTCACTACATTCCCGGCTAAGCCACATCCCTCAACTCAGGTTTTGCAGGTTGACGGATTTTGCTGGTTGTTTCTGCTAGAAGCAGACTGTAGAACATCAGAGACTACCTGCACTCTCAAGTAGCGGTCTCAGTGGAGTAGGGTTTGTTCCAATTAGCAGTGAGCTTCGCTACTGAGACTTCATCCAGACATTAATCGGTTTCTAGCTTTTATTGGACCGGGATATATTTCAGGGGATGCAATAATTTCCATGCCTTGCTCTGTTACCATAAAGGAGCGGGTGTTAGATGACATATTAAGGTTTTCTCCGGGGTGACTGACCATTGTCCACCACTATTGTTTTTATGATTTTCATTACAATTTTACATTATACGTCTTCATCGTATCCACTATCAAACGTGGAGGCAATAGGCAGTAAACACATTCTAAGATCAAAATGAGAACATCCTTCTAGAAATGCCAATAGGAAGGAATATACACTCCTGGTCACAAATAGCCATCAGATGACAGGACACCAGAGTGGGGTCAAAGAAGAAGGGAAGCGTTGAAGAAACAAATAGGAATGTCACAATCAGGAAGTTCCTTCAATTGGGGATAGAAGTAGGTAGTTATATAGGAAGGGAGACGGGAATCTGAGTCAAAGTTTCAAGTCTGAGTCACATCTTTTTCAGAAGACGTTGCCCCTCATCACCAGCTTGTTTGATGATTAGCATGCCGTTTGAGGGTACTGTGGTGTGATTTGTGGCACACAGGAAGGTGCAGGAGTTACTCGCAAAGAAGGGTCAGCTCACCAAAGTTGTTTCTGGTGTCACTCGTCTTCATGTGGTAAAGAAGGAGAAAAAGTTTGGAGGAAATTTTTAAGGGCTATCTGAATTTGGACAGAGACATCTCCAAGCAGAGTTATCAGGGCAGAGAATTCCAAAGTTGCGGATGCAGAAGGAAAAGCTTCAACCACCGACCTATTTTTCCATATTCTGCCAAATGTCTGAGGAATGAAGAGGCCTCCTAGGACTGTACTTCAAAATGCAGTTTTTTTAAAGAAAGAAGGTGCCTTGCCATTAAACGCCTTATGCACTTGAAAATCTTTAACTCAATTACCTGATCTATTATTCTTTAAGATAATTCTACCTCGGCTGTCTAATGTGTGAGATTGTGAGGTTTCTATGATTTTTTATTTTTACACCGAGCCCCTTCAAAGTAGATTTTCAATCATAGAGTATTATGCCTGGTAGCCTACTTGCAAGGGGAAGGACTGGAAAATATAGGAAAGTGGAATGCATAAGTAAGAGAATATGCTATATATGTTCTAAAACCTGACAGAGCATGTGAAATTGCATACTAAGATATTCGGACTGATTCGATCACCAAGGTCTGCTGGGCAATTTTATGTGATGTTTTCAAATGTCTTGCTACAATCTTTCAGTTTTATGGAGGTGGGTAAGCCCGAGATATCACGGGAAAGGGTCATATCTTGAGTGCTATTTCAGGACCCATGGGTTTGGTTCAGATTAAGCTCTAAATGAAATACATTATTTAGCAATTGTTTTACGAAATTATCCAGCCTCCAGGAGTAATGAAGGCTACCCTTGGTGTACCTTTGCTCAATTCATACTGGGTGCTAAACCCCCACTTCTGTTAGACTTCAATGGCTTCCACCCTTAGTCGCTTCACTTCGTCACCCCACGATTTTAAATTTTAACACCTGAAATTACCTGGTTGCACTTTGAGAAAACCCAGCTCTCAATTTAGGGAAAACTATGCTATAAAATATACAATTTGGCTATTTTCTTTTTTTTTTACAAAAGGTTCTGGGGTGAGGAGCTTCACTCCTCTATCCAATCTTCTTAGAGCATTTACAGCTCGCTAAATTACCTCAGTCGCTGTGTGTGATTCATACTGGGGTATTTAAAGATCCACCACGGTTTAGACTTGACCAGTTGCTACATTCCTCATCTGTTATGAAAATTCCATAAAACGCAACTGATCCATTCTATTTCAATTTTGTGCATTTTTGGCCCCATTGTCACAATTTCTTTTCTTAATGGTTGAATAGACCTCCCTGCAACCCCATGCTACCAAATCACCTGGAGGAAGTATGGCTTACTAAAGTAGCACTGTTCATAGCATCCCTTTATGTCCCCCCAATTACTCTTTTTGGAAGTTCAACTGCTGCAACTGACCAAGGTGCCTCTTGAGGAGTATTTTGTTACTCCTGCCATGGGACACAAAAGTTAGCCTCAGCTACATAGTTTAGGGCAACACAGTAAGTAAGGGTTATGCTATAAGGTTCTCGTATGTATCATTTATTGTTAAATAGGCATTTATTTGTAATAAACAAAACAAATGAAAATCAGAAAAATTGGATTTGGGTAGGATGTAATTATTTTACCATTTAAAATATAGATTTTGCAAGGATTTAAATAGATGGTATATATTAATATTCTAAAATGTATTCTTTGATCTTGTGCATGGTCAAGACTACTTTAGCATTTATGAATATGAAAGAAGAACCCTACATTTAGGCCTAGGTTACATTTAAAATATGCATTGCAATTAGAATAATTTCGGGAATTACACGTTACATGAAACAGAAAGAATTTTCACTATGCAACATTAACGATACAACATTGATGGCACTGCGGGTGCGCTCCTAAGCACTAACAGGGCAGAGCCAGAAGAAATGTACACTGATGGACACTTTAAGCACCCATAAGGCATTGATTTGAGTCCTATGGCACTTATGGGGCACTTCTGTATGAAGTCCAAAGTTTTGCAGGCATACATCACGGACGCAGACTATGGAAAGACGTTCACACAGCACAGGTATTTTTTTTTTTTTTTTTAGTATTCACTGGGCACTGTTTGAGTCCAAAAGAACTGACAGCACTATTAGAATGGGAACTAGTCACATCTTTTGAATCTTTTAGTTTTGACTGAGACTGCTAGATGAAGCACACACTGCCAGAGTCATAAAGACCTGACAACACACTGCTGAGAAGAGACTGACTCGGCTGGTGACGTACAGCACTCCCAGATCTCAGCTGGAGCCTTGAGGCACTCCCCGAGGACATGCAGTACTTGGGGAAATTAGGTAGAGTGGCTGGTCACAATGCTGGATTCATCTAGACCCGACAGGACACTGGTGGAGGAAGCTCTCACAGATTTCCTGGGCATTTGCCGAGTCTTATAGCACTGACGATAATACTGGAAGGTGACCTACTGCTAGTGTCCTGTACAGGCACCGCTGAGTAAGAACTCGGACTAATAGTCACTGTAGGAAGGTGGATATCTGACTATGGTTACCCCCAAATTTTTGCCTAGTGTCTAGCTGGTTTTTCGACTTAGTTGGCCTGAGATCCTGCTATTCAGGATCTCAGCCTGGCTGTTCTCTCTTTAAAATTAAAACTATGCACCCTAGGTGCATAACCAATTGGAAGTGGATCACCCTGTCAGCCCCTGTACCAGTGTACACTAGGTACCCAGGGCATTGGTGTACCCAAGGCCTGCCAAGGGCTGAAGCATGTATTATGCCACCCCAGGCTTGGCCTAACAATCTGACACAACTGGCTGATCACTCAGCTGGGGTAAGTTGGTGTAATCACCTCTTACTTAGGTGTAGTATACCTATACCTAACCTTAAATGGGACACATGGTAACCTATAAGTCACTCCTATGGCAGGCCTTAACAATCCTGAAGGCAGAGTGCTTGGTTCCATGTGAGATGGTGCTCTGGCATGAGCTGAGCCTGTCTGCAGTGGTCGGAACAACTTCCTTCTACTGTTTCCAGATATCGTCATACCATATACTCTTAAGTGCATTATGAACCTCGCGGTTAAATGCTATCTTTGGTTTGGCTTTATCAAAACATGTCGAGTAAGGTGTCATACGAATTGGAATACTAACCCCTCGCCAATTCTGGCGACGGGGTTAGCATTCCACCCTTCTAGAGGGACACGACATGTACAGTACCTGAAACCCGGGTAAAATCAGACATAGCCTCAGCTCCACAAAATGGATGCTGCCACCACAGACACAAGTCTGCCCTCCTGCTGCTGGGAGTCCTTCCAGCTTGGGAGGTGTGGACAAAGGGTTTCCTGCCAGGGGAGGTGCGTGCACCACCCCAGACAGGATTTTGTGTATTGGTCAGGTAGGGCTTGAAAGAAACCAGACATGCCTGTGGCTCACAAGGAGCCTCGGTGCACATGCCAGTTCAAACCGGTCCTGGGGCACACCAGTCCCGGGCCTGGGGCGAGCTGGACAAAGGATTGGGGGTGTAACCACCCCCCTTCCTGGTCCCACCCATAGGGAGGGACCTAGCAGGTAGTCCGGCCCCTAGAATCCGCTTAAAGGTAGGAGCTGTGTCCTAAGACTTCAGACATCCTGGAATCAACTTAACACTAAGAAGAAGACGGGAACTTCGACGCTCTGCTGCACAGAGGACTGAAGCCAATCTCCCCTGTGGTCAGGGAGTGACCACCTTGCTAACGCAAGCACCATCCAGCGAATCAACATCTGCTTTGCCGCCGCCTCCCGCCGGAGCCCGAGCCCAGAGACTGACAAGACCTGGACCTCCAGACCTCTCACCGCCCGATCCACAGTCCCTGAAAAGAGGAGACCCGTGGAGGCACCGAGACACGTGGAGCCAGCCATCTTGGAACGACTACGACAAGCTGACAAGTGCAACAACCGAGGCTCCCTCCAAGTTGTGCTTTGGGATCTGAGAAGCCCAACACCCGAGCAGCATCTGCACCAAAGGTGAGCCCTCCAGCATCTCCACGATCTGCGTGGGGCCCTTCTGCATTTTGCCACTCGACGCGCCTAACCGGTTGCTGGCCCGCTGGCTAGTAGCCATCTTGGCGACGAACTTCAATAAATACACCGCTGGTCTGGTTGCTCCAGACTGGCCCTTGCTCCCCTCCAAAGGAGCAGTCCTTCTGACCTTGCTGGTCAGAACCATCAGCTTATTTCATCTCCTACAACAATTGCTTTTGCCAAGGCTTGTTTGCATCGATCAAGTCGCCGACACCGCCGACAGCGAGAGCCTGCGTGGGACAGCTCGTGAACCGACTCCTGGATGTCGTCGACCTCCAGGGACCACGTGGCTGCAGAGACAAGCTACACCTTTCTTCCTGTTTGCACCCGACATTGCCTGGTACCCACCTGGTGCCACGCTGGTCACTGGCTAGTGACTGTGAACACTGTCCCCTCTGCTTACAGGTCTTCAACATCTCCGATCCACTCTTGGATCCACTGCATCTCTCCCGGACCGGACGCCTGCAGCATCTTTGTCTTCAGGCTCCACGGAACAGATAGAAGAAACCCGACGCACTTCGAGGCCTATACACCCGCTTCCTGTGGGTGAGGTAAAGCTGGCACACCTGTGCCCAAGTGTAGTAATACATCTCTAGTGCCTGTGTTCCAAATCTTGAGTTCCTAGTCCATCCGGAAGATCCTCTTTGCAGTAACTTTGTACTTTTTACGCACCCATTGAAACCTATGGGAGCACGCGTGTGACTATTTGCTCTGCACACGCCACCCGTGGACCTCCTGGTCACTAACTGAGGTTAGCTCCTTGTAGGCCCAGCGATTCTAGAGGCCCTAGGCCTTTTCCCTTTTCTGTTCGTGGTACTTATACCACTATTTTAGTATATGGTTTGAGCGGCCACCAGGGCCTATCCATATAAAGTGCAACTTCTGTGTATTCTACTGTAATCTTGTTTGACGATTTGTGCTCCTGTGCTCATAAAGATACTAGGGGTTACTTTGAGAAATAAATACATATATATTTTGAATATATATCTGTGTGGTGTCCTTTCATTGGTATAAAAGGGGGTTACATTTGGTAAAACAGCTGGCTTAACACGCTTCACGAGTTTAGCCTCAAAGACTGCTTAGCCTACGCTACCACTAGGGCAGCTAGTCCGAAAAGGTTGACTTACAACCACACCATAAGGGTTGCTTGGCATGGTACAAGGTGATCACTTTAACTAGTGAGCATCATATACCAGGCCAACTTCTCACAGTCACACAACACTCAGAGGCAATACTGGAGAAAACATTTAAGTGCTAAATTGTTTTTCAGTAATTGTGGGAGAAATCTTTCTTCAGCCCTATACATTCAGATCAGACCTGTACATGCACAACTTTCATTGAAGGTCAACGATGGCCCTTCCATAGGTACTGGCTCCCCTTACCTATAATAAAATAGGAATGCAGAGGCAAAACAAGTTGAGTGCTAAACAAAAAAGGATCCTCATCTAGATCGAGATTCTGTCACTAGGGCCTGAACAAATTTTAGAAACTAAGAAAACCTGCACAATACCTTTTGAATGGAAATCAATCAATCAATCAAACAACATTTGTAGAGCGCACTACATACCCGTGAGGGTCTCAAGGCGCTGGGGAGGGGGTGGTGGGGGGGAGGTGCTCATTGAACAGCCAGGTCTTGAGTAGCATCCTGAAGGTCAGCAGGTCTTGGGTCTGTCGTAGGTTCAGTGGGAGGGTGTTCCAGGTCTTTGCGGCGAGGTGGGAGAAGGACCTCCCGCCGGTGGTTGTTCTTCGGATGCGCGGGACGGTGGCGTGTGTGAGGTCGGCAGAGCGCAGCTGGCGGTTGGGGTGTAGAAGGAAAGTCGCTTGTTGAGGTAGGCTGGGCCGGTCTTGTGGAGTGCCTTGTGTGCGTGGGTGAGGAGCTTGAAGGTGATCCTCTTGTTGACGGGCACCCAGTGCAGGTTTCTCAGGTGGGGGGTGATGTGGCCGTGGCGTGGTACGTTGAGGATCAGTCGTGCCGAGGCGTTTTGGATGAGTTGCAGTCGTTTGATGAGCTTGGTCGGGGCTCCCGCGTAGAGGGCGTTTCCGTAGTCGAGCCTGGGTGACTGGTCTTCTTGTATCTGTCGGGATCCACCTGTAGATCTTGCGGAGCATGCGGAGGGTGTTGAAGCAGGAGGAGGAGATGGCGTTGACTTGCTTGGTCATGGAGAACATTGAGTCAAAGATGATTCCCAGGTTGCGTGCGTGGTCGGTGGGTGTCGGGGCTGTCCCCAGTGCCGTCGGCCACCAGGAGTCGTCCCAGGCTGAAGGGGTGGAGCCGAGGATGAGGACCTCTGTTTTGTCCGTGTTCAGCTTCAGTCGGCTGGTCTTCATCCAGTCGGCGACGGCCTTCATTCCTTCGTGGAGGTTGGCTTTGGCGGTGATGGGTGAGGGAGAGGATCAGTTGAGTGTCGTCGGCGTAGGAGATTATGTTGAGGTCGTGCTGTCGGGCGACATGTGCGAGTGGGGCCAAGTAAATGTTGAACAGTGTCGGGCTGAGGGAGGAACCCTGGGGTACGCCGCAGATGATCTTGGAGGCTTTGGATCAGAATGGGGGGAGGCGGACGCTCTGGGTTCTGCCGGAGAGGAAGGAGGTGGTCCATTCCAGGGCTTTGTCTCAGATCCCTACGGCGTGGAGGCGTGCGCGTAGTGTGCGGTGGCAGGCGGCGGAGAGGTCCAGGAGGATGAGGACTGAGGTCTCACCGTTGTCCAGAAGTATCCTGATGTCGTCGGTGGCAGCGATGAGGGCGGTTTCGGTGCTGTGGTTGCTGCGGAAACAGTTATATAGGGAGTTGTGAAGGCTAAAAAAAACGTACACATGCTGAGCAATGTTTATTTATAGCAAACTCATCTGAAGGATAAAGCTTCCTTAGAACCTGTTCAGCTCCTCCACGGCCCCACCAGAGTTCGAAGTTGTGACCCCAATGCTTAAATCAGGCATTTCAATCAACTAGAAGAACCCACTCCATTTTGTAAAGTTTGCCTAGATCTGAAAACTGGTTTAAGTGTTGCTCATGAGCAACCACCGATAGATAGCACACAGGACTCGGCTATTAAAGAGGAGCATTTAGCCATTTGATTTAACACATGCATTCCTGGCTTGCTTAGACTGGACTTCTATCAGATGATCTACTGTCAGTATCTTAAGTTTAACGTATGGTTCACCTGACTTGCCTGAATGTAAAGGTAGACAGTGCTGCATGGAGATTAAAGAGTCCGCACTCTAGTAGAATGCTGATAAAACTATTGGATTGCTTTTGTGCATTGTAATTAAATAACCATTGGGCTATGTGTTTGAACCGTATACCCACTTTGCACTCTCACCACCTGAACGCATTGAACAAACTCCACCTGATTTTAATAGAAGGTAAACACTGAAAATGTAACAGCATTTTTTAACACGGCACGCGGCAGCCAGTGCACACAGAGGTGCCGATTACGATCCTGGAAAAAAATTCCCCGTACGACTCGTATCCGGTCTTTATACCGTACGAATCGTACAAGTGCCGTACAAACTGCCAACTACGATTCGCATGGGAAAAAGTCCATACGAATCGCATTGGGAATAATTCCCCACACGTCCTCGGGTCAGAAAATGTGTCCGACACGTCCCCGGACGATTTACCGTACAAATGTGAAAAGTGAAGTCCGACCGCGCAAGTACGATCCATCCCGTGCGTCTGATGTTACAACCGGATGGAAAAACACCGTCCGCACCGAACTCCTTTAGCAACCATGGAGACATGTGCCCGCATACGCGCCCAACACCCCCCCCAGCCCCCGTATGTACGCGCCCAACCACCCCCCCAGCCCTCGTATGTAGGAGTCGAACCCCCACCCGTGTATGTACACCCGTGTACGTACGAGTCGAACCCCCACCCGTGTATGTACACCCATGTACGTACCCCCACCCGTGTATGTACACCCATGTACGTACGAGTCGAACCCCCACCCGTGTATGTACACCCGTGTACGTACGAATCGAACCCCCACCCGTGTATGTACACCCGTGTACGTACCCCCACCCGTGTATGTACACCCGTGTACGTACGAGTCAAACCCCCACCCGTGTATGTACACCCGTGTACGTACGAGTCGAACCCCCACCCGTGTATGTACACCCGTGTACGTACGAGTCGAACCCCCACCCGTGTATGTACACCCGTGTATGTACGGTTCGAACCCCCACCCGTGTATGTACACCCCCGTATGTACGGCCCGTACCCCCACCAGCGTATGTATGGAGCGTACCCCCACCCCAACAGTGTATGTACGGACCGTACCCTCACCCGCATATGTATGGAGCGTACCCCCACCCCAACAGTGTATGTACGGACCGTACCCTCACCCGCGTATGTATGGAGCGTACCCCCACCCCAACAGTCTAAGTACGGAGCGCACCCCAGGCCCCAACACCAGCACCCTCACCCAACATCGCGCATGTACGAGTCGTACCAAGCCAGAGACAAGGACAGCACTGTACAACAAAATGGCCGATGTACACACCGTACAGACGCTAAAAACACACGTACACAACCAGGACAAAGCAAAACAACACAAGAAGACTCCATTCGAATCGCACAAAGCCACAAAACATGTCCAACAAGCACAAATACAACACATTCACTGACCTGCAACTGCCAAACTCCCAAACAGAGGCCCAAAACACAACCACTCCTTATAACACACCCACCCAAAGTTCAAACACAGCCACACCCACCAATGGTCCAATAAAAAGGCCCAACACACACAAACCATGATCCTTTGCAACAGACCCACTGCTGCCAGACCACACTGAGAAACAACTGCACCATACTGCAACCTCCACTACACCTTACACCTGCACACCTTCACACAACCACCTTCACAAACACCCCCTCATCACATTCACACACCTGCACAACCACACCCACACACCCACAACCATCCACACCCACCCCCCCCACAACCATCCACACCCACACCCCCCACAACCATCCACACCCACACCCCTCACCATGCCCACTAACAAGAATCCAAAGTTCACTAGCCAAGAGTTGGAGGTCCTTGTCGAGCCACACCTCTTCGGAACATTGGTCAGACAGACCAGCATTTCCGAGAAAACAGCCATGTGGCAGACGATTGTCGATGCTGTGAATGCTGTTGCGTCCACCAGAAGGACCAGGCATGAATGCCAAGCCAGGTGGTACGATCTGCGGAGGACGGTCCGCCGCAAAATGACCGACGACCACAACCAGGCCAACATCACTGGAGGAGGGCCGCCCCGCAGACGCGTACAATACCATCCCTGGGAGGAGAAGGTGATGGCCATACTGCCGGTGGTGGCAGTGGACGGAGTAGAAGGACTCCGAGAGCCTGATGAGTACACAAACAACTCACCTCACATGGGGGAACGTCATCCACAACCAAACTCACAATCATGCACGCAACCACCCCAAGCTATCGCATGACTCAACCACACTCCATAAACACGCACATGCCACTAGCGCCACCATGCCCCATGCACCCAGCTGGACAATGCCAAGTCACAGGCCACAGAAAACACCAACACAAGACACGGTAACCCGGATGGCGGGAGTGTGGGCCTCAAAAATCACATAGTGCAACTCAGAAGCAGACAACAATGCCCTCTGCCCATATGGCCTAGGTCACAGCCAGACAAACAGTGTGTCCCCACACAGGAAAGACTTGCCTGCAAATGGCGGACGCCTTGCATGAAGACATGGGGGTGAATGCACCTTTTTGCACATGACAGCAGCCAATGAACAGCCAACACTGTGAAAGAGTGGCAGCACACACCACCACAGCAGCAGCGCAGACACAGACACTACACCCAATGGGTGCCTGGAGATCAGAAACAAACTCACATGAACAAGCCAAGGGCCATTCAAAGATCTGCAAAAAGTGTGTGCCTAGGAAGCTGGGCTGAGGTGACAGAGGGTGACACACAGAGGGAGGGAGAGGGGGAGAGAGAGGGAGGGAGACACAGGGAGACGGACAGAGGGAGGAGGCTGACACAGGGAGGGAGGGAGAGGGGGACAGAGAGGGAGTGAGAAAGGGATACACAGGGAGACCAATTCAGCCTTGGGTGGTGTGGGAATGTCTGCTCGTCAGCAGGTGGACTGCGTGCATGTAGACAAGGGTGGCCAGTGCCTGAATCCCCCTCTCTTCTCCATGGCAAAACACTGGGCCATGTCTCAACCTGTGCACGAGCACAACGCCAGCTACCTGCATTATATAAGTGTGTGGAACAACTCCATGTGCCCACGTACAGTGCAACACGGAAGGCGCCAATGCGTGGCTCGCCACACCTGCTCACTCCACTGCTGACTTCAGTCACAATTGACGCAGCAAGTAAGACTGTGTCACACATAGGTAAAGTCTCAAAAGCTGTGGCCAAGGGACATACCCATGCACAAGTGCACTGTGAGTGGAATGCAAGACATATCCAAATACCCAGAGGAAATGTGCCAACTGTGAAACGAATGAAACATGGATGTTGCATGGAACAAAAATAACATTGTCTCTCTCACACACAGGTCAACGTCGTGGATCACCCCCCAACACTGGGGGGGAAGACTCACAGGACCTGGCTCTGCGGGAGGACGATTCCACCGGCAGCGACGACTCTCACCACTCTGTGGATGACCCCGACCAACCTGGCCCCTCTGGTGTCCAACCACCTGCAGCACCTCCGTCAGGTACAACTGGGCCAACCACCACCCCCACTCCTGCCACATCCCAAGAGACACCCAGGATCCCTGCCCCACCACCACAACGCAGCCAGGCTGACCAGGAGGAACACGGTGTACCGGGCACCCAGGAGGAGGCAGGCGACAACGCAAATGCCACCCCTCAGGGGTCCCGGAGACCCGATGTGCCCACATGGGCAGGCCAGGTGCAAGTGGGCAGGGGTGGTGGGAGTGGAGGACGGCGGAGGCGCGAGCCTGACCAGTTGGCTGCGGAACCGGTATATTCCCATGTAAGAAACATCCTGGACACATACCGGCAGGACACCACGGGCATAAGCCAGGTTGTGTCCACCCTCAACGAGATGAAGGGGACCCTCGAGGAGATCAAGACCCAGCAGGCCCAGCAACATGCGGAGCAACATGCCTGTCAACTGCGACACCAAGGACGGATGAAGGACAGACAGGCTGAGCTCGTGACGGTGCTCACGGGAATTAACCGTTCACTCCGTCGGATAGCCGACAACATGGGCAACCCTCCCTGTGCCACCAGGCGAAGAACATCACCACCCACAGGGAGGGATCAGGAGGAGGAGGATACATCCGATGGAGCATCCCAAACATCGTCACGGCCTGCTTCTGAGGGTTCCCGCAGGAGGGCGGGTCGTCCACGGAAAAGACCGTGAGGGTCGGCGCAACAGCACCATCTCCCAGGACACCTGGCCTGGCACCTGGCCCACTGGACCAACAGCAGCACAGCAGCAAATGACATTCTCTGCCACATGGAATTGCTGGTCACTGTCTGACCAATGTTGACAAAGACTGTGGCATGGGCTCTGATGATTTCCAATGGCAAGGACACCAACTCCCCCAGTGAACTTAGGATTCCACACACCCGGAAAGCCCTTCTTGTCATACCCCCCCCCAACACGTACCCCAACACAAATAAAAACTTACACGATAAAGAGATGATGCCTACATTTTGCATTATTACCTTACATGTGTCTTGTAAAGTCTAACCATGCCTGAGTTCTCATATGACTTCAACCATCCATACCCTGGGGCCTGAGTCTGGCACAGGACACACATGGGTCACAATGTATTAGGCAAGACACACATGGAGCACCATACACACCCGTGATGGGCCCAACCAGCTGAGGGGGTGGCCGCACAACCGTGCCGACAGACATATTGAGTACAGCAACAGTCATGCGCAGAGGTCAGGGATCATGTGGAGTGTCCTGGGGGGCACCCAGGTAAATGTAGACAGGTGGCAGAACCATGTCCTGCAAGCTTGAGTCAGGTGGATGCAGAGAATGGTGGCCTGGCCAACGTTGGATGCATGGGGATGGCACATGTCACAATACCCACACAGTCATGGACATCATGCACAATGCAGAGTCTAATCCCACACAAACAGCTTGCATCTTGCTACTCTACACATAGAGTAGCATAACTTTCTTCTTGACTACACTAGTTATTGGTAGTCTGCATGGTTAATTTAACCAGCCAATCAAACAAGTTTCGAGATTCCGTTCTGTTTGCTCTGTTGCTAACTTTCCCATTCCTTAGCAGATTAGACAGACACATATTTTGTTCTCTAACATGGCAGAATTCAGCGGTTTAGCATACGATGATTCCATTTACCAATCCATATTGGACATCACACCGAGCATCTTAGAAAATGCTTTTGCTTTACCAGGCACTAATATAGATGATTGGAGCCAGATATTGTCCTTGAAAAAATCACATACACGGACTACGATACATGGCGCAATTATGGCTGAATATTTACGGGGCAATTGTGCCCCGTCAGGCTTAATCGTCACTAACGCCCCTCGCCTGTTCTTACAAGACAAAAGTTTTTTAAAAGATTGGTCCCTCATAGCTTGGCGCTGCACGCGCGATTGGCTCATCTTAATAATCAGTACAGCCAAGCGCGTTGCAGACGCCATTCTTCTTGAGATACAGGTTTTGGAGGCCCAAATCAAGGTCACTGTCACAGCTACTCTCTTTAAAAAAAACAAGAAGAGGTGAATAAGAGTAACAAAGAACTTAAAGATTCAATACTTACCTCCAACATTGATAAGTTCAAGAAAGACTTAGCTAAATTCAAGCATGAGGTGATATATCCTTACACCAGTGACACCTATACTCTACCTGAGTTTAACAAAAAAGGACGTCGTTATGGGTCTACATATTCAGGGAGTAGTTCTGATGATGACATCAATGAGAGTGAAGGCCCAGAAATAAACAGGCCACAATATAGGGGACGCGGTAACAGAAGGAACTGGAGGGGACAGTATACACCCCACTTCCAACAATGGTGGCCTCCGACACATTGGGGATACCCCCCTCCCCCTCAGCCTTTTCAGCCATTACCACCTAATCCGTTCCTAATGCATCAACAGGACCCTAGTTACCAGCCTTTTTTAGGGTCTGGCCAAGGGAGGTCCAGAGGAAGAAGAAGAGGACGACAGTCACAGGTACACTGGAATCTGCCGACATCAATGCCTCAACAAATGAGTACACGCAGCCAAACCAAGAAGGGACAACCTCAACCAGGAACGAGCACAGAGACAATCTAGTACTCAATCTAAGCAAGAAGATCCTGACAACAGATGAGATATCAGTCCTTAACAAATGGCTTGGTTTTGTTACGACAACACATGGAGATGATTTTCAAGTACAGTGCGACTTGGCTAAATTCTTCCGCAAAATACGATTACATTTCTTTTTTAAGAACAAAGATATGCCCCCTACTACTACAGAGGAGACTAACACTGGTCTGAAGAATCGATCTACCTTCAATCCTCCACTACACAGCGTACCTCCCCAAGTTTTGACCTTTGAGAAAGCTGTTATGGAAGAGATCACAACCTTATGTAATAATAAGAAGAAGGGAAATCAATATAGCAATCTCCCGAAGCAGGAACGCTTGGCATTGAAAGAACTCAAGCAAGACCAGACAATTGTAATCAAGCCGGCCGACAAAGGCGGAGCCGTTGTCATCCAGGACACTGAAACATATCGTCAGGAATGTATAAGGCAACTAGCAGATAGGAGATTTTATCAACCTCTCCAACAGGATCCAACAGAGAGAATTAAAAAAGCCATCACTGAAGCAGTGGAAGAAGCTTTAGCCAATGCTTGGATCACTTCACAAGAAGCAATGTTTCTGCATACTCCTCATCCTGTGATGCCATATTTTTATACTTTACCGAAAGTACACAAAACTCAACGTCCACCACCAGGAAGGCCTATTATATCAGGCCAAGGATCATTACTAGAACCTCTGTCCACTTTCGTGGACCATTTCCTGCGGCCTTTGGTAAAAGATATGCCAACCTATCTACAAGATACCAAAGATGTCTTACGCCTACTACCTACGGTAGACTTTGATATCGAAAAAGATCTTCTAGTATCATTTGATGTAGAATCATTGTATACATCTATTCCTCAAGATGAGACCCTTGAGACCATCTTCTCCATTCTGAACAACACGACTTTGGACTCTATCACTCCTGTTCACTTTATTATGACGCTTGCACATTTGGCTATGAAAGAAAACTTTTTCAAATTTGAAGATACTGTATACCTTCAAGTCTCCGGTACCAGCATGGGAAGCATTTTTGCTCCAAGTCTAGCCAATCTTTATGTGCATTCTTTTGAACAGACACATGTGCTCAATCAGGACAATCCCTTCCTCGACTCCATCAGATTATGGAAGCGCTACATCGATGACATCCTTGTAGTATGGCGTGGAGATCTGTCATCGATCTCTTCCTTTTTACATTGGTTGAATACCAGAAACAATTTTTTGAAGTTCACAGTTGAAGCGCACAAAGACAAATTGGCTTTTCTGGATCTATCCATCTTCACTACTCCAACTGGATTAGAAAGTGAACTTTACAAAAAACCTATGTCCCGCAACTCTCTTCTTCGGTATGACAGCCAACACCCTAGATCACTCAGAGATAATCTCCCTTACGGACAATTTTTACGTGTAAGACGCAACTGCTCAACATCTGTTAAGTATCAGATGCACGCGCAAAATCTTACTGAACAATTGATTGAGAAGAAATATCCCAAAAATTTGATTAAAAGAGCTTTCAAACGGGCCTCCAACAACAATAGAGAGGCCTTAATAGAACCGCCTTGTGCTAAACCACCGTTAGATCGGTTAACCTTTGTTCACACTTTCAGTACTTTAACTAACGGTATTCAGAAATGTGTGAAGAAACATTGGCGTCTCCTTAACTCATGTAAAGAAAAGATACAGTTACCCTTGTTTTCTTTAAAGAGAGGAAGCAATCTCAGAGACAAACTGGTCCACACAAGACCTCAAGAAGACAGACCACGTCCAATTGGTACTCTGTGGGACTTACCAGCGGTCCAGGGACATCATCCATGTGGCACATGTTCAATATGCCCACAAACCAAACACTCTAAATCTTTAGATATTGGCACCAAGACACCGTGGGAACAAAGGATTTTCACTAATTGCAATAGTGAAAACTTAATTTACCTGATCGAGTGCCCATGCAAGCTTCGGTATGTGGGTATGACTACTCGGAAAGTCAGACAACGCATGCTTGAGCACAAGAGTACATTCAGATGTAAAAAAACGAACACAAGATTAACACGACACTTTCTTGAGGCAAACCATCAAGCCAACGACTTTTGTTGGACTGTTTTAGAAAAACCTTTTGTCCCTTCTCATGTTAGTGATATATCTCGTTTCTTGTTTCTCAAAGAACAAAGATGGGTTTTCAAAATTCACAGCGACTCAGAAGGTTTAAATGATGACATCCCTTGGGCTTCCTTGTGAGACATACCTTGTTTTCACATCCCCCGTATGGTCTTTAGTTGTCTCCACCTCCAAACATGCTTGTTAGCATACATATTGCATTGACATGCACTTCTATGGAGTTTTCCTCAGCATATGAGTGTTTTGGGTATAGTTATATGACCCAGCCTACACCATCGTGTCCAATAGTAAACACTGTTTTGGACACACAGCTGCACGCACATAATTCCTTGTTACACACACTGCTTACGTGCACACACTCGAGATTCTGTAACTTTTTGCCCTTGTTTTCAACACTACTTAAAACAAGGCGTTACTCCTAATTAACTGTTTATGACAGCTAGCACAGGACAACCTTACACATATCAGCTTTGGTATAGTTTTTCTCCCAGTGTCAAGATCGATAAAGTTTAAACTTTTCGAAAAACTACTACTTCCGGGTGCGCTGATGTCATTCAGTAGTTTTTAGCGCTACCACACGAGGATTGGTGGTTTTGTCCTGACAACGACGACACAGACTGGCCATTGGCCGACTAACCTAAACGTGATTTCACGCACACCGCGGTCGCTTAAATGTCCACGATTCGACTCTGCAGTTACCTCCCATGGTGAGCAGCCAAAATATCGAAACTAAAATATCTACCTACACAAATATCGAGTTTTAAATATCGAAGGGACAGAATATCGATGTCAATTATATCTATGGACAGAATATCGATCCTAAGGTAAGTATTTTAATATCGATGTTAGTAATATCGAAGTTAGTAATATCGACATCAAATATATTGATTTTACTAATATTGATGTTACTAATATCGATATTTATATTATTGTTATGTATTTTATTATGTATTTAATATGTATGTGTTATATGTTTTTAGTTAAGTGTTCTACTGGTTTTAACATATATGTATACAATTTTTATATGTTAACAATGGTTTTTTAAGTCAATTTTGTGTTTTAGTACCGTAGCGGGTTGTGGGTTTATAGGGGAGTAGGGTGGGAAGTAATTTAATTATATGGAATTAATTATACATTTTTAGGAATTATAAATTAATTTTAATTAATTTTTGCGTTTAAGTTCTTTAGCGGGTTGTGGGTTTATAGGGGAATAGGGTGGGAAGTAATTTAATTATTTGGAATTAATTATACATTTTTAGGAATTATAAATTGATTTTAATAAATTTTTGCGTTTAAGTTCTGTAGCGGGTTGTGGGTTTATAGGGGAATAGGGTGGGAAGTAATTTAATTGTAATTAATTAATAATTTATTTTCATTTATTGGTATTGATAATTATATTATTGTTAATTAAGTATTAATTGGTAATTAATGTTTATTAATTGGCAATTAGTTTGAATTAGTTGATTAATTGATAATTATGTTAAGTGTATTATTTTATTAGTGGAGTGTGTGGTGCGTTTATAGGGGAATAGTGTTGGAAGTAATTGAAATCTAATTAAGTAATTATTAAATTAGTTGTTGGGTATTGATAATTAATTAATTGGACAATAATTATTAATTGGTAAATATTTTAAATTATAATATTTTGGTTATGAAAAATAATTAATTGTTGATTAATCATTAATTGTGAATTAAATATAATTAAATATTATGCATTGATATTTCTAATTAATATATTAATAAGTAATTATTAATTGGTAATTAATGGGTAATATTTAATATTTTGGCGTATGAAAAATATTTAATAGTTCAATATTTTTTAATTGGTAATTAATGTTTCATAATTATTATTTTGCGGTATATATTTTTTTAAATGGTTAAATATATTTTAATTGGTATTTACTTTTTAATAATTCATATGTTTTTGGTTATGACATTTTTTTTATCGTTTAATATTTATGATTTGGTAATTAATATTTATTAATTATTATTTATTGGTATTTATTATTAATGTATTGTTAATTAATTATTCTTTGGTAGTTATGTTTGTAATAATTATTTATTGGTATTTGTAAATAAGTTTGAGTTATTTAATAATTAAATCACTAATTATTTTAAATAATTATTTTATTTATAACTATGTTATTTTTAACTTCTACGCTATCCAACACTTTCCCTACTGTTGCACCCTCTGGAGTTGGAATAGTAATTTTTACCCCTTCGCTATCCAACACTTTCCCTACTGTTGCACTCTGTGGTTTTGGAATAGTAATTTTTACCCCTACACTATCCAACACTTTCCCTACTGTTGCACTCTGTGGAGTTGGAATAGTAATTTTTACCCCTACGCTATCCAACACTTTCCCTACTGTTGCACTCTGTGGAGTGGGAATAGTCATTTTTACCCCTACGCTATCCAACACTTTCCCTACTGTTGCACTCTCTGGAGTGGGAATAGTAATTTTTACCCCTACGCTATCCAACACTTTCCCTACTGTTGCACTCTGTGGAGTTGGAATAGTAATTTTTACCCCTACGCTATCCAACACTTTCCCTACTGTTGCACTCTCTGGAGTTGGAATAGTAATTTTTACCCCTCCGCTATCCAACACTTTCCCTACTGTTACACTCTCTGGAGTGGGAATAGTAATTTTTACCCCTACGCTATCCAACACTTTCCCTATTGTTACACTCCCTGGAGTGGAAATAGTAATTTTTAGCTCTACGCTATCCAACATTTTCTTTACTGTTTTTTTTTGGAGCTGGAGTAGTAGTTTTATTGTCGGTGCTATTTAATATTTTTTGAATTATTTTAGCTAATGTATTATATAATTAATTTTAACAATATTCAAATTAAATGTAATTTTTTTAATGTGTTATATATAATTATTTAATTTTTGTTCATGTCATTGTTTTATGTGCATGATGTATTTGTAATTTATAATAATTTTTAACAAGTTATAAGTTATTAAAATAATTAATAAAATGTATTATTAAGTAAGTATATATATTATATATTATATGTATATGTTTAATTAATGTTTTATTACATTATATATATTAATTATTAATTTTAAACATAACATATATTTAATTATGTTTATTTTATTTATAAGTATTATTTGGTTTATTTTACTTTTTTTTTAACTAAAAAATACTTTATATTCTTAATAACGATATTTTTGACATTCTATATTTTATTTTCGATATTTTTGTACTTACCATGTTGTAGATAGGATCTCGATATTCTTGTCATCGATATTTTTGTGTCGATATTTTTGTAGGTCGATTTTCTGTCGATATTCTGTCAGACATTCACCTCCCATACGGCTCAGATACATCCCGAGGTACCGACGGAGAGGTAGGCAACATGACTTCTCTTCTTTTGATTTTTTGTACACAATTCGCCGCGCGCTCCGCTAAGACGGAAGATTTACTACTTAGGTGCCAATTACGATCCGGTAAAAAATGTCCCCGTACGACTCGTATCCGGTCTTTTTACCGTACGAATCGTACAAGTGCCGTACGAACTGGCAATCACGATTCGCATGGTAAAAAGTCCATACGAACCGCACTGGGAATCATTCCCCACACGTCCTCGGGTCGGAAAATGTGTCCGACACGTCCTCGGACGATTTACCTTACAAACGTGAAAAGCCAAGTCCGACCGAGGAATCACGATCCATCCCGTGCGTCCGAGCTTACAACCGTATGGAAAAAACACCGTCCGCACCGAACTCCTATAGCAACCATGGAGACATGTGCCCGCATACGCGCCCAACACTCCCCCCAGCCCCCGTACGTCCGACACGTACCCCCCGTGTATGTATACCCCCACCCGTCTAGGTACACCCCAGTACGTTCGAGTCCTACCCCCACCCCTGTACGTGTCGCACCACCGTGTACCTACACCCCAGTACGTTCCAGTCGTACCCCCACCCCAGTACGTGTCGTACCACCGTCTATGTACACCCCAGTACGTTCGAGTCCTACCCCCACCCCAGTACGTGTCGTACCACCGTCTATGTACACCCCAGTACGTTCGAGTCCTACCCCCACCCCTGTACGTGTCGCACCACCGTGTACCCAGTACGTTCCAGTCGTACCCCCACCCCTGTACGTGTCATACCCCCGTGTACCTACACCCCAGTACGTTCCAGTCGTACCCCCACCCCAGTACGTGTCATACCACCGTCTATGTACACCCCAGTACGTTCGAGTCCTACCCCACCCCTGTACGTGTCGCACCACCGTGTACCCAGTACGTTCCAGTCGTACCCCCACCCCTGTACGTGTCATACCCCCGTGTACCTACACCCCAGTACGTCCCAGTCGTACCCCCACCCCAGTACGTGTCGTACCACCGTCTATGTACACCCCAGTACGTTTGAGTCCTACCCCCACCCCTGTACGTGTCGCACCACCGTGCACCCAGTACGTTCCAGTCGTACCCCCACCCCTGTACGTGTCATACCCCCGTGTACCTGCACCCCAGTACGTTCCAGTCGTACCCCCACCCCAGTACGTGTCGTACCACCGTCTATGTACACCCCAGTACGTTCGAGTCCTACCCCCACCCCTGTACGTGTCGCACCACCGTGTACCCAGTACGTTCCAGTCGTACCCCCACCCCTGTACGTGTCATACCCCCGTGTACCTACACCCCAGTACGTCCCAGTCGTACCCCCACCACAGTACGTGTCGTACCACCGTCTATGTACACCCCAGTACGTTCGAGTCCTACCCCCACCCCTGTACGTGTCGCACCACCGTGCACCCAGTACGTTCCAGTCGTACCCCCACCCCTGTACGTGTCATACCCCCGTGTACCTGCACCCCAGTACGTTCCAGTCGTACCCCCACCCCAGTACGTGTCGTACCACCGTCTATGTACACCCCAGTACGTTCGAGTCCTACCCCCACCCCTGTACGTGTCGCACCACCGTGTACCCAGTACGTTCCAGTCGTACCCCCACCCCTGTACGTGTCATACCCCAGAGTACCTACACCCCAGTACGTCCCAGTCGTACCCCCACCCCAGTACGTGTCGTACCACCGTCTATGTACACCCCAGTACGTTCGAGTCCTACCCCACCCCTGTACGTGTCGCACCACCGTGTACCCAGTACGTTCCAGTCGTACCCCCACCCCTGTACGTGTCATACCCCCGTGTACCTACACCCCAGTACGTCCCAGTCGTACCCCCACCCCAGTACGTGTCGTACCACCGTCTATGTACACCCCAGTACGTTTGAGTCCTACCCCCACCCCTGTACGTGTCGCACCACCGTGCACCCAGTACGTTCCAGTCGTACCCCCACTCCTGTACGTGTCATACCCCCGTGTACCTGCACCCCAGTACGTTCCAGTCGTACCCCCACCCCAGTACGTGTCGTACCACCGTCTATGTACACCCCAGTACGTTCGAGTCCTACCCCCACCCCTGTACGTGTCGCACCACCGTGTACCCAGTACGTTCCAGTCGTACCCCCACCCCTGTACGTGTCATACCCCCGTGTACCTACACCCCAGTACGTCCCAGTCGTACCCCCACCACAGTACGTGTCGTACCACCGTCTATGTACACCCCAGTACGTTCGAGTCCTACCCCCACCCCTGTACGTGTCGCACCACCGTGCACCCAGTACGTTCCAGTCGTACCCCCACCCCTGTACGTGTCATACCCCCGTGTACCTGCACCCCAGTACGTTCCAGTCGTACCCCCACCCCAGTACGTGTCGTACCACCGTCTATGTACACCCCAGTACGTTCGAGTCCTACCCCCACCCCTGTACGTGTCGCACCACCGTGTACCCAGTACGTTCCAGTCGTACCCCCACCCCTGTACGTGTCATACCCCAGAGTACCTACACCCCAGTACGTCCCAGTCGTACCCCCACCCCAGTACGTGTCGTACCACCGTCTATGTACACCCCAGTACGTTCGAGTCCTACCCCCACCCCTGTACGTGTCGCACCACCGTGCACCCAGTACGTTCCAGTCGTACCCCCACCCCTGTACGTGTCATACCCCCGTGTACCTGCACCCCAGTACGTTCCAGTCGTACCCCCACCCCAGTACGTGTCGTACCACCGTCTATGTACACTCCAGTACATTCGAGTCCTACCCCCACCCCTGTACGTGTCGCACCACCGTGTACCCAGTACGTTCCAGTCGTACCCCCACCCCTGTACGTGTCATACCCCCGTGTACCTGCCCCCAGTACGTTCCAGTCGTACCCCCACCCCAGTACGTGTCATACCCCCGTGCACCTGCACCCCAGTACGTTCCAGTCGTACCCCCACCCCAGTACGTGTCGTACCACCGTCTATGTACACCCCAGTACGTTCGAGTCCTACCCCCACCCCTGTACGTGTCGCACCACCGTGCACCCAGTACGTTCCAGTCGTACCCCCACCCCTGTACGTGTCATACCCCCGTGTACCTGCACCCCAGTACGTTCCAGTCGTACCCCCACCCCAGTACGTGTCATACCCCCGTGTACCTGCACCCCAGTACGTTCCAGTCGTACCCCCACCCCAGTACGTGTCGTACCACCGTCTATGTACACCCCAGTACGTTCCGGTCCTACCCCCAACACAACCTCCTAAGTACGGAGCGCACCCCAGGCCCCAACATCACAACCGCATGTACGAGTCGTACCAACCCACACACAAGGACAGCACCGTACAACCAAATGGCCCATCTACACACCGTACACATGCTCAAAACGCAGGTACACAACCAGGACAAAACAAAACAACACAAGAAGACACTATTCGAATGGCACAAAGCCACTAAACATGGCCAACAAACACTACAAATACACCTTCACTGACCTGCAACTGCCAAAGACAAACAGAGGGCCAAAACACCACCACTACTTATAACACACCCACCCAAAATTCAAACACTGCCACACCCACCCATGGACCAATAAAAAGGGCCCACACACACAAACCATGAGCCTTTGCAACAGACTCACTGCTGCCAGACACCACAGAACCATACAACAAGCTACACCACACCTTACACTTGCACACCTTCACACAACCACCCTCACAAACACCCCCTCATCACATTCACACACACACACAACCATCCACACACCCCCCCAACATCCACACCCCCCCCCCCACTATCCCCACCCACACCCCTCACCATGCCCACTACCAAGAATCCAAAGTTCAGTAACCGAGAGTTGGAGGTCCTTGTTGATCAAATCCTCAGAGTCGAGCCACAGATCTTTGGAACATTGGTCAGAAACACCAGCCTGGCAGCAAAAACAGCCATGTGGCAGACCATCGTCGATGCTGTGAATGCTGTTGCGGACACCAGAAGGACCAGGCAGGAATGCCAGAACAGGTGGTACGATCTGCGGAGGAGGGTCAGAGACAAGAGGCAGGAGGAACACGACCAGGCCAACGCCACCGGAGGAGGGCCCTCCCGCAGACCCGTACAGTACCATCCCTGGGAGGAGAGGGTGATGGCCATACTGCCGGTGGAGGCAGTCGAAGGATTAGAAGGACTCCGAGACCCGGGTGAGTACACAAACAACGCACCTCACATGGGGGGAACGGCATCCACAACCAAAATCACTAACAGGCACGCAACCACCACAAGCCATCGCATTACTCAACCACACTCCATGAGCACGCACATGCCACTGCTGCCACCATGCCCCATGCACCCAGCTGGACAATGTCAAGTCACAGGCCACAGAAGACAACAACACATGACACGGTAACCCGGATGGCGGGAGGCTGGGCCCCAAAAATCACATAGTGCGACTCCGAAGCAGACAACAATGCACTCTGCCCATATGGCCTAGGTCACAGCCAGACAAACAGTGTGTCCCAACACAGGAATGACTTGCCAGCAAATGGCGGACGCCTTGCATCAACACATGGGGGTGAAGGCACTGTTTTGCACATGACAGCAGCTAATGAACAGCCAACATTGTGAAAGAGTGGCAGCACACACCACCACAGCAGCAGCGCACAGACACACATCACACCCAATGGGTGCCTGGAGATCAGAAACAAACTCACATCAACAAGCCAAGGGCCACTCAAAGATCTGCTAACAGTGTGTGCCCAGGAAGCTGGGCTGAGGTGACAGAGGGTGACACACAGAGGGAGGGAGAGGGGGACAGAGAGGGAGGGAGAGGGGGACAGAGAGGGAGGGAGAGGGGGACAGAGAGGGAGGGAGACACAGGGAGACGGACAGAGGGAGGAGGCTGACACACAGAGGGAGGGAGAGGGTGACAGAGAGGGAGGGAGAGGGGGACAGAGAGGGAGGGAGAGGGGGACAGAGAGGGAGGGAGACACAGGGAGACGGACAGAGGGAGGAGGCTGACACACAGAGGGAGGGAGAGGGTGACAGAGAGGGAGGGAGAGGGGGACAGAGAGGGAGAGAGAGGGGGACAGAGAGGGAGGGAGACACAGGGAGAGCAAATCAGCCGTGTGGTGTGTGGGAATGTCTGCTCGTCAGCAGGTAGACTGCGTGCATGTAGCCAAGGGTGGCCCGTGCCAGAACCCCCCCTCTTCTCCATGGCAAAACACAGGGCCATGTCACAACCTGTGCACGAGCACAATGACAGCTACCTGCATCACATAAGTGTGTGGAACAACTCCATGTGCACATGTACAGTGCTACACGGAAGGCGCCAATGCATGGCTCGCAACACCTGCCCACTCCACTGCTGACTGCAGTCACACTTGACGCAGCAAGTAAGACTGTGCCACACATAGTTAAAGGGGCCAAAGTGGTGCCCAAGGGACACACCCATGCACAAGTGCACTGTGAGTGGAATGCAAGACAGATCCTAATTCCAAGAGGAAATGTGCCAACTTTGGAAATGATGAAACATGGATGTTGCATGGACCAAAATTAACATTGTCTCTCTCACACACAGGTCAACGTCGTGGTGCACCCCCCAACACTGGGGGGGAACACTCACAGGACCCGGATCTGCAGGAGCCCGATCCCACCGGCAGCGACCACTCTCACCACTCTGTGGACGACCCCGACCGACCTGGCCCCTCTGGTGTCCAACCGCCTGCAGCACCTGCGTCAGGTACAACTGTGCCAACCACCACCCCCACTCCTGCCACATCCCAGGAGACACCCAGGATCCCTGCCCCAACACCACAATGCAGCCAGGCTGGCCAGGAGGGACACGGTGTCCCGGGCACCCAGGAGGAGGCAGGCGACAACGCCAATGCCACCCCTCAGGGGTCCCGGAGACCCGATGTGCCCACAAGGGCAGGCCAGGCGCAAGTGGGCAGGGGTGGTGGGAGTGGAGGACGGCGGAGGCACGAGCCTGACCAGTTGGCTGGGGATCCGGTATTTTCCCATGTCCGTAACATCCTGGACTCATACCGGCAGGACACCACGGGCACGGCCCAGGTTGTGTCCACCCTCAATGAGATCAAGGGGAGCCTCGATGAGATAAAGACCCAGCAGGCCCAGCAACATGCGGAGCTACATGCCTGTCTACTGGTACACCAACGGAGGATGGAGGACAGACAGGCTTAGCAAGTGACGGCATTCCAGGGGATTCACGCTACACTCCGTCGGATGGCCGACAACATGGCCGACCCTCCCTGTGCCAGAAGGCGGAGAACATCACCACCCACAGGGAGGGATCAAGAGGAGGAGGAGGAGGAAACATCCGACGGAGCATCCCAGATGTCGTCACGGCCTGCTGCTGAGGTTCCCCGCAGGAGGCCGGGTCGTCCACGGAAAGGACCGTGAGGGTCGGCGCTACATCACCATCTCCCAGGACACCTGGCCTGGCACCTGGCCCACTGGAGCAACAGCATCACAGCATCAAGAGACATTCTCTGCCACATGGCCCTGCTGGTCACTGGCTGACCAATGTTGACAAAGACTGTGGCATGGACTCTGAGGACATCCAATGGCAAGGACACCAACTCCCCTACTGAACTTTGGATTCTAAATTCCCGGAAAGACACTCACTTTGTTGTCCCCCCCCCCCCCCAATAATAAATCACACTATGAAGAGTAGATGCCTGCTGGTAGCATTATTACCTAACATGTGTCTTGTAAAGTCAAAACATGCCTGAGTCATCTTTTGTCTTCAACCACCCACACCCTGGGGCCTGAGTCTGGCACAGGACACATGGGTCACAGTGTATTAGGCAAGACAGACATGGAGCACCATACACACCCGTGATGGGCCCAACCAGCTGAGGGGGTTACCGAACAACCGTGCTGACACACACATTGAGTACAGCAACAGTCATGCGCAGAGGTCAGGGATCCAGTCCAGTGTCCTGGGGGCACCCAGGTATGTGTAGACAGGTGGCAGAAACATGTTCTGCAAGCTTGAGTCCGGTGGATGCAGAGAATGGGGGCCTGGCCAACGTTGGATGCATGGGGATGGCACATGTCACAATACCCACACAGTCATGGACATCATGCCCAATACACAGTCTCAGCCCACACACACAGCTTGCATCTTGCCACTCGACACATTGACACATAGCCACAATCAGGGAATACCATGCCAGACAAGCAGGATGTACCGTGGCAACACACCAGCATTGACTGAGAAGAGGCACCTTGGAGGCATAGGGACACCTTTATTAGTCATGTATTCGGGATTGCAGAGGCAACTCGAAGTACACATGAACACATCATGTGGAGTAACATGTGGGTCCAACACTGGCACCCCCCTTCAGCAGCACACATGCGTGTTCGCCATGGAACTGGCACACAAGCGTCGGCTAACAGCTAAATACCCACAGCTGCACACGGAGAGCCTGCCATACACCATAGATCCGCGGATGTCGAAGTCCCACACCATGTCAAGCCAATGCTAACCGAATGTGTCCGAGGGCAGTGTCACACACATTAATGCCATCATCACAATCCCCTATCCCATCACTGATGACTGTCAACCAGGCAGACCATCTATTCAGGTGTACACAGCTGCATGTCGTGTCCCATGGGGATGCGACATGGCTGCAGAGGAACCAAACACCGACAGGGGCAGTGTGCACACATCGTGAACAACTGCCACACCCAATACACCCCAGATGCATCCCTTACCCCATGGAGACTTCCAAACGTGTCCGTGCCTGTAACGCTGAGTCAGCCCACGATGTCATGTCCATGAGGAATAGCAGTGCCACAACAATGCAACCAGCAGACGGCATGCGCAGGTACCTGGGGAAGAGAAACACACAAGAAGTCAGCCACAAAAAGCACAGCCACTTGCATGTGCATTTACTCGACACATGTATGGATGACAACATGCTAGGTCACAATTATGACTGAGGAAGTACAACCATCACTGGCACCATCACTCCAGTGACACACCCACACACACCTCTGACTCACGTGCCATACATGCAGGTGGAGACACACATCACAACGCATGCCACACGGGGACCAATGCGTGCACACTCAGACACTGGTACTCACCACTATGCAAAGAAGTCGCGTATGAGCCGAGTCCGGATGTCCTCTTGCGGCTCCACATCCTCCACATCACTAGCCCCATTGCCAAGCCCTTCGTCCTCCACGGGTGGATGGTCCTCGTCATGTTGATTCAGGATGAGTGGCACTGCTCTTTCAACTGCCATGTTGTGCAGCATGCAGCAGACCATGAAGATCTTGCAGACCTTCGCCGGGGCATATGGGAGTGCGCCGCCGGTCTTGTGGAGGCACCTGAATCGGCTCTTCAGCATGCCAAACGTCCTCTCTATCACTCGCCTTGTCCGGCCATGGGCGGTGTTGTAGCGGAGCTGGGCCGGCGTGATGGGGTTGCGGAGAGGTGTGAGCAGCCAAGGCATGTTGGGATAGCCAGCGTCCCCTACAGGGAAAGCACATGGTCATCGTTAGAAGTGGTGAAGCGGTCGTGCTGGTAGGCTATACTGAATACAGGACAGACAGACTGTACCCACCAACAACACATGCCCGTTCGTTGCGCAGCTGCATCATCATATCAGGCATCCCGCTACGCCTCATGATGTAGGCATCGTGTGCTGATCCTGGAAAACGAGCACAGACATGTGAAATCACCATGTTGGACAGACACACCACAAGGGCATTGATGGAGTGGTAGTGCTTCCGATTGCGGTACGCCACCTCCCGTGCGTGTGGTGGTACCAAAGCTACATGTGTCCCATCTATGGACCCAATGACATGGGGCATTCCTCCCAGGGCATAGAATCCACGCTTGACCTCAGTCATCTGTTCAGGGGTTGGGAACTTGATGAAGTCATCCAGGTGAATCAACATGGCCTCTAAGAAATCATGCAGCACACCACTGAACGTGCTCTGGGACATGCCACCAACATGAGCTATGGTATTTTGAAAGGTACCCGTGGCAAGAAAATGTAGGGCAGCCATTACCTTCAGCTGGGGTGTCAGTGCCGTGGGATACCTGTGCTGCGGTTGCAGGTGTGGTGCCAGTCTCGCCGTCAACTCCAGAATCAACGGTTGGGTGAAGCGGTAGAGCCGGATGCTGTCATTCTCCTGCATGGCAGCCAAGTCTGGAATTCTTCGGGCAAGAGGCGGCGCTCTGCAGTAATTTGGAAGTGACAATGAAGAGTGAGTGCACTACGACAACAACTCATGTGTACTGAGCACATGTTAATCTGGCAATACACACATGCTACATAGGGAGTCAGGTATGTGCTACATGGCCAGGACACGTATGGATGCAAGGTGACACTCCTTCAAAGACCCAGCTACACACGGAGATTGAGAACCTCCCCATGCCACGCCATGGGAATAGCTGTGTCCCAGTGCAAGTGAACAGCCAGACGCAACACAGGAGTGACATACGCCCACACATCAGCAGCAGTAGGATGCCGATTGCAGAGATTGGTAGCGGAACCCTGGAGCCACAGGTCACATGACATTACACTAGGCCAGCCCACACACCTTGCCATGAAGGTGCACATGTCATGACTCGCCACACATACCTTGTGAGGATGCTGACATGTCCTTGTCACGCTACTCCGTGTCCCATGCATACATGTGCACCTCACATCCGATACCACATGTGGCATGGTGTGCGGAACAGTGTGCAATGACAATCTACACACAGACACATGTTGGTTGCTGCAACGGCTGCAGCTTTTGAGGGTGCTCCAACATCAACCTGATGGGAAGCCCCCACACATACATGACATAGTCACATTGTGCACCGTGGGTAGTGACAAGTCAGGTGTCATAACCCCTGTACCGGGCATCAGGGGACACTTCCGTGTGTTGGTGTCCGTGCCATGCCAGTGACGCTCACCCCAAGTGCGCAGTACGACATGCACACATGTCAAAGGAGTCAAGGGCATGCCTGGCACACATCGCACCATCACACAGTACATCTGTAGACATCTCATCATACATCTGGTGCCTTCTCGACTCAGGAGTAATGTTCCACATCACAGGCCTTTCACACCTGTGCCCCACACATGTAGTGATGCACAGACGATGCCTCGATGTCAATTAATGGACAAGTATGTCCATACATGGACAAGTATGTCCGCCCTATTCCTACCTGTGTGCCGCCTGTCACCACTGTGATGTGTGAATACCGCTGTACTGCTGCAAAGAGGGCCTGTGTACGTTCCCATATCACTATGGGAGTGCTGCCGTATGTGTACCCATCGTGATGGCGAGCGTACAGGCATGTGTACGGCCCGTACCACTACGAGTACGCATACGCGAGGCCACCCATACTGATAGGGAGCGTACAGGCGTGTGTACGGCCCGTACCACTACGAGTACGCATACGCGAGGCCACCCATACTGATAGGGAGCGTACAGGCGTGTGTACGCTCCCTATCAGTATGGGTGGCCTCGCGTATGCGTACTCGTAGTGGTATGGCCCGTACACACGCCTGTACGCTCCCTATCAGTATGGGTGGCCTCGCGTATGCGTACTCGTAGTGGTACGGGCCGTACACATGCCTGTACGCTCCCTATCAGTATGGGTGGCCTCGCGTATGCGTACTCGTAGTGGTACGGGCCGTACACATGCCTGTACGCTCCCTATCAGTATGGGTGGGCTCGCGTATGCGTACTCGTAGTGATAGGGAGCGTACAGGCGTGTGTACGGCCCGTACCACTACGAGTACGCATACGCGAGGCCACCCATACTGATAGTGAACGTAGTCACGCGTGTACGGGCCGTTGCAATGCATTTGGGGTGCCCTAGGGCCCCGGAACGCACCGTACCTGTGTGTGGAGCTCAAAATTACATAGGGGACACATTAGGGACAAGTATTAAGGCCTACATGCATGCTGGTTGTCATGGAGACCAAGTTCAAAATTCGAATTTCTTCTGGAAGGTGAACAGCAGAAGTCAGTTGGAATAAAAATACTTTGTTGCAATGTGTTTGTGGAACTGACATCATGCAGGAGAATGAAACCGATAGAGTACACACAGACTGCTAGGTTTGAAGGGATTGGTGGAAACATCGGATGCAAATGTGAGTGACCAATCACTCTGTACTCCTGTGCATGAGACAGGGCAGAAAGGCACATATAAGGCAGCCAGGTCCCATGAGGGAGTACTTGCCTGCACATCTTTGAATTCGTCGACCCAGCTGCTGCTACTGATTCCCTGGAACCATGTCAAGGGCTGTGGAGAGGTCACAGCCATTCACCCTGGAGGAGAACATGGCATTGCTGGATGTGATCCTCCCACAGTACCCCATGCTGTATGGGCGACCAGGGTATCAGGTGAGTGCATAGGCCACTGGCACAGACTGTCCCTATGTTGTGACTGTGACTTCTGGCATTGTGTCCTGGTGTGACACACATGCCATGTACTGTTGGGGGGGTCCCGGGGGGGGGATGCCTGATGTCTCCCAGCAGTGCCCTGAGACAGGAGGGGTGTGTGCCTATCACTAACAGCAGTGCCCTGAGACAGGAGGGGTGGGTACAGAGTGCTCCCAGCAGTGCCCTGAGACAGGAGGGGTGGGTACAGTGTGCTCCCAGCAGTGCCCTGAGACAGGAGGGGTGGGTGTGATGCACAGTGTGAGCCTTGATCATTGATTGTGACATTGCCATCATTCCACCTGTGTACCCACTATGGCACGTACTGCTTTTTCCCTCACCAGAGGATCATGTCCCTATGACAAAGGTGCAATGCGTTGGCTGCATGACATGCCTTGTTGTTCCCAGCTAATTTGTTATCAAATGTCTCTCTGTGACATGTGGCTGGTGTATTGATGTGGTGTCACTTGTTCTTCCTCACAGGTAGGCGTCACTGCCAAGGAGCAGATCTGGCTGACCGCCGTCAGTGCCGTGAGGGGTGTGGATGGTCGGAGGCGGAGCCTGTCCCAGGTGAGGAAACGCTGGCAGGATATCCGGTGCTGGACGCGGAGGATTGCACGGGTCCTGCTGGGGGACTCACCTGAGAGCCACAAGAACCGCGGCCGCCGCCGTCTGAGCCACCTCCACAGGCGTGTGCTGCCGGTGGTCTTTCCAGACTTGGATAGGCGCTTACATGCGAAGCAGCAGCCGGAAGGGGGTAGGTATATGTGTGTTTGTTGTGTATCACCAGCATTTGTAAGGGCACAGTAGCATGAATTCACTGCCAGGGTTTAAAGGTGCTGTGCAGATCCATTTTGCCCCAGTATAGCGCTGCGCCCCTGCCACCCTTCCCCTCCTTGCAATGTGTTCCCTGGTCTGTGTGTAGTCACTCCTTCACAAGGTAATGTAGGCTGGCGCTTTGTCCACGAGAACTATGCCTGTAGCATCATGTGTGGGGGTGGTGTGTAACAGGTTTTGGGACCTTGGCTGTGCCCTGTCAAGTTCACTGCATGTGGGTTCCATGTCAGTTGGCACTGATGCTGACTCCAGATATGGGAGTTGGTCTCTCATGTGTCATGCCTTACAGCGCGCATGTCCTATGTAGTGGCCTGTGACATGATGTGCATGAGTGTGCGATACGCATAGTGCAGGGATGGTGGCGTGTGTTGCAGTCATTACCATTCAGGAGCATGGAGTTGCGTGGCCACTACTGTCCCCTGGGGCACCTTTTCATCGGTGTTGTATGTGTCATCATAAACGTGGACACTCTCAGTATCTACAGCGTAGGTTGTGCTCTGTGCCATTGTCCCCTGGCACCATGTATATAGACGTGCTATTTTGTATAGGTGTCCACTGTGCAGCCTGACCTGAATGTCCTTCTTCATACTCACAGTTGCTAGTGCCTGTGTGTCTTGTTATACTCATCTGAGGATGGGCACTGGTACCTCATTATTTGTACAGGCGCACCTTGGCTGTTTGGCGTCCAATCTTGCATTTTGCCTGCCCCTGTGTTTATCACCCAGACTATGAGATGTTGGTGCCACCTGTGTCTCAACTATTTGCCTCGTGTAGGGGGTGGTTGGGGCGGGCAAAGCCTATATGTCAAATCCAGATTTTTACTTGCTGGGTCTGGGCAGTGTGTGATGTTTGTCTGGACACACACGCAAGGTGCAGTGACCGAGTCATGTTGTGCATGTTTTCAGCATTACCTATGCAGCATGTGTCTCAAGTTCATGGATATGGTCCCTGGTCATCGGTATTTTTGCCAACGCTGTGTGGTGCAGATGCAGTGCTGGATTGTCCCCAGGGCCTGGGTGCTATGTCAGACTCCGTTTCCTGTCTTTAGCTATTGTCTCATGCTCTCCATGGTATTTCAGTGGCATGGTGGCTCAACCAACTGTGTGTTTCATGCCCTACATCGGTACCTTGTTTAGTAGATGTTAGGGATCTTCCTTTTCAGGCTATGCAATGTTACCTATGTAGATTGGACTCATGTGACAGATGTGTACAGGTGTCTGATTAATTTCTGTCTCTCCACCCTGCCCACAGCATCGTCGGGGGACACAGAGGGAGACATGGACACAGACCAGGCGGAGGGACCGAGCACCAGTGCCAGCCGTGACATCGGGGCTGGCACATCGAGTGGGACAGAGGCGGAGGATAGTGCGGCCGAGGACCTGTCGACTGGCACATCAGAATACGAAGCTGACAGGTCCGAGGAGGATGTCTCCGAGTGGGCGGAGGCTGCACCAGCAGCTGACAGCGGAACAACACCTCGCACCGCCCCCTCAGTTCCCATCAGCCGCCTCCCACTTGCTCGTGTCCCTTCCCAGCGTGCCCGGTCACCGCATGTCTCCTTCATGCCAGGCACCGCACCCCCTGCCCCTGTCTCCACTGCTGCCGCCAATGCTGAGTCTGTGGACATCCAGCGGCAACTGCAGGTTGGTCAGGCTGCGATCCTTAATGTCCTCCATGCCCACGGGCAAACCCTCAACAACATCGAGGCATACTTGGAGGGCATTCATTCATCGCAGGCTGACCAACGCAACTTGCTGAGGTCCATAGACTCCACACTGACTGCAGCAGTGGGTCTCCTGCAGCGCGACCTCCCCCCACCTACCCCTGCCCCATCCACACTTCCCACTCCCATGCCTGTCCCACATACACCCAGACGTCGGCATGCACCCACATCAACAGACACAGGCACCACACCAGTAGGGAAGGTCCACCGCACTCCTCCTGACACGCACACACAGGGTGAGGTAGGCACACCCACTGGGTCGGGGGGCAAACATGTGACACGCAGCCATAGTGGGAGTCCGCATTCCACCCAGTCCACTCCCTCCAAATCCCCTCCCCTCAGCTCTCCTGGCCACATCTCCCCCAAGGACTCCTTCATGGCCGCTCTGTCCCTGAGCCCCACAGTGACACCACCCCGCAAGCGGTCAAGGAAGTCCTCGGTCAGGGTGGTTGATTCTCCCCCCCTGTCTCCACCCTCCCCCGGTGGCGCTGCGACCCATCCCTCTGACCCCCCCCCCTCCTTGGGGCCTGTGGATCCTTCGGGTGCAGGGGAATCCCTGGAGGACCTTGCAAAGGTGTGTAGTGCCATCCTGGCCTCCGCCTTTGGCCCTGCCCCACCCCCTGTGGTGGAGTCCTCCATCCCTGCACCCACAACGCCTCCCCTTTGCCCTGATGTCCCTGCGGTGCCTGTTGCTTCCCCCCCCCATGATGCCCTCACCCCTGTGGAAGACGATGGCATGTAACTGTGCAGGCAAGGTAGGGGACACGCATCCCACTGTGTCCCCCATCCAGCTGAGACTCATTGACTGCCCTATGGGCTTTGTGAATATTGAACTGCCTGCGATCCACGGACATTGTGCTCATGCTGAATAAAGCTTAATTTTCTTTTCATTATAACACTACTGCTATGCTGGTATTGGTGTTGGTGGGGCTGCTACATGGTTTTGGGTGGTGTTTATGTGTTGGGTGTGTGGGGTATGTAGTAGTGTGCTGCTCATTGGGGGGACCCTGGGATCTGTGTGCCATCACAAGGTGTTAGCTAACTTTCTTTGTTCATGTAAGCAGTTACTGCATGGTGCAATTGTCCCAGGGTGTATTCCTTCCTCTGTGTACCCTGATATCTTCCCTGCAGGGTGTTCCCAATGTTTAGCGCAGAGCTGTGTCTACATGAGCTGTGTGTGTGACGGAGCCCTTCTACTTTGGCCATGCATGCAGGGCCATGTCTCCACCTGCAACATTCGTGGCATCCTTGGTGATCACTGTACTTGTGTGTGGAGTCTGTTGACATGAGTTCATGGGGACATTTTCCCTTGTAGGCAGTATGCATGTGGGTACTTCCAGCCTCACACACATGTGTTGCACACCTCCTGTCTCTGGGCACTGCTGGGAGTGATAGGCGCCCACCCCTCCTGTCTCTGGGCACTGCTGGGATGACTATGCACACACCCCTCCTGCGTCTGGGCACTGCTGGGAGGACTCTGCACACACACCTCCTGTCTCAGGGCACTGCTGGGAGTGATAGGCACACACCCCTTCTGTCTCAGGGCACTGCTGGGAGGACTCCACACCCACCCCTCCTGTCTCAGGGCACTGCTGGGAGGACTCCACACCCACCCCTCCTGTCTCAGGGCACTTCTGGGAGGACTCTGCACACACACCTCCTATTTCTGGATATGTACGCTTGGAACATACACGGTGGGGGTACGCTCCATGCATTCGAGGTGAGGGTACGGGTCGTACTTACACTGTTGGGGTGGGGGTACGCTCCATGCATACGAGGGTGAGGGTACGGGTCGTACTTACACTGTTGGGGTGGGGGTTTGCTCCATGCATACGCGGGTGAGGGTACGGGTCGTACTTACACTGTTGGGGTGGGGGTACGCTCCATGCATTCGAGGTGAGGGTACGGGTCGTACTTACACTGTTGGGGTGGGGGTACGGTACGTACATACGCGGTTGGGGTGGGGGTACGCTCCATGCATACGCGGGTGAGGGTACGGGTCGTACTTACACTGTTGGGGTGGGGGTACGCTCCATGCATACGAGGGTGAGGGTACGGGTCGTACTTACACTGTTGGGGTGGGGGTACGCTCCATGCATACGCGGGTGAGGGTACGGGTCATACTTACACTGTTGGGGTAGGGGTACGCTCCATGCATTCGAGGTGAGGGTACGGGTCGTACTTACACTGTTGGGGTGGGGGTACGGTACGTACATACGCGGTTGGGGTGGGGGTACGCTCCATGCATACGCGGGTGAGGGTATGGGTCGTACTTACACTGTTGGGGTGGGGGTACGCTCCATGCATACGAGGGTGAGGGTACGGGTCGTACTTACACTGTTGGGGTGGGGGTACGCTCCATGCATACGCGGGTGAGGGTACGGGTCGTACTTACACTGTTGGGGTGGGGGTTCGCTCCATGCATACGAGGGTGAGGGTACGGGTCGTACTTACACTGTTGGGGTGGGGGTATGCTCCATGCATACGAGGGTGAGGGTACGGGTCGTACTTACACTGTTGGGGTGGGGGTACGGTACGTACATACGCGGTTGGGGTGGGGGTACGCTCCATGCATACGCGGGTGAGGGTACGGGTCGTACTTACACTGTTGGGGTGGGGGTCCGCTCCATGCATACGAGGGTGAGGGTACGGGTCGTACTTACACTGTTGGGGTGGCGGTACGCTCCATGCATACGAGGGTGAGGGTACGGGTCGTACTTACACTGTTGGGGTGGGGGTACGCTCCATGCATATGAGGGTGAGGGTACGGGTCGTACTTACACTGTTGGGGTGGGGGTACGCTCCATGCATACGAGGGTGAGGGTACGGGTCGTACTTACACTGTTGGGGTGGGGGTACGCTCCATGCATACGAGGGTGAGGGTACGGGTCGTACTTACACTGTTGGGGTGGGGGTATGGTACGTACATACGCGGTTGGGGTGGGGGTACGCTCCATGCATACGCGGGTGAGGGTACGGGTCGTACTTACACTGTTGGGGTGGGGGTACGCTCCATGCATACGAGGGTGAGGGTACGGGTCGTACTTACACTGTTGGGGTGGGGGTACGCTCCATGCATACGAGGGTGAGGGTACGGGTCGTACTTACACTGTTGGGGTGGGGGTATGCTCCATGCATACGAGGGTGAGGGTACGAGTCGTACTTACACTGGTGGGGTGGGTGTACGTTCCATGCATAGGGGGGGTGGGGGTAGGGTCCGTACATCTCTGTCCCCACGCTATGTGATGCTTGTGCGGGCCGTACCCAGGCCTTTGCCACGTGGGTACGATCCGTCCCGCCATTGTTGGGGTGACGTGGGTGTGGGCGTGGTACGTCTCGTACCCACGCTCTTGAGGCGTGGGTATGGGACGTACCGGTCTGGTTGTGTTGCCGGTTCGCGTGGTGACGGACTTCCGTTGTGGCGGTCGCTGGCTTAGCTGGACACGCCCCCACCCCCTCGTAGTGACCAGGGCATGGGTGTCAGGTATGTCCTGGGCATGTGTGGTGTGTGACTTTGGTGGGGGTTTTGTGGCCTGCCCTGGTCCTGCCACCCCCACCCCCCCCACTTTCCCCCCTCCCTTAGTTGTTCTGACCTTCTGCGGCGTCTGCGTCGGAACCTGTAGAGGAGGTGGACTGCTATGAGGGCCGGGATGACACGTAGGTTCGGGTCCATGTCTGTCCATCGCGTACGGGTCCTCCTTGTTTGCGTCGTCCTGTGTGTCCGTCGCATACTGGTCCTCCGTGATCGCGGAGTCCTGTCTGTCCGTCGCGTACTGGTGGTCCTTGTTCGCGTCGTCCTGATTTCCCGGCAGTTTTTGGCAGCCGGAAAATATTCACCGTGCGGGATGACGTCGGTGCGAATCGTGATTCCTGGTTCGTGAATGGCAGGCTGCGAGCGTCCCGACGTCAGGTCGGCCCTTTCCCGGATCGCATTGGTAGGTTTATTTTGTTCGGTCGGGCTTTTTTACGAATCGTACGGAAATGGTGTTCCGTGCGAATCGTAATTCCTTGTTTGTAAATTTTGACGACCGGGTACGCGTCGGACGGAGAATTTGCTCCGTCCGACGGTTCGTACCCGGTTTTTACAGGATCGTGATCGGCACCTTAATGCCTAAGTCCCTTCCGACTTTTTACCCGCATTTCACCGCGGGCTCAATGGTACAATCATCTACAGCTTGGCTGCACCGCTATAGTGATTGCGGATGCAGCTCCATTTTAATCACAGACATTCTTTTATGCAGCACATGCTGCGTTACTAGACACACGCTTGGAGTATGTTTGAGAATAGCATAGTATCTCTGGCTGGGAAGTTTTCAACAGAGTTTCTAACAGAGCGTTTTACAGGGCAGGTGAACGATGTCCTGTTTCTTTTGATTCTACTTGAGAGCCCGCCACCCTTTTGGCTTAAAAGTCTCCATACTTCCTTCCTTATTCTTTATAGGGCGGGGCCTCCTTTAACCTGAGTCAGCACCGGGTGAGGTGAGGCTTACTCCTCGTGCTAATCAGGTAAGCACCTTGAAACATGTTATTGGCCATGTCCAATACTCACTATTTTTATTTTGAGAGAGAATGCTTTATTTTGAGAGAGAATGTTTAATTTCACAATTGTGTCTTTTTTGGTTTTTTCTTTGTTCCGCACAGATAATTCATACATACTGGTTGCACGAAGAGTCATACACCACGAAGGTTGTATTTCACCTATTTTTTGTTACATTTATTGTTGCAGTAGCAATATAAATAGATTATAAGGTCCTGAAGAAAGCCATTTGACCATGGGGTCAAGAAGGCTGAAACATGTCGACCGTATTGTCACACAGCCTATTTGTTAAAAGCTGTTTCTGCACCATTTTTAACCCTAGGATTAGTAGGAATATCTTGAATAAAACTTCCTCTTTCCTCTAAATCCTTTTTTAAACCTTCACATGTTTGCACTGCACTGTTCATATATTATTTTCGGTATATATCTACATACTTTGACTAAGCCAGTGACTTTGCTGTCTTCTTTTTTTCCCCCTTCCCGGGTTACATTCAGGTGCTCTTGGTTGACACCTATACCACACGCAACACCCCTTGTTGGAGAGGTTTATTGTGGTGGGAAGGATGGATATCCAGATGATGATACTGACCAATCACTGGTTGTTGATGGAAATCCTTTATAGCCAATTAGCACTTTAAAATTTTCTCTCTCACTTTTCATATTTGCCTTTTCTGTTGTCTCTCTCTAACACACAGACCAACAGACTTTTTTGAGTTATTGATTACTCTACACATAGACACATAGCCACTATCACTGAAAACCATGCCAGACATGCCGTATGCACCGTGGCAACACACCAGCATTGACTGAGAAGAGGCACCTTGGAGGTATAGGGACACCTTTATTAGTCATGTATTCCGGAATGCAGAGGCAACTCGGAGTACACATACACAGGTCATGTGGATTGACATGTGGGTCCAACACTGGCACCCCCCTTCTGCACCACAAATGTGTGATATCCATGGAACTGGCACACAAGTGTCGGGTAACAGCTAAACACCCCCTGCTGCTCACGGAGAGGCTGCCATACACCATTGATCCTCTGATGTGGAAGTCCCACACCATGTCAAGCCAATGCAAACCGTATGTGTCCGAGGGCAGTGTTACACACATTGATGTCATCATCACAATCCACTTTCCCATTACAGATGACTGTCAACAAGTCTGACCATCTATTCAGGTGTATCCAGCTACATGTAATGTGTCCCATGGTAATGCGACATGTCTGCAGAGGAACCAGACATCGACAGGGGCAGTGTGCACACATCGTAAACAACTGCCACACCCAATACATCCCTGATGCATCCCTTACCCTAAGGAGACTTCCAAACTTGTCCGTGCGTGTAACGCTGAGTCAGCACACGATGACGTGTCCATGAGGAATAGCAGTGCCACAACAATGCAACCAGCAGACGGCATGCGCAAGTACCTGGGGATGAGAGACACACAAGAAGTCAGCCACAAAAAGCACAGCCACTTGCATGTGTATGTACTCGACACATGTAAGGATGACAACATGCTAGGTCACAATTATGACTGGGGAAATACACTCATCACTGGCACCATCACTCGAGTGACACATCCACACACACCTCTGACTCACGTGCATACATGCAGATGGACAACACATGCCACACAAGGACCAATGCGTGCACACTCAGACACTGGTACTCACCACTAAGCAAAGAAGTCGCGTATGAGCCGACTCCGGATGTCCTCTTGCGGAACCACATCTTCCACATCACTAGCCCCATTGCCAAGCCCTTCGTCCTCCACGGGTGGATGGTCCTGATCATCTTGATCCAGGATGAGTGGCACAGCTTTCTCAACTGCCATGTTGTGCAGCATGCAGCAGACCATGAAGATTTTGCAGACCTTCAACGGGGCATATGGGAGGGCGCCGCCGGTCTTGTGTAGGGACCTGAATCGGCTCTTCAGGAGGCCAAATGTCCTCTCTATCACTCGCCTTGTCCGGCCATAGGCGGCGTTGTAGCGGAGCTGGGCCGGCGTGCTGGGGTTGCGGAGAGGTGTGATCAGCCATGGCATGTTGGGATAGCCAGCGTCCCCTACATGGAAACCACATGGACATAAGTAGGACAGGAGAAGCGGTCGGGCTGGAAGTCTACGCAAAATACAGGACAGACAGAGTGTACCCACCAACAACACATGCTCGTTCGTTGCGCAGCTGCGTCATCATTTCAGGCACCCTGCTACGCCTCATGATGTAGGCATCGTGTGCTGATCCTGGAAAACGAGCACAGACATGTGAAATCACCATGTTGGACAGACACACCACAAGGGCATTGATGGAGTGGTAGTGCTTTGATTCCTGTACGCTACCTCCTGTGCCTGTGGTGGTACCAAAGCCACATGTGTCCCATCTATGGACCCAATGACATGGGGCATCCCTCCCAGGGCATAGAATCCACGCTTGACAACAGTCAACTGTTCAGGAGTTGGGAAATGGATGAACTCATCCAGGTGAAGCAACATGGCCTCTAAAAAATCATGCAGCACACGGCTGAACATGCTCTGGGACATGCCACCAACATGAGCTATGGTATTTTGAAAGGTACCTGTGGCAAGAAAATGTAGGGCTGCCATTACCTTCAGCTTGGGTGTCAGTGCCGTAGGATACCTGTGCAGCGGTTGCAGGTGTGGTGCCAGCCTTGCCGTCAACTCCTCAATCAACGGTTGGGGGAAGCGGTAGCAGCATATACAGTCATTCTCCCGCATGTCAGCCAAGTCCGGAATTCGTCGGGGAAGAGGCGGCGCTCTGCAGTAATTTGGAAGTGACAAGGAAGAGTGAGTGCATATATGTACTGAGCACATGTTAATCTGTCAGTACACATATGCTACATAGGGAGTCAGGTATGTGCTACATGCCCTGGACACGTATGGCTGCCAGGTGACACTCCTACCAAGACCCAGCTACACACGGAGATTGTGAACCTCCACATCCCATGGCATGGGACTAGCTGTGTCCCAGTGTAAGTGAACAGCCAGACGCAATACAGGAGTGACATACATCAACATATCAGCAGAAGTAGGATGTTGATTGCAGAGACAGGTAGCGGAACACTAGAGCCACAGGTCACATGACATTACACTAGGACAGCCCACACACCTTGCCATGAAGGTGTACATGTCATGACTGACCACACATACATTGAGAGGATGCAGACAGGTCCTTGTTACGCTACTCCGTGTCCCATGCATACATACACACCTTACATCCGATACCACATGTGGCCTGGTGTGCGTAACAGTGTGCCATGTCCATCTACACACAGACACATGTTGGTTGCAGCAACAGCAGATGCTTATGAGGGAACACCAACATCAAGCTAATGTGAACACACCACACATACATGACATAGTCACATCGTGCACCGTGGGTAGTCACCTGTCTGGTGTGGTAACCCCTGTAGCGGGCATCAGGGGACACTTGCGTGTGTTGTTGACTGTGCGATGCCAGTGACGCTCATCTCAAGTGTGCTGCACGACATGCACACATGTCAAAGGAGTGAAGGGCATGTCTGGCACATATAGCACCGTCACACATAACATCTGTACACATCTCATCATACATCTATTGCCTTCACAACTCAGGAGTAATGTGCCACCTCACAGCCTTTCACACCTGTGCCCCACACATGTAGTACTGGCCAGACAATGCCTTGATGTCCATCCATGGACAAGTATGTCATCTCTATTCCTTTCTGTGTGCTGCCTGTCACCACTGTTATGTGTGTAAGGCACCGTACAGTCGCTCTGAGGGCGTGTGTACTTTCCCTATCACTATGGGAGTGCTGCCGTAGGCCTACCCATAGTGATAGTGAGCGTACGCGCGTGTGTACGGTCCGTATCACTATGGGTACGTATACGCGAGCACACCCATAGTGATAGTGAGCGTACGCGCGTGTGTACGGTCCGTATCACTATGGGTACGCATACGCGAGCACACCCATAGTGATAGTGAGCGTACGCGTGTGTGTACGGTCCGTATCACTATGGGTACTCATACGCGAGCACACCCATAGTGATAGTGAGCGTACGCTCGTGTGTACGTTCTGTATCACTATGGGTACGCATACGCGAGCACACCCATAGTGATAGTGAGCGTACGCGCGTGTGTACGGTCCGTATCACTATGGGTTTGCTCGCGTATGCGTACCCATAGTGATACGGACCGTACACACGCGCGTACGCTCACTATCACTATGGGTGTGCTCGCGTATGCGTACCCATAGTGATACGGACCGTACACACGCCTGTACGGGCCGTTGCTATGCATTTGGGGTGCGCTAGGGCCCCGGAACGCATCGTACCTGTGTGTGAATCTCCAAATTATATAGGGGACACATGAGGGACAAGTATAAAGGCCTACATGCATGCTGGTTGTCATGGAGACCAAGTTTAAAGTATGATTTTTTTTCAGCAGGTGCACAGCAAAAGTCGGTTTGAATGAATCTACTTTGTTGCAAAGTGGTTGTGGAGTTTACATCATGCTCAAGAAAAAAAGAAAGAGCAAAGCCACTGACTGTGCTAGGTTTGAAGGGATTGGAGGAAACATAGGATGCAAATGTGAGTGACCAATCACTCTGTACTCCTGTGCATGAAACAGGCCAGCAAGGCAGATATAAGGCAGCCAGGTCCCATGAGAGAGCACTTGCCTGCACATCTTTGGATTCTACGACACTGCTGCTGCTCGTGATTCCCTGGCACCATGTCAAGGTCTGTGGAGAGGGCCCAGCCTTTCACCCTGGAGGAGAATCTGGCATTGCTGGATGTGATCCTCCCACAGTACCCCCTGCTGTATGGGCGACCAGGGTTTCAGGTGAGTGCAGAGTCCACTAGCACAGACTGTGTCCCTTTTTTGTGACTGTGACTTCTGGCATTGTGTCCAGGTGTGACACACATGCAATGTACTGTAGGGGGGGTCCCAGGGGGGGGATGCCTGATGTCTCCCAGCCAGAGCATGCTGTGGTGCATGTCTGCCGTCCTCACTTGCATTGTGTTTACTGTGACAATCACTGCATGGTGCATGCCACATTCTGCCTGTCTTATCCTCCTGGGAATGTTGCCTCTACAGTCCTCATGTGATTATGTGGTCAGCCCAGTGTGACAGGTGACTGTACCCACAGATGTGTGTTAGTTCTGTGTACCTGTGCTGAGAGTGTCCACATGATGTGTTCGTACCCTGGACATCGGTGTGTGTGTAAGTTCCCTGTCATGTGGGTGGGTGCATATGTGGATTGTAGCACCCAAGCTGCATGAGGGATGGATACACCCTGCCCATCTGATGTGAGCAGGGAGCAGTGCTGTGTGTCTGACGTGCAGAGCCAGCCCCACACCTGTGAGCCCCCCGTCTAGTGGCACATGTGCAGAGTGAGGTTTGTAGCTGCATTTGGCAATGGCAGGTGAATGTCCTGTGCCTGTGTGTGTCTGTGTACTCTGCTGAGGTAGCGTCAGTGGCCTGTGGCATGTGACTGCTCTGAGGTGCTGCACATAATCCTGGTGTACCTTCTGATGCACAGTGTGAGTCTGGATCATTTATTGTGTCGTACCCCTCATGCCACCTGTGTACTTTCAATGGCACGTGGTGCATTTGCCATTACACAGAGAAAAATGTCCCTATGACAAAGGTGCAATGCTTTGGCTGCATACTATGCCTTGTTGAAACCAGCAAAATTGATCTAATGTGTGTCTCTGTGACATGTGGCAGGTGTATTGATGTAGTCTCACTTTTTCAACCTACAGGTAGGCGCCGCTGCCAAGGAGCAGATCTGGAGGGACGACGTCAGTGCCGTGAGGAGGACGGATGGTCGCAAGCGGCGCCTAGCCCAGGTGAGAAAACGCTGGCAGGATATCCGGTGCTGGATGCGGAGGATCGCATGGGTCCTGCTGGGGGACTCACCCGTGGGCCCTAAGAACCATGGGCGTCGCCGTCTGACCCACATCCACAAGCGTGTGCTGGCGGTGGTCTTTGCAGACTTGGAGAGGCGCTTACGGGAGAAGCAGCAGCAGGAAGGGGGTAGGTACATGTGTGTTTGTTGTGTGTCACCAGCATTTGCAAGTGCGCAGTTGCATGGATACACTGCCAGTGTTTAATTTTGTGGTGCAGGTCCTGTCACCCACAGTATAGCGGTGCTGTCCTTCCTCCCTCCCCCTCCTTGCCATGTGTTCCCTGGTCTGTGTGTAGTCACTCTTTCACAAGGTCATCTGGGCTGGCAGTTAATCCACGTGACCAATGCTTGCAGCATCATGTGTGGGGGTGGTGTGTAACAGGTTTTGGGACCTTGCCTGTGCCCTGTCCAGTACAGTACTTGTGGGGTCCATGTCAATTGGCACTGATGCTGAGTCCAGACCTAGGAGTATGTCTCTGAAGTGTAATGCCTTACAGCAAGCATGTCCTATGTTGTGGCCTGTGACATGATGTGCATGAGTGTGCAATACGCAGAGTGCAGGGATGGTGGCCTGTGTTGCAGTCATTACCATTCAGGACCATGGAATATTCTGGCCACTACTGTCCCCTGGGGCATACTTTGCTAGGTATCATGTGTGTCATCACAATATGTGGACACTCTCAGTGTCTACAGCATAGGATGTGCTCTGTGCCATTGTCCCCTGGCACCATGTATATTTACGTAACATGTTCTACAAGTGTCCACTGTACAGCCTGACCTAATTTTCCTCGTTCATACTCACGGTGGCCAGTGCCTGTGTGTCTTGTTACAATTACTGATGATGGCCATTTGTAAATGAGATTGTTGTACAGGCGCACATGGGGTATTTTGGTTGCAATATGGGTTTCTGGCAGCCCATGTGTATTTCTCCCAGACTAAGAGATGCAAGTGCTTCCTGTGTCTCATCACATTGTCTCATGTAGGGGGTGGTTGGTGCGGGCAAGGCCTACATGTCGACCGCTGAAATCTCATTGCTCGGTCTGGCCAGTGTATGCTGTTTGTCTGGACATACACTCAAGGTGCAGTGTCCCATTCATGTTGGGCGTGTCTTTCAGTATTACCTTTGCAGCATGTGCCTCAAGTTCATGGAGATGGTCCCTGCTCAACCCTAGTTAGGGCAACGCTGTGTGGTGCAGATGCAGTGCTGGATTGGCCCCAGAGCCTGGCTCCTCTGTCCAATTCCATATCATGTCATTTGCAAATGTGTCATGCTCTCCATAGTTTCTCAGTGGCATGGTGGGTGAACCAACTGTGTGTTGCAGGGCCTATATATGGGGCCTATATATGTACCTTGTATTGTAGATGTTACTCATCTTTCATTTCAGGCTATGCACTGTAACCTATGTTGATTTGACTCATGTGACATATGTATACAGGTGTCTGATTAATTCCTGTTTATTCACCTTGCCCACAGCATCGTCGGGGGACACGGATGGAGACACCGGCACGGACCGTGCGGAGGGACCGGGCACCAGTGCCAGCAGTGACACCTTAGCTGGCACATCGAGTGCAACTGAGGCCGAGGGGAGTGAGCCGGAGGACCTGTCCACTGCCACAACAGATTATGAAGCTGACGGGTCCGAGGCTGAGCACTCCGAGGGGGCGGAGGCTGCTCCAACAGCTGACAGCAGCACAACATCTCTCCCCGCCCCCTCCATTGCCATCACCGGCCTCCCACTTGCTCGTGTCCCTTCCTGGCGTGCTAGGTCACCACGTGTCTCCTTCCTGCCAGGCACCGCACCCCCTGCCCCTGTATCCACTGCTGCCGCCAATGCCGAGTCTGTGGACATCCTGCGGCAGTTGCAGGTTGGTCAGGCTGCGATGCTTAATGTCCTCCATGGCCACGGCCAAGTGCTCACCAACATGGAGGCATACTTGGAGGGCATTTCAGCATCGCAGGCTGACCAACGCAACTTGCTGCGGTCTATTGACTCAAAACTGTCTGCAGCAGTGGGTCTCCTGCAGCACTTCGTCCCACCCCCTACCCATGCCCCATCCACACTTCCCACTCCCATGCCTGTCCCACGTACACCCAGACATCAGCATGCACACACCCCACCAGACACAGGCACCACACCAGCAGGGAAGGCAAAGCGCACACCTCCTGGCACACACAGGGTGAAGTAGGCACACCCACTGGGTCGGGGGGGAAACAGAAGACACGCAGCCAGAGTGGGAGTCCACATTCCTCACGACCACCACCCTCCAAATCCACTCCCCTCAGCTCTCCTGGCCAAGAGTCGGACACAGGGTCAGTCCTGCCCAGTCTGTCCATCAGCCCCAGTGTGGCACCACCCCGCAAGCGGTGGAGGCAGGACACCGGCAGGGGAGTTGAGTCCCCCCCCTGTCCACCCCCCCCAGTAGCGCTGCGACCCATCCCTGTGACCCCCCCCCCTCCTTGGGGCCTGTGGTTCCTTCGGGTGCAGGGGAGACGCTGAGCGACCTGGCAGTAGTGTGCAGCGCCGTGCTCGAATCCACCTTTGGCGCTGCCCCACCCCCTGTGTTGGAGTTGTCCGTCCCTGCACCCACAACACCTCCCCTTGCCCCTCCTGTCCCTGCGGTGCCTGGTCCTTCCCCCCAACATGATACCCCCCCTGTGGAAGACAAAGGAGTCTGACTGTGCAGGCAAGCTAGGGGACACACGTACCACTGTGTCCCCCATACGGATTGGTGTCATGGACTGCCCTATGGGCCTTGTATATATTGACATGTATGTTGCTTTTTACTTACATCATGCTGAATAAAGCAATTTGTTTTTTCCTTTGAACACTACTGTTTATCTGGTGTTGCTGTTGGTGGACCAGCTCCCATGATTTTGGGTGGTGATAATGTGTTGGGTGTGTGGGAAATGTAGTCTTGTGCTGGTCATAGGGTGGACCCTGGTATCTGTGTGCCATCACAAGCTGTTGGCTAAATTACTTTGTTCATGTAAGCAGTTACTGCATGGTGACATCGTCCCAAGTTGTGTTCCTTCCTTTGTGTAACCTGACATCTTCCCTGCAGGGTGTTTCCACTATGTGGTGCTGATCTGTGTCTACATCAGCTGGGGGTGTGACGGACTCCTTCAACTTTGCACATGCATGCTATGCGATGTCTCCACCTGCATCATTTGTGGCATCCTTGGTGGTCACTGTACTTGTGTGTGTAGACTGTTGAGAAGACTTCATGTGGACATGTTCTCTTTTAGGCGCTATGCATGTGTGTACTCCCAGCCTCGCACACATGTGGTACATGTACTGCAGGGTCTTTGTGCACCTGACTGACATTTGTGGGCATTGTATCTGTGGGTACTCCACCCTTTGCGTTCCATGGGCACTGCTGGGAGGACTCTACACCCACCCCTCCTATGTCTGGGCACTGCTGGGAGTGATAGGCACCCACCCCTCCTATGTCTGGGCACTGCTGGGGGGGACTCTGCACCCACCCCTTCTATGTCTGGGCACTGCTGGGAGTGATAGGCACCCACCCCTCCTGTGTCTGGGCACTGCTGGGGGGACTCTGCACCCACCCCTCCTGCGTCTGGCCACTGCTGGGAGGACTCTGCACCCACCCCTCCTGTGTCTGGGCACTGCTGGGAGGACTCTGCACCCACCCCTCCTGTGTCTGGGCACTGCTGGGAGGACTCTGCACCCACCCCTCCTGTGTCTGGGCACTGCTGGGAGGACTCTGCACCCACCCCTCCTGCGTCTGGGCACTGCTGGGAGGACTCTGCACCCACCCCTCCTGCGTGTGGCCATGTACGCTCCATACATACACTGTTGGGGTGGGGGTATGCTCCATACATAAGCGGGTGTGGGTACGGTCCATTCATACACGGGTGTGGGTACGGTCCATTCATACACGGGTGGGGGTACGGTCCGTACATACACTGTTGGGGTGGGGGTACGCTCCATACATACGCGGGTGTGGGTACGGTCCATTCATACACGGGTGGGGGTACGGTCCGTACATACACTGTTGGGGTGGGGGTACGGTCCGTACATACACTGTTGGGGTGGGGGTACGCTCCATACATACGCGGGTGTGGGTACGGTCCATTCATACACAGGTGGGGGTACGGTCCGTACATACACTGTTGAGGTGGGGGTACGGTCCGTACAAACACTGTTGGGGTGGGTGTACGCTCCATACATACGCAGGTGTGGGTATGGTCCATTCATACACGGGTGTGGGTACGGTCCATTCATACACGGGTGGGGGTACGGTCCGTACATACACTGTTGGGGTGGGGGTACGCTCCATACATACGCGGGTGTGGGTACGGTCCATTCATACACGGGTGGGGGACCGGTCCGTACGTACACTGTTGGGGTGGGGGTACGGTCCGTACATACACTGTTGGGGTGGGGGTACACTCCATTGATACACGGGTGGGGGTATGGTCTGTACATACACTGTTGGGGGGGGGTACGGTCCGTACATACACTGTTGGGGACGGGGGTACGCTCCATACATACGCGGGTGTGGGTACGGTCCATTCATACACGGGTGGGGGTACGGTCCGTACATACACTGTTGGGGTGGGGGTACGGTCCGTACATACACTGTTGGGGTGGGGGTACGCTCCATACATACGTGGGTGTGGGTACGGTTCATTCATACACGGGTGTGGGTACGGTCCATTCATACACGGGTGGGGGTACGGTCCGTACATACACTGTTGGGGTGGGGGTACGCTCCATACATACGAGGGTGTGGGTACGGTCCATTCATACACGGGTGGGGGTACGGTCCGTACATACACTGTTGGGGTGGGGGTACGGTCCGTACATACACTGTTGGGGTGGGGGTACGCTCCATACATACACGGGTGTGGGTACGGTCCATTCATACATGGGTGTGGGTACGGTCCATTCATACACGGGTGGGGTTACGGTCCGTACATACACTGTTGGGGTGGGGGTACGCTCCATACATACGCGGGTGTGGGTACGGTCCATTCATACACGGGTGGGGGTACGGTCCGTACATACACTGTTGGGGTGGGGGTACGGTCCGTACATACACTGTTGGGGTGGGGGTACGCTCCATTCATACACGGGTGGGGGTACGGTCTGTACATACACTGTTGGGGTGGGGGTACGGTCCGTACATACACTGTTGGGGTGGGGGTACGCTCCATACATACGCGGGTGGGGGTACAGTCCGTACGTACCCGTGCCCACGCTGTGGAGTGCTTGTGCGGGCCGTACCCAGGCCTTTGGCACATGGGTACGGGCCGTACCGCCATTGTTGGGGTGACGTGGGTGTGGGCGTGGTACGACTCGTACCCACGCTCTTAAGGCGTGGGTACGGTACGTACCTGTATTGTTGTGTTGCCGGTTCGCGTCGTCGCCCACTTCCGTTGTGGCAGACGCTGGCGTTGCTGGACACGCCCCCACCCCCTCGAAGTGACCAGGGCCTGGAGGTCAGGTGTGTCCAGGGCATGTGTGCTGTGTGACTTGGGTGGGGGTTTTGTGTCCTGCCCCTGCCCATGCCCCCCCCCTTTGCCCCTGGGTGTTGTTCTGACCTTCTGCGGCATCTGCGTTGGTACCTGTAGAGGAGGTCGACTGCTATGAGGGCCGGGATGACACGTAGGTTCGGGTCCATGTCTGTCCGTCGCGTACAGGTGCTCCTTGTGCGCGTCATCCTGATTTCCCGGCAGTTTTTGGCTGCCGCAAAATATTCTCCGCGCGGGATGACGTCGGTGCGAATCGTACTTCCTGGTTCGTGGAACGCAGGCTGCATGCGTCCCGACGTCACGTCGGCGCTTTTCCGGAGGTCATTTGTGTGTATATTTTCCTCGGTTGGTGTTTTGTACGATTCGTACGGAAATAGTGTTTCCGTGCGAATCGTACTTTCATGTTTCAAAAGTTTTGCAACCGGGTACGAGTCGGACGGAGAATACGCTCCGACCGACGGTTCGTACCCGGTTTCTCCAGGATCGTAATCGGCACCAGAGTGTCTACGATAGGCAGGCAGTTACAAATCAAGGGATAATATTTGGCAGTAGAGGAAAAAGAATATCAACATAGCCTGGATGTTCTACTTTGTGCATTACGAACGGAAGCAGAGGCAGTTTCTTGTCCCAGTCAACGGATTTAGAGGGGGGCACGGCAGCAAGGAAATCATGCTGACCTCTAAAATGGGTCAAACAAAGCATCTGTATTTACCTGTTCTAAGAACAGCAATCATTGAGACGAGAATAATGCCTCATCTAGACTAAACCTTGAACCCCTCGAACAAGTGAGAATCCAAGGGTTTCCTTTAGTTAGGGTACAGCTGACAAGAGTGCTTGCAGTTTAAACAGACTGTGTGATCTTGGTTCACCACCTGTGTACAAGCGTAGAGGACGATATGCAGGCACTGATGATTCAGAATGAGGTTACAAACTCATCACAGGTTGTCAGGCCTCGGTAGCAGATACCCCTCTTGCAACATCTCAGGTGGCAAGGTGCCGCACAGTCTGGCCTGGCTTGTGGTTCCTACTGGAGGTAAATTAGAGGTGTTGATGAAGTGGCTGTTATAGGGCTGCTGGGAAGATGCTCACACTGCTTCAGTGTTAATATTGCTTGAGGAAAGGTCACACTGTTGGGTCCTGTAACAACGCTATGGCACTGCTAGAGACTAGCCACTACTCGTTTCCAAACACAAGTCTACGTAATCAATAGTTTGCGATTGAAAATATACAAACATGCTGAGGCTGGAGTGATCTCTGTCCAAGATCACTAGACTAACTATGAATGCTATAATAAATATAATTATAATCCCAGGCAGCCATTTTTGTTCCGCCATGTTGAACTTTCAGAGTTATTTTGTATTTTTGGGTTCATTGTTTAATTTCATTAACATTTTTAAATCTAACTGGTGCAAGCAGGTTTAAGATTAATTTAATTTGGTTTGAATCGTTGCTAACTACACCACGCATGCACCACGTGATTGTTTTCTAAAATACGGAGTCATATGTGGCGTTTCTTTAGAGGCAAGAAGCACTGTTTCGCAATGCTTAGCATGCGAGGGCGTTTACACTGTTACAAGTTCACACGGTGAGTTTTGACCAGTAGCATCTAAGACCTTTCCGGAAGTGAAGGTTGTTTGCACCCTCGGTGTGCATGATTTGCATGATTAATCACACAGTGAAGTAACAGTTATTGCCCCGGTTACTTACCGGTAATCTTCATTACTCCGAGTATAGTCTTCCTCACCACATGATTAACGAAGTGAGCTTCAGCTCCACACCAGAACCCTCCAAAGCAAAAGTTAGCCTCCCATCCCTTCCCAACATGGCCCCTATTACCCCTGACCTCTATAAGAAGAGGGCCGGCCCAACCCTTCAGCCTGTAAATACCAAGCAGAAACATGAAGCTGACAGCCAGACAGGGAGGGAGTGATGGGAACTCATGTGGCGAGGAAGACTATACTCGGAGTAATGAAGATTACCGGTAAGTAACCGGGGCATTACCTCCTCGTAAGTCTTCCTCGCCACATGAGTAACGAAGTGAGCACATACCCAAGCCAAGCGGCTTCATGGAAACTCACAAGAGACCAACGGACCAGAAGGGGAAGCCAACAAAGCAGGCAAACCCAAAAGACCAGACCAGTGGAAGGACCAACCAAGAGAGCGGCAACCTCAAGCAGGAAGAACCAGCCCGGGACAGAGAGAAACCGGGAGGGCCGAAAACCCGGACCCCCGAGACACATAGGGCCACCAGAAAATCCGCCCGAACCAATGTCCGAAGGAGGACAGAGAAGGCACGGAACCCGACAGCACGGAGCCAAAGCAACAACAAACAGGCCCCAGAACAGAAAGCAGCAAGCCGGTCCAAACACACCAAGACCGCCCAACGGACAGCCAAAAGCGAGAGGGGAGCAAAAGCCCAGACAGCGAAACCGAAGAAACAGAGGACATCCCCACCACAGCGACCCAACAAAAAGCCACAGCAGAAAAGAGACGCAGGCCGACTGAAATACAGCAACACCGCACCGTGGACCACCAACTGCGAGAGAGCCGAAACCACCAGAGGACCGGAGTAGGTGAACCGGATGCAATAAAAAAAGACAGGCAGGAGCCGCAAGAACGGATAGAGGTGCAGAAGGAACCCAGCACGCCAACCGAACAACCAAAAAAAACCGAAGGTCACCACAACCCCACCGCAAGGATATAAACAGGAGGGACACGGACCCCAGTCACACCAAGGACCCCCGGAAGGGAGAGCGACACAAAAGGAGAGAACCCAGGCAGACACAAGGCAAAACAGACCCAGGAAGGCACAGAAAATGACTCAGAAGAGACCCGGCCACCAAGGGAACCCAACTGGCCAATGAAAAGCTGACAGGAAAAGGGGCGCACAGAGAGGAAAAGCCACAGGCAGAAGCACACCATAGGTGAGAACGACAGAAGAGCTGGGCGCAACGAGCCCGAGCAATGTCAACACCTCCAGGGAGCAAACCCGAGCCAGCAGGCCCCAGCACCCCAAACCAGGGACAAAGAGGAAGAGGATGAGGAAGAGGATGCAAATTCCACACACGAAGTGCCAGGCCTTACCCAGGGAAGGAGAACGGGGAAAACCCAGCAGCCCCGGACCACCTTGGGAAAATTCGAAAGCCGTGGCAGGAAATAAACCCTAGACTAGTGCAAGAATGTGCCCTGTGATGAGCACACTGAGCTCCCGTCCCTTTACGGAGGAGGGAAATCCGAGAATTCCAACATGGCCACCAAAACACCGCCAACAGGAAGCAGCAGTGACGGTCTAGTCTCATCAGCTCGGAGCGCCAGAAGCACAACCCCTGAGACAGGACAAAACACGGAGAGTGAGGAGACAGGAGGGCTCGATCGGATGTTGACCACGGGGACGGAGCGGGGCCAGGAGAAGAACAACACGGTTTCTGGAGGCAAAGATACACAAAAGGACGCCACGGAAAAAGACAGTGAGGCGGACCGACCCAAGACCACAGGAGGCAACTTCCCAATTACTGCGAGCGAGACCGGCTCTCCAAGAAGGGACAAGGAGGTGGGTTCTCACCATACCACGGCCCGGAGAGTCGTGGATACAGGCAAGTGGCGGCTACTCATCCGTTTTCGTTTAGGAGCTGGTGGGCAGGACTAAGGGCTACACCAAGCTCAGCACCTTAAATTCCCCTCACTTAGGTACTACACAAGTAGGGACGCTGGTGGTGGTGCACATAACCCTTCCCCCCCTTTATTTGCAACAGGACGGTTGCCTAAAGGCTCTTTTTCTTTCTTTTGTTTTCCTTTGCCCTTGCCATTTGTTCTTGAAGTACTACAGTCCAGACAAGACAGCCACGGGACCACTGTGTAGTCGAGGAAGAACCCCAAACGGCCCAGAGGCGACCAGACTGAAGAAGAAGAGAAACGCCTTGATTTGGAATCGCTTTACTTATGTCAGGAGAACCTGAATATACGAATAAAAGAATCCGTTGAAACAAGTCAGGCGTCACTGCTCCATACAAGTATAGGAGGGGGTGGCGGACCTCCCATCGGGGCAAACCATCACAGTGGTGTCAGAAGTGGGATTTCCGGTCTTGAAATAATGACCCAACCTGTGACTATGGAGGCCATCATCACCCAACTAGCTGAGGGACAACGCCATCTACAACTGGTCATGGAGCAGCAGACTAAACAGGCAAAGAAAGACCGGGAGGAGTTTCACGCAGCCCTCAAAGAACAGGCCTCCCTCTTGACCAATAACCAGCAGGTACAAGACACCGCTATCCTGAGACTCACGGACGCTATCTCCAGTGCTAGGATACATCCCAACGTGCCTGGGTCAGTCCTACAGAAGTTCCAAAACGGGGACGATCCAGAGTATTTGCTTTGTCAATTTTGAACGCTTTGCAACAACAGCCTCCTGGCCCCCGGAATGATGGGGTCAGTATATAGCTCCCCTGCTTTCCGGAGAATTGCAAGCAGCCTATCAGGCTGCCAATCCGGCAGGAACAACCAGCTGCCCAGACGTCAAGAAAGCCATACTAGAGCGGCTCGGATGCGATCAAGAATACTATTGTAGCCGGTTCAGGAAAGAGAAGTGGAGTGTAGGGGATAACCCCCGAGCGCTGTACTTCCGTATCTGGGATCTTGGGAACCGCTGGCTGCAACCCACAGTAGCAACCCCGGATGAAATAACAGAGAAGATATACTCGGAACAATATCTCGATGCTCTCCCCTACAACACCTGAGCATGGATCAAACAGCATCCCATCCTTTCTGTGACATTGGCAGTAGACCTGGCCTGCGCATACCACCGCTCACCGCATTTCAAAGCTCCAACCCATCAACCCTCTGTTTCTTCCCTGAAACCCCTGAATAGAATCTCCACACACCAGATAGAACCCATGGGTCCCTTTTTCCCGAAGGCCCCCCTAAAATCTTCTCCCGTCACCACACCGACACAGGGACCACAATGCTTCCACTGTGCAGAGTGGGGGCATATAGCCCGGCACTGCCCTACACGCACCCACAACCCAGAACCCATGGAGGTAGGATATACACGTGGGCGGGTATTGGTCACAGGAAGCAACCCCATTCAATACAAGATGAAGATTCATATAAACGGGAATGCGGTAACAGCCTTCCTTGACACTGGTTGCCATTACACAGTCATCTCCAAAGAGCTTATCCCCAAGTCACAGATAGTGGTAGGTGAATTTGTTCAGGTTACATGTGTTCATGGGGGGAAGAGGTTATATCCATTGGCCGAAGTGGTATTGGAGATCAATGGGGAACCCCAGCTGAGGAAGGTAGGGGTCGTTCCTGCATTACCGAGCTAGCTCTCTTAGTAACCAACCTGCCCAGGATCCATGACTACCTACATTCCCTGAGTCCCCCTGCCTCACTAGTGGAGTGGTTAGAAAGCGCACCCTTTTCTAATAACAACATAAGGGCTCCTACTACTATTAAAAGGGCACAAACGCGTAGAGAAAGGAGAGAGCATTATACAGTCTGTCTAAATGTGTTCTACCCGTACCTATCCTTACCTCCTCAGAGACAACTCAAGATCCTCCTCAAAACTTTTGTCAGACCCAGAGGGACGACTCTACCTTGCAACATGCCTGGGGACAAGTCCGAGACGAGCAACCAGGTAAGGTAGGTCCCTATTTTTCTGTCAAAAAGGGCCTTCCATACAGATGCACATATGAGAACAATCATGGGAAAGAGCAATTGTTGGTCCCCAAAGCGTTTTATGAACATGTGCTATCTCTAGCCCATAGTCAAACCGGAGGAGGCCATTATGGGAAGGAAAACACCCTCAAATATTTACTGGAGAGATTCTATTGGCCTGGTGTATATCAGGAAGTGGCCAGGTTCTGTGCCTCATGTGTGAGATGCCAGCTAACACACCCTTACTACCCCGAGCTCCACTCCAACCCCTTCCGATCATTGATGTCCCCTTCAGAAGAGTAGGGATGGACTTGGTAGGTCCCCTGGTGCCTTCTGCCAGGGGTCACCGGTTCATAGTCGTCTTTGTGGACTACGCCATCCAGTATCCGGAAGCGTTCCCCTTGACAACTACCACCACAAAGGCAGTGGCCCAAGCCATGATCACTTTATTCTCACGGGTCGGGTTCCCACATTAACTTCTAACAGATCAGGGGACACCCTTCATGTCCCGGTTAATGAAACAGGTGTGCGAACTATTACAAATTAAACAAATAAGGACAGCGGCATACCACCCACAAATGGACGGCCTTGTGGAAAGGTATAATAAAACCATCAAAACGATGTTGAGGAAGAGTATCGATCGATCTGGGAGGGATTGGAACCGACAATTACCCCTGGTCCTTTTTGCCATAAGAACGCATGAACAGAAGTCTACGGGGTTCTCGCCGTTTGAGTTGTTTTTGGACGGAGACCCTGTACACTCCTGGACATGGCAGTGGTGCAATGGACCGAAGAGGAGGATGAGGCAAAGCCTCTACCACAGTATAGTGCGTCCCTTAGGGACACTTTGACTTCCTTGTGGGACGAAGTACACACGAACATGGAGAAATCCCAAAGCCAACAGAAATGGTGGTATGACAGAAACACCAAATTGAGGGAATTCGCATTAGGGGGCCAGGTTCTGATCCTGTTACCCACCACCGAGAAAAAGTTGTTAGCCACCTGGCAGGGCCCCTTTCCTATTTTAAGTAAGGTTACCCCAGTTACCTACCGGGTAGCTGTCCCATACTGAAACAAGACAAGCCAAATTTATCATGTCAATATGTTGAAGGCTTGGGAGGGACCGGTCCCGGTGTCTCTGTGTACAAATGCCCGTATACACCATGTCATCCTGAATAAACCCCTGGAGGTATCCCTGAGGCCCCAGAACACAACAGACCAGCCTCAGTCTCAGCCTCAGCCTAACTGGGGGTCCAAAACCACAGAGGAGAAGAAAAACCAATTGAAGGCCCTGTGTGCGTCTTACCCGTCTGTCCTGTCCGGTATTCCCAGAAGGACATCTCTAGTTGAGCATGAAATTATCACCACCACCTCCCAACCGATCAAACAACGACCTTATCGTATCCCCGCGACCCGAAGAGAGGCTGTATAACAGGAAATAAATGCAATGTTGGAGGCAGATATAGTCGAACCCTCACATAGCGCCTGGTCGTCTCCGATTGTTTTAGTCTCTAAACCCGATGGGAGCATACGTTTCTGCATTGACTTCCACAGACTTAATGCAGTGTCAAAGTTCGACGCATATCCTATGCCCCGGGTGGATGAACTTATAAAAAAAATAAGACCCCAAGTGAGCAAAATAGAAGCCATCACACACGTACCCCGACCCACCTCTCGAAAGGAAATACGTTCCTTTCTTGGCCTAGTAGGGTATTACAGACGATTCATCCCGGGTTTCTCCTTAGAAGCCAGTCCCCTCACAGACCTCCTCACAAAGGCACAGGCAAGCTGCAAATTGCAGTGGACCGAGGCACACGAACAGAGCTTCCGCTTACTCAAAGAATCCCTTTGTCACAATCCCGTGCTTGCCTGCCCGAACTTCAACTCCACTTTTGTCTTACAAACAGACGCATCCCTGTGCCAAGAAGCAGGTTAGATAACACCAGTCCATAATGGGGGGAATCAATGAGTAAACTGCACCTATATTGGAGAAAAAAATCGCTAGTAACAACCAAGGAAAGCTGCAAGGCCAACACATACCTACCGCAGCAACAGGTGACAGAGCCCCTCCCCAGATAAAGTAAAACATATACAAAAATACACAAGAAACAATACTCACCCAGAGCACGTTGTCCCCGCCTGATAGCCCAGGGCCACTACGACCCAAAAACAACGACATGTAATAGACCTAAATGCGACAGAAGCAGAAGAGTCGAAACAAGGGCTCCAAATAGTACTCGCACACTTCCACTGCCAGCTGTAAACCAGAAAACCAAGCGAGACTGAAGAAGCCGGAATTAAAAAAATGGAGCCCCGCCAGCCCCCCGGTACTGAAACAGGGTATGCCACAGTCAGCCACAGACTGACTGAACCACAGACCCAGACCCAGGCAGAAAAGAGGTGAAACACTAAGAAGCCGCCCAGTAACCAGCGGGACTGGCTGCACCTGAGGGAAACAGCCGCGTGGGAAGCCGGACGAGCCCAGCCCCACCCACCAACCCTTCAGCCTCGGAGGCAGGGCCAACAACGCGGTCGCAAATGGCACCCCTTCCCGCAGAATAACCGCGTGAAATTTCCACAGGAGAGGGCCGAGAACCGCCAGGGAGAATAATGCGGAAGGAAGAAGCCTGCGCCGGGAACTGCACATGCCCCGGCGTCAAGCAGGTAAGTCCTTGAGCTCCTAGTAGCTTGGAGAAACCAAAGGGATGAGGAGTCCTGCAGCAGCCTGCGCCGAACGCCCGCCTGCAAACATGAAAAATGGGAGCAAAGCCGAGGACCCTCGGACGGTCTGCCGGGCCCCACACCCAAAACCCATGCCAACAGCCCGCCTTCCGCAGGGACGCCCCCCCCAGCCTGAAGGAACTGGAGGCTCAGTGAAAGCCGCCTGTGCGCCCACACAGAGAAAAATAATCCCAGATCCAAGAAGCACCCACGGGAGGCCAGGGCACAGACAACGTCCCAAAACCATTGTCGAAACAGCCGGGGGCTCAGAAAGGACTGTTAGGGAGAGCCCCAAACCACCCCAGCCGCCCCCCCCCCCGTAAACCCTTGGCTCGCTAAGGCAGAGCCTAACCGGCACCGAAGGACACGGGGGGAAGGAAGGGGGAAGGTCGTAGATCCCCAGGGCTCGCTAAAGCAGGACCACCAACCATGGACCCATGTTCCCACTACAGCAGGAACCACTTACCTGACAGCGCATCTGGGGAGTCATTGTGCACAGAACCAAAAAACACAGGCTGAAGGGTTGGGCCGGCCCTCCTCTTATAGAGTTCAGGGGTGATAGGGGTCGGCCATGGGAAGACTTACGAGGAGGTAATGCCCCGGTTACTTACCGGTAATCTTCATTACTCCGAGTATGGTCTTCCTCGTCACATGAGTTCCCATCACTCCCTCCCTGTCTGGCTGTCAGCTTCATGTTTCTGCTTGGTATTTTCAGGCTGAAGGGTTGGGCCGGCCCTCCTCTTATAGAGGTCAGGGGTGATAGGGATGTTGGGAAGGGATGGGAGGCTAACTTTTGCTTTGGAGGGTTCTGGTGTGGAGCTGAAGCTCACTTCATTAATCATGTGGCGAGGAAGATTTACGAGGAGGTAATAGACTACTCAGGACTGTTACCATGGTTGACCAACGGTAGTAAACACAAATTACGGTGATTTGAAATCTTCACCTCTCGTCGTAATCTCACACTTGTGTTGGTGGCATATATTTTTACCTTTGAAGTGTGAAATGATGCATTAACTTTATTTGTTTCACATGAATTTACTTACTGCCCAAATCCTGCCTGATCGATTTTTGAGTTTTAACACACTTTTTCCACGTATTAATTCATTCAATGCATATTCCATGTTTCCGTTAGTGAGCGTGTATATTTTTACATTGTATATACCCCTGATGAAGGACACCAAGTCCGAAATGCATTGGGAATGTTTTAGTTAAAAGACTGGATAACCTTCTTGATTGCTGAATATATGGCACATGCCACTGAAATATCACCTAAAAGATTTTGTTTTGTAAGAATAAAAGATTTTGTTGAAAAATACCGCTATAAGAGTTTTTAATTGTTTTCAGGGCACTTCGCACTCTTTCTACAATGTGACCTGGGACTATAAGCAGGGCTTTAAGTGGGCCCATCAGTTCTTAAAAGCAGGTGCTGGGACGGGTCCTTACTGGGCTCTCGATTTTAACTTAACAGGGTGGGGGGGATTGATAGCTTAACTCTACAATAGTGCCAACGGTCACAGCTTTTGATGTGACTTCAAAGAGACTCATTTTTAGGTGGAGACTGGACAGTGCATGCGCTGCTCTGTCAGCCATGCTGTATTGTATTATGTACTTGAAGCTCCGCCCACTCTCCACCCATGTTTGTCATTGGCTTGTGTCATTGTCCTTCATAAATGATGGCTTCTGATTCGTTATTAGGCTTGTTAGTCCCTCCTGAGTACCTCCCATGAGGACTTACCCTTTTACTTCGGTTGTTACATGGTAGGTCTTCTTTAGTCTGTAAGTACTATTTTTTTAATTACTATTTTATTTACTGCAGGAGGGTCTCTCGTGCGCAGCTGTGACCACCGGCTTGCTTATTTAACTCGTAGCAAACGGAGAGCTTTTCGGGGGCCATGGGAGATAGAAGGGGCCAACTCAGCGATGCCTTCAAGTATTTGGAATGCAGTAGGTCTCACATTTGCGAGAGTTTAAGCTATTGGCATTGTAAATGACAATGCCATTTATTTATGTTTTAAAAACCAAAACATAAATAAAAGGAATTGTCATTTACAATGCCAATAGCTCAAACTCGCGTAAATGCGAGACCTATTGTATTGCAGATGCTTGTTCAGTTTTATATAGCGCAAACATGAGCACCAGTTACATTACACAAGGACATATTCATGTTTTAAATCACAGGATGTTGAGCCGACGTGAGGCTCGAACCTGTTTTCTCAGCTAAAAGTTGGCAGCTCTTCCCTTAGCCACAACCTGGCCCACAAGAATGGAGGCATTTTCAATATTATATACAACAAAATCATAGTTGCTGCTTATTTATTTTATGCAACTTACAACCATTGACAAAGCCAATAGTCCTGGCTTGTTGTAGGTGTAATGTTACTTGTTGTGCTATATATCTGGATGAATGGACAGAAGTAGCAAAATACCAGTGAGGCAGTACACTATGCTAAGCACAGATTTTTAGCTTAAGTGATTTAAGCCACGCCCTTAATTACATCGGCCACGCTCCTGTGGGAGCCTCCCCCAGTTTCTTCATCTCACTTAAAGCCCTGACTATCAGAATAGCCTTTTAGAGTAATCATTGACTGACGAGGACTAGATCACACTACTGGAGTCCTGTAGCAGTGACAGGACAATGCCAAAGCCTCTGACTGCATGGGGTTTATGACCCTGAAGTGCTAGGAGCAAGCTTGCCTTATTCTATCAAGAGGAAGCTCTACCTCCTGGTAGGAAGCACACTCTGATGGAAAGGTTCTCCCACAGCTGGCGGAGGTTTGCCTTGTCAAGGAAAAGGGGGTTCTCCCTGCAGAAAGGAAGCTTGCCTTGTCAGGTGGACTTTCTTCATGGCACAAGTCCACCCTGATGATGAGAAGCGTGCTCTGCCCTGGAAAGACTTCACATTGTCTGGTTGAAGCTAAGCATGCAGCGTGTAATCTTGTTTTCTTGGGTGCCTCCCATCCCTGCTAGGAGAAGCTCTCCTAGCTGATACCCTGCCCTATGTACATAAAGTCTCCTTACCAGAATGCACTTCTCCTTTAGGATGTGCACCTCCGGCTTTACACGATTCAGCAGGCTCAGGATCTGCTCATTTCCCTTCAGGAACCCACACTTGGGAGCTACGGAGGACAAGAAAAAAATAATCAGAGGGAAGATACATCTGGTAGGAATGGAACCTGTAAAGGTAAATATCAATACATGGAAGATAACAAAATGCTAGTGGCAGCAAGATCTTGTGCTCTAGGGCATCCTACATCACCTTCCTTAACATCTAGGGCTGGCTCCTCAAAGCCTGGGGCTCCGAGAGCCCTCCTTTTCTCTTCCTGCTGCCTTCATGACTTGGGACTAAGGGTAGCACAGGCTGAGTCAGTGCTAGCACAGAGCGGCTACTGCTACCTCTGGTGACCCCATTCATACTGGGAAAAAGAGGAATAGCATATATAGGAAACTGGCTCTGTATATACTATACCAAACTGAGGTATAATGCGCACCGAGTCCAGTGGATCCCCAAAGGTATAGCAGAGGTTAAAGTAGATAATACCTTATTGTCTTGTGGTAGTGTGGTTGAGCAGTCAGGCTTATCAGAGGGTGGTGTTAAGCATTTGTTGTACACACTGAGGCAAGAAATGATGTCATACACTCAAATACTGAATCCAGACCAATGGTTTGTACAAAAGCACTTATTTTGTTTTATTTCTAGAACCAAGATTTACTCAGTAGCAGGTAAGGTATACTTTTCAAAATACAGTGAAGACTGCTTTTTTAGAAATATTCAGAGTATATTGAGAAAACGATTTGTAAATTGTTCAAAGACACTTGAAATTACTTTCAGATTACTTTTCTAGTTTGGCATGAAACAAAGTCCTAACAGTTTAAGCAACGCAGTAAACAGGGTAACTCTTTTAGAGGCACTAAGCTACTTATGTTGCAGTACAAGACAGTTCAACACTTAACCCTTTTGGTGCTTGCGTCGGCCAATGGCCGATGCAAGCACTACCTCCCTGGTGCTGCGCACACCCATTGGACGTCACCAGGGAGGGCCATAATTTATCGTCCGGTGCATCGCACCGGAGATTCCTTTTTTTTTTCCCCCTGGGGAAGACGAGGAAGGCTTTCCCCACCTTCCCCAGTGCCCCCCCTCCCGCCCATCTGTGACGTCAGCGCGCCGCGAGGCGCTCTGATGTCACTGATTTCCCACCGGAGCTGAGGAGAGCAGCAGGTAAGGCCGCGCTTGACTCCGATGGGGAAATCTGGCTGGAAATGGCCTCCCCAGCTTTCAGGGAGGCCTCGTTTGAAAGGGGAGAGTCTCCCCTTTCAAACGAGGCCTTCCTGAAAGGGTTTCCTGGCAGTGGATCACAGCAGCACTGCGATCCACGGCCAGGAAACCCCACTAGACACCAGGGATGTCTTTGGGGGGGTCGACCCCCTCCCCCCGCGGGCACATTTATTAAATTTATTACCTGGCTTTCCTCAGGGGGGCGCGTTCTCCCCCCCAAAAATAGAAAAAAAAACGTTTTTTTTTTTAAATAGGCATGCACATAAAGTGCATATAATGTAAATTGGTCAGTGGGTTACTGCTTCTGTGCACTTTTGTTTTTCGTGGGTTTCGAGTGTATTCAATAATACAAAGGAAATAATGTACAGCCCTCCGGTGGGCCTCAGATTAAAAGTTCAGTTCCAATAATTCATACCCGGCTGTGCCGCACCTCGATTCGGCCTGATTCCAAATCTTGCGGTCCCTACTTCATTCTCAGGATGGTGCGAATCCTCCACAGCCGGAACCGCCGTGTAGTATTGTTTCCAAACTTGCCCTGTAATTTATTTCCTTTGTATTATTGAATACACTCGAAACCCACTGGAGGGTAACCCACTGGAGGGTAAAAATACACGCAAAATGAACTACAAGTTCCGAGATGCTTTGCAAATAATCCATTGTGAAGGCACACCTGAGGCCTAATTAATTTCAAAAGCTGGGAACTGTGGCTGCGAGAATTGTTGGGTGTTTCAAGCGCCTTTGAGGAAGGAGCAAGAATGCTCTGAAACTCGTCAGGCGAGAGGTTGAAAACATCGGACTGAAATGCCAGTTTCAAATGAATAAATGGTTGTGAAAACTACCGGCTGCGGAGTGCGTCCTCAATTACAGAGCAAGTTTGGAAACCATATATATATATATATATCTACATGTACTCTTTGACTGCTGGCCATTAATTAAAACAACTTTTGATACCTGCTTTCTCGCCTGAAGGGCTTGCTTCCTTTGTGCTATAATACGGCATGATTTTCATTTGGAATAGGTAAGCGGTGACGTCGCTAGGAAGCCCTGGTCCACCTGGAAGGACCCCTTTTCTTGTCATGATAGATATATATATATATTTTCAGAAACACAAAGGATGCCGCACTCCAGAGAAGAGTTGCTTTATTTTCACCACGACTGGTGGTAGTGGTGGTGAAAATGAAGTAACTTTGAAACCTGTCTCTGGAGTGCGGCATCCTTTGTTTCTGAATTTAAATATCAGGTAAGGATTCTACCCATTGCTGCCTGCACCAGGTATTGCAAAAACAAAAGTTGATGGACAGAATGCAGAACAATGTCATACATTCACCCCAGTACAGAGATCTGGGCCTAAATCCATCGTTTTTTTGCTCACCATGCCATTCCAGTTTGAACCCAGCCATATGCAAATCAGTCTTGACCCTGTGCCTCATGGGAACAGTCCAGCCCGAACTGCCAAGCCAGGTCCTCCCTGGACTGGAAACAAGCATCCTAGGACCGGTTTCAGGGTTTCACCCCTCTTCAGCCAGGATAGCTTGATTCCAGTGGCATGGAGAGCACGGGACCCACGTCTGGGCATACCCTTCCCAATCAGGGTGAGTTTCCTCACATTCACTATAAACACATTAGATCATACAAATTCGAGAACTCACAATTATGTACCTTCACGTGTATTAAAAACACACAACTTTCCTTACATTTAGTTGAAAAAACCTCTTTTTCCACACATTTTTGTGTGGGAAAGTTGTGGGATCACTGGGCTGACACGAATTTCTTACCACCTAGCGTTCCCCCAGGTCTCCCGATAAAAATGGTGCCTCACTCGTGTGGGAGGCCCAAGTACCCACGACAGGCTAGGGCCCAAAACGTATTGAGGTGACATCAAAATTGCCTATCACAAAACAACCTGGTTTTGTTAGGGGGGTCACCTCGGTTTTTGGCTCCGTGCTCGGCAGCCAGCTAGGGAAACCTATCAAACCCACATATTTCTGAAAACTAGACACCCGGGGGGTTCCAAGGAGGTATGGCTTCTCGGGAGACCTTGGGGAACGCTGGGTAGTAGAAAATTTGTGTCTGCCCGGTGATGCCACAACTTTCCCACACAATAATGTGTGGAAAAAGGGATTTTTTCAGCTAAATGTGAGGTTTGCAGGGGATTCTGGGTAAGAAAACATTTGGGGATCCACGCAAGCCATACCTCCCTGGAACCCCCCGGGTGTCTAGTTTTCAGAAAATGTGTGGATTTGAAAAACCGAAGTGACCCCCCTTGCAAAACCAGGTTGTTTTGTGAAAGGCAATTTTGATGTCCCCTCAATACGTTTTGGGCCTGTCGCGGGTACTTGGGCCTCCCACACAAATGAGGTACAATTTTTCTCGGAAGACTTTGGGGAACGCGGGGTGGGTGGAATTTTGTGGATCCATGCAGATTCCAGAACTTTCCATCACAGAAATGTGAGGAAAATGTGTTTTTTTTGGACAATTTTTTAGGTTTGCAAAGGAATCTGGAAAACAGAACCTGGTGAGAGGCGGTCAAGTCACCCCATCCTGCATTCCCCTGGGTGTCTAGTTTTCAAAAATGTATAGGTTTGCTAGGTTTCCCTAGGTGCCGGCAGAGCTAGGGTTAAAAAACTACAGCTAGGCACTTTGCCAAAAAAGGGTCATTTTTCACTGTGAAATTGTGGTGTGTCCATGTTGCGTTTTGCGCCGTTTCCTGTCGCGGGCACTATGCCTACCCACATAAGTGAGGTACCATTTTTCTTGGGAGACTTTGGGGAATGAGAGGTGGGTGGAATTTTGTGGATCTACGCAGATTCCAGAACTTTCCACCACAGAAATGTGAGGAAAATGTGTTTTTTAAAAACTTTTTTAGGTTTGCAAGGGATTCTGGGTAACAGAACCTGGTGAGAGGCAGTCAAGTCACCCCATCCTGGATTCCCCTGGGTGTATAGTTTTGAAAAATGTATAGGTTTACCTAGGTGCCGGCAGAGCTGGGGTTCAAAAACTACATCTAGGCACTTTGCAAAAAAAGGGTAATTTTTCACTGTGAAAATGTGGTGTGTTCAGGCTGCGTTTTGAGCAGTTTCCTGTCGTGGGCACTATGCCTACCCACACAACTGAAGTACCATTTTTATTGGGAGACTTAGGGTAATTCAGATTTGTAAAGCAACTGTTATTACCTATTGACTTTCGATGCATTTCTGCCTTCCAAATGAAAGACAATGTGTAAAAAAGAAGTCATTTTGAAAAATGACCGATAATTCTCATGCTAGTATGAGTATTCCCAATTTCGGAAATGTGCAAATATCTACTGTTTCTAAACTCTATATTTTGTTCCCATTTCAGAAATACATAGGAGTCTTTCATACCGAATTTTCCATGTATACATTTTCCCAGAATAATAGCTATATACCCGGTACATAATAAAAAACCATTGCAAGACGCTGCTCAGTTTTTGGCTCTGGGTTCGTCGGGTTCTTGGTGAACCTACAAGTCCTATATATCCCCACAACCAGTAAGGTCCAGTGGATGTAACGGTATATTGCTTTCAAAGAGCTGCCATAATTAGAAGAAGTTACAGGTAAAAACGTTGACAAAAAGGCTGGTTTTATTCAACTAATTTTCCATTTTCCCTATATTTAACTGTTAGTTTCTATAAAGAAACCTTGATGGATTTACACAAAAGACCCCTTTCTGAATTCAGCATTTTGTCTACTTTTCTACAATGTATAGCTTTCCAGGACCCATTATTGCTTTCATACCCATTTCTACCATTAACTGGAAGGAGGTTGAAAGCACACAAAAAGTAGCAAAAATAGGCTATGTCCCAGAAAAATGCCAAAACTGTGTAAACATTTTTGGTTTTCTGACAAAAGTCTGTCATTCCCTAAAAGCTAAAAGGATAATGGTGATTTCAGCCCCACAAACCCTTTTTTTTTTTTTTTAAATAATTTTTTTTAATTGAAATTAATAACAGTCATACAAACAGTACCGATTAATCGATTGATTGGTTACTCAACTGGTGCGTACATTGCACAGGGGTCAACGAAGCAGTTACATCAATCATTCACATCTTTGTCTGTATCTCTACACATTTCCAATTCTACCATTGGGGATATACATAAGTTCCCACGATAAACATTCCACAAACCCTTTTTTGATACCATTTGCAGGGAAAAACCCAGACGCTTTCATTTGCAGCACTTTTTTCCCCAAAAAAACAAAATGTAGCTGTAATTTGGCTAATTTCTGGGACCCCTCCAGGAGAATCCACAAACCCTGGGTACCTTTAGAATCCCCAATATGTTGGAAGAAAAGGACCAAATTTGGTGTGGATACCTTATGTGGTCAAATAGTTACAGAGGCCTACTCGCGAACTACTACAATTAGCCAAAAAAGGGCTCAGCACTGGGGGGGAAAAGGCCCAGCAGTTAAGGGGTTAATAGATTTTTCTGAGAAAACCCACCATACAATCCTATGGTGAAAAATGAAGTCTTAGGTTTACAGGTAAATCAATGGTTTTAGGATTGGAGTTTTGGAAGGGGTGAGGGTTAGAACCAAGGTTCAGATTGGCACTCAAGGGGCCCCACCAGCGACACTAGAGCGGCTGGGTGCCAAAGTTAGCCAATGGGGCACCTTGGCTGGTGGCTGCTCCTGGGCAGGTCACTCAGTCTTGGGAGGCAAGCTCCTGGGGTTAAGGTAAGGGCAAAGGGGGTCCCAGGTTAGCACCACATCCACACCACCAGCAGCGCAGGGGTAGCCAGGTACAGGGTGCTCAGGAGGTGTCAGGAGCCCAGTGCTTTCCTATGGAGGATGTTGGTTGAGGAAAAGGACTGCAGGCTGGAGCCAGAAGACTGGATGACGGAAACCATTGACTGGAGTATGAATTTGGAGTTGCTGGACACCAGGACACCGTCGGTTGGGCACCTCAGGACTCAGGGGCTGAAGGTGCAGGTGTGTCTTTCGTGTCTGGATTTTCTTTCCGGTTGCGGTTGGGGGACCCTTCAGAAGGAGACTGCAGGCGTTGAGGAAACAGTTGGTGGAGGTCATCCAACGCTGGAACACAGATCAGGATCGCCAGGGGGACTTCACTGGGGTGTTGGGCCACTCAAACTTGGGCCCTGGGTGTAGGGTGCAGAGTGGTGAGGACTCGCGAATCTGGCTGGCTCTGGAGTCCTGGCTTGGGTTGATGTTGGACAGATCAAGTGTCCACGGGAGATCAGAGTTCCCTAGGAAGACAGGGCAGGTCCTCGGGGTTCTTGGGTGCTGCTGGCTGTAGGACACACCGGGTTCAGCTTGCAAGGGTTTTGGAGTAGGAGACAGGCCGGTAGGGCTAAAAGCAAAGCAGTGATCATCTTCCTCCTCTTCTGCAGCACAGCTCTTTGGTACTTCTCGTCACGTTGAATCTGAAGAGGCAAGGTTCAGGGGGTGCCCCTAAACACTAGATTTAGGGGTGTTGCAGGGTTGTGAATGTTGGGACCAATGGGTCCCTTCCCTGGGGTGTCTACACCTCCTATTATGCCACCCTCCAGTGGGAGTGGGGGCATAGGCCTCTTCCTGATTATTATTATTAAATTAAATGTATAAGGCGCACAGCTACCCGGAGGTTTCCCGGCGCACGGACGGTAGGCAGATAAAGCGGAAGGGCAGTTTTACTGGCTGAAAAACCAGGTCTTCAGATTCTTACGGAAGCTTTTATGGCAGATTTCGTGGTGGAGTGGGGCAGGTAGTGAATTCCATAGCACAGGGGCCAGGTACGAGAAAGAGCGTCCGCCCATGCGAGAAAGCTTGAATCTGGGAACTGTGAAATTGCCGAGGGATGCGGAGCGAAGAAGGCGAGTCGGGAGATAAAGCTGGGCTAGGGAGCAAAGGTAATGTGGTGCTGTGCCCAGCTTGATCTTGTGCATGTAACACAAGGCCTTGAATTGTGTACGTTGCTCAATCCGGAGCCAATGGAGATCACGCAAAGTGCCTGCAATGGAGGATGTTTTAGGTATCTGGCAGAGTAGCCGTGCTGCGGAATTCTGTACCACCGGTAGCTTGCGTATAATTCCTTATTGGCTCCTAGATAGAGGATGTTGCCGTAATCAAGCCTAGATGTGATTAGGGTCTGGATGACTGTTTTTTGGGTGGATTCAGGCAGCATGCATAATATCTTGCGGAGCCATTTGAGAATAGAGAAGCACGTGGGCGTGGTCTTGGCTACTTGCTGTTTCATGGTCAGCTGATCATCAATCACTATGCCCAAATTGCGAGCGGTTTGTACTGATTTGGGGAGTGCACCCATTTCAGGGGGCCAGTGACGTGGGCCACAAAGATTTTTATCTTTCCCCATAATCAAAACTTCCGTCTTGCCACCGTTTAGCTTTAACCAGTTCGTATGCATCCAGTTGGAGATTTTAAGCAACCCTAGCTGTAGGGATGAGACACTGGATTTGTTATTGGCGGATAAAGAACAAAGAAGCTGGGTGTCATCAGCATAGGAGAAGATTGACAGCCCAGCCTCTTCCGTGATGGTAGCTAAGGGGCTGAAGTAAAGATTAAAAAGCATGGGACTGAGTATCGAACCCTGAGGCACTCCGTGGGGAAGAGCTTAGGTCTTTGAGCAAGCCAAAGGGGAGAAGACCTGAAAAGTCCTGTCGGTGAGAACATTTTTAATCCACTCTAATGCTGATCCAGCAATTCCCAGAGACTGGAGTGCTTTAAGGAGGATAGGATGGGATACTGTATCAAAGGCGGCACTCAGATCAAAAAGAATGACTGCCACCGTTTCCCCTTTATCCAGAAGCCTGCGTATTGTTTCAGTGACTCCTAAGAGAGTGGACTCTGTGAAGTAGCCGGCTCTAAAGCCAGATTGGGCCTCGTGTAAGATGTTATTGGATTCCACGAATGGAGTGAGCTGTTGGTTCACGTGTTTTTCCAGGACATTTGAGAGAGCAGGGAGGAGGGAAATTGGGCGGAAGTTGGCGGGCTCCGCAGGATCCGCATTGGGTTTCTTCAAGAGAGGAACGACCATTGCGTGCTTCCATTCTGCCGGAAGAATGGCTTCCCCCAGTGAGGCATTAAGTAGCTCCATGATGATTTCTAATGAAGGGGGGCTGAGTTTTTGAAGAATATTGACTGGTAGTGGGTCATTAGGAGAGCCTGATTTAAGACTATTTAGGATTGTGCTGAAGGACAGGGGGTTTAAAGGTTGCCAATTAGTTATTTCCCTGGTGGATACCGGAACTGCTAGCCCCGCTGGGCTGTTACATTGAGGCGTGTCCGAAGTATTTGTTAGGTGCTGTTTTTGTGTGGGAGTAGAAGACTCAAGTTCAGCATAGATCTTTTCAACTTTCTTAACGAAGAATTTAGCCACAATTTCACAATGTGCTTCATCGAGTGTCGGGGGTGTCGGTTGGGAGTTAGCTCCTGAAAGATCTTTAGCATTATTTTGTGCGGATGTGATAGTTTTGTTCACTTATTCCGCACGCGGTATTTTGCACAGGGCATTATATTCTCTCTTTGCAGTTTTATAGAACTGTTTGGATTCTAAGGCATAGTCCTTCCTCCAACGTCTTTCTAAAGCCTTGCATTTAGTTTGTTCGCTTTTTAGTTTATCAGTGAACCAAGGGGCAGGTGGACGGTGATTGTTTGACTTCTTAAGTGATAAGGGAAGGCAGATGTTCACAGATTCCGTTATCCAAGTGTGGATGGAGGCTGTGTCGGAGATTTGAATGGGTGATAAATCGGGGGCACTGTTTACTAGTAGTTGATTTAAAGCTTCATTGGAGCTGATTGGAGGGGTCTCCTTATCTTCAAGATGGCGGGGACTGAGATATGGGTGCCGATTACGATCCGGTAAAAAAAAAGCCCGTACGACTCGTATCCGGTCTTTTTACCGTACGAATCGTACAAGTGCCGTACAAACTGCCAATTCCGATTCGCATGGCAAAAAGTCCATACGAATCGCATTGGGAAGTATTCCCCACACGTCCTTGGGTCGGAAAAAGTGTCCAACACGTCCACGGACGATTTACCGTACAAATGTGAAATGTGAAGTCCGACCACGGAATCACGATCCATCCCGTGCGTCCGATGTTACAACCGCATGGAAAAAACACCGTCCGCACCGAACTCCCATAGCAACCATGGAGACATGTGCCCGCATACGCGCCCAACACTCCCCCCAGCCCCCGTACGTTCGAGTCGTACCCCTTGTGTATGTACACCCCTGTGTATGTACACCCGTGTACGTGTCGTACCCCCCGTGTATGTACACCCCTGTACGTGTCGTACCCCCCGTGTATGTACACCCACGTACGTGTCGTACCCCCCGTGTATGTACACCCCTGTACGTGTCGTACCCCCCGTGTATGTACACCCGTGTACGTGTCGTACCCCCCTGTGTATGTACACCCGTGTAAGTGTCGTACCCCCCTGTGTATGTACACCCGTGTACGTGTCATACCCCACCTGTATGTACACCCGTGTACGTGTCGTACCTCCCGTGTATGTACACCCATGTACGTATCGTACCCCCCCTGCATGTACACCCGTGTACGTGTCGTACCCCCGTGTATGTACACCCGTGTACGTGTCGTACCCCCGTGTATGTACACCCGTGTACGTGTCGTACCCCCGTGTATGTACACCCGTGTACGTGTCGTACCCTCCCCTGTATGTACACCCCTGTACGTGTCGAACCCCCGTGTATGTACACCCATGTACGTGTCGTACCCCCCCGTGTATGTACACCCCTGTATGTGTCGTACCCCCGTGTATGTACACCCGTGTAAGTGTCGTACCCCCCGTGTATGTACACCCGTGTACGTGTCATACCCCCCCTGTATGTACACTCGTGTACGTGTCGTACCCCCCGTGTATGTACACCCATGTACGTGTCGTACCCCCCCTGTATGTACACCCGTGTACGTGTCGTACCCCCCGTGTATGTACACCCATGTACGTGTCGTACCCCCGTGTATGTACACCCGTGTACGTGTCGTACCCCCGTGTATGTACACCCGTGTACGTGTCGTACCCCCCGTGTATGCACACCCCTGTACGTGCCGTACCCCCCTGTATGTACACCCGTGTACGTGTCGTACCCCCGTGTATGTACACCCGTGTACGTGTCGTACCCCCGTGTATGTACACCCGTGTACGTGTAGTACCCCCCGTGTATGTACACCCCTGTACGTGTCGTACCCCCCGTGTATGTACACCCCTGTACGTGTCGTACCCCCCGTGTATGTACACCCCTGTACGTGTCGTACCCCCTGTGTATGTACACCCGTGTACGTGTCGTACCCCCCGTGTATGTACACCCGTGTACGTGTCGTACCCCCGTGTATGTACACCCGTGTACGTGTCGTACCCTCCCCTGTATGTACACCCCTGTACGTGTCGAACCCCCCGTGTATGTACACCCATGTACGTGTCGTACCCCCCCGTGTATGTACACCCCTGTACGTGTCGTACCCCCGTGTATGTACACCCGTGTACGTGTCGTACCCCCCGTGTATGTACACCCGTGTAAGTGTCGTACCCCCCGTGTATGTACACCCGTGTACGTGTCATACCCCCCCCTGTATGTACACTCGTGTACGTGTCGTACCCCCGTGTATGTACACCCCTGTACGTGTCGTACCCCCTGTGTATGTACACCCCTGTACGTGTCGTACCCCCGTGTATGTACACCCGTGTACGTGTCGTACCCCCCCGTGTATGTACACCCGTGTACGTGTCGTACCCCCCGTGTATGTACACCCGTGTACGTGTCATACCCCCGTGTATGTACACCCGTGTACGTGTCGTACCCCCGTGTATGTACACCAGTGTACGTGTCCTACCCCCCTCTACGTTTGTGTCGTACCCCCGTGTATCTACACCCATGTACGTTAGAGTCGTACCCCCACCCACCTATGCATGGAGCGTACCCCCACCACAACATTCTAAGTACGGAGCGCACCCCAGGCCCCAACATCACAACCGCATGTACGAGTCATACCAAGCCACACACAAGGACAGCACTGTACAACAAAATGGCCCATGTACACACCGTACACACGCTAAAAACGCACGTACACAACCAGGACAAACCAAAACGACACAAGAATACACCATTCGAATGGCACAAAGCCACAAAACATGTCCAACAACCACTAAAACAACACATTCACTGACCTGCAACTGCCAAAAACAAACAGAGGCCCAAAACACCACCACTCCTCATAACACACCCACCCAAAGTTCAAACACAGCCACACCCACCAATGGACCAATAAAAAGGGCCCACACACACAAACCATGAGCCTTTGCAACAGACTCACTGCTGCCAGACCCCACAGACAACCTACAGCACCATACTAGAAGCTTTACCACACCTTACACTTGCACACCTTCACACACACACCTTCACAAACACCCCCTCATCACATTCACACACACACCTGCACAACCACACCCACACACCCACAACCCTCCACACACACCCCCCCCCACCATCCACACCCACACCCCTCACCATGCCCACTAACAAGAATCCAAAGTTCACTAGCCGAGAGTTGGAGGTCCTTGTCGATAAAATCCTCAGAGTTGAGCCACACCTCTTTGGAACATTGGTCAGACAGACCAGCCCTTCAGCAAAAACAGCCATGTGGCAGACCATCGTCGAGGCTGTGAATGCTGTTGCGGATACCAGAAGGAACAAGCAGGAATGCCAAGCCAGGTGGTACGATCTGCGGAGGAGGGTCCGAGCCAAGATGACGGATGAACACAACCAGGCCAACGTCACTGGAGGAGGGCCGTCCCGCAGACCCGTACACTACCATCCCTGGGAGGAGAGGGTGATGGCCATACTGCCGGTGGAGGCAGTGGACGGATTAGGAGGACTCCGAGACCCGGGTGAGTACACAAACAACGCACCTCACATGGGGGAACGTCATCCACAACTAAACTCACAAACAGGCACGCAACCACCCCAAGCTATCGCATGACTCAACCACACTCCATGAACACGCACATGCCACTGGCGCCACCATGCCCCATGCACCCAGCTGGACAATGTCAAGTCACAGGCCACAGAAGACACCAACACATGACACGGTAAGCCGGATGGCGGGAGGGTGGGCCCAAAAAATCACATAGAGCAACTCAGAAGCAGACAACAATGCCCTCTGCCCATATGGCCTAGGTCACAGCCAGACAAATAGTGTGTCCCCACACAGGAAAGACTTGCCAGCAAATGGCGGACGCCTTGCATTAAGACATGGGGGTGACGGCACGTTCTTGCACATGACAGCAGCTAATGAACAGCCAACACTGTGAAAGAGTGGCAGCACACACCACCACAGCAGCAGTGCAGACACAACACCCAATGGGTGCCTGGAGATCAGAAACAAACTCACATCAACAATCCAAGGCCCATTCAAAGATCTGCTAACAGTGTGTGCACAGTAAGCTGGGCTGAGGTGACAGAGGGTGACACACAGAGGGAGGGAGAGGGGGACAGAGAGGGAGGGAGACACAGGGAGACGGACAGAGGGAGGAGGCTGACACACAGAGGGAGGGAGAGGGGGACAGAGAGGGAGGGAGACACAGGGAGACGGACAGAGGGAGGAGGCTGACACACAGAGGGAGGGAGAGCGGGACAGAGAGGGAGGGAGACACTGGAAGACGGACAGAGGGAGGAGGCTGACACACAGAGGGAGGGAGAGGGGGACAGAGAGGGAGGGAGACACAGGAAGACGGACAGAGGGAGGAGGCTGACACACAGAAGGAGGGAGAGGGGGACAGAGAGGGAGGGAGACACAGGGAGACGGACAGAGGGAGGAGGCCGACACACAGAGGGAGGGAGAGGGGGACAGAGAGGGAGGGAGACACAGGGAGAGCAAATCAGCCTTGTGGTGTGTGGGAATGTGTGCTAGTCAGCAGGTGGACTGCGTGCATGTAGACAAGGGTGGCCAGTGCCAGCACCCCCCCTCTTCTCCATGGCAAAACACAGGGCCATGTCACAACCTGTGCACGAGCACAACGACAGCTACCTGCATCATATAAGTGTGTGGAACAACTGCATGTGCCCACGTACAGTGCCACACGGAAGGCGCCAATGCACGGCTTGCCACACCTGCCCACTCCACTGCTGACTGCAGTCACACGTGACGCAGCAAGTAAGACTGTGCCACACATAGGTAAAGTCGCCAAAGCTGTGCCCAAGGGACATACGCATGCACAAGTGCACTGTGAGTGGAATGCAAGACATATCCAAATTCCCAGAGGAAATGTGCCAACTTTGAAACTAATGAAATATGGATGTTGCATGGAACAAAATTAACATTGTCTCTCTCACTCACAGGTCAACGTCGTGGATCACCCCCCAACACTGGGGGGGGAAGACTCACAGGACCCGCGTCGGCGGGATGAAGGAGCCACCGGCAGCGACGACTCTCACCACTCTGTGGACGAACCCGACCCCGACCAACCTGGCCCCTCTGGTGTCCAACGACCTGCAGCACCTGCGTCAGGTACAACGGGGCCAACCACCACCCCCACTCCTGCCACATCCCAGGAGACACCCAGGATCCCTGCCCCACCACCACAAAGCAGCCAGGCTGGCCAGGAGGGACACGGTGTCCCGGGCACCCAGGAGGAGGCAGGCGACAACGCCAATGCCACCCCTCAGGGGTCCCGGAGACCCGATGTGCCCACAAGGGCAGGCCAGGTGCAAGTGGGCAGGGGTGGTGGGAGTGGAGGACGGCGGAGGCACCAGCCTGACCAGTTGGCTGGGGAACCGGTATTTTCCCATGTCCGAAACATCCTGGACACATACCGGCAGGACACCACAGGCATGGCCCAGGTTGTGTCCATCCTCGAGGGGATCAAGACCCAGCAGGCCCAGCAACATGCGGAGCAACATGCCTGTCTACTGCAACACCAACGGAGGATGGAGGACAGACAGGCTGAGCTCGTGACGGTGTTCACGGGAATTCACAGTACACTCCGTTGGATGGCCGACAACATGGGCAACCCTCCCTGTGCCAGAAGGCGTAGAACATCACCACCCACAGGGAGGGATCAGGAGGAGGAGGAGGAAACATCCGATGGAGCATCCCAAACATCGTCACGGCCTGCTTCTGAGGGTCCCCGCAGGAGGGCGGGTCGTCCACGTAAAAGACCGTGAGGGTTGGCGCTACAGCACCATCTCCCAGGACACCTGGCCTGGCACCTGGCCCACTGGAGCAACAGCAGCACAGCATCAAAAGACATTCTCTGCCACATGGACTTGCTGGTCACTGTCTGACCAATGTTGACAAAGACTGTGGCATGGACTCTGAGGATTTCTAATGGCAAGGACACCAACTCCCCTAGTGAACTTTGGATTCCATACACCCGGAAAGCCCCTCATGTCAAACCCCCCACTAAAATAAAAAGTCACACCATGAAGAGAAGATGCCTGCTGGTTGCATTATTACCTTACATGTGTCTTGTAAAGTCTAACCATGCCTGAGTTCTCATTTGACTTCAACCATCCACACCCTGGGGCCTGAGTCTGGCACAGGACACACGGGTCACAGTGTATTAGGCAAGACAGACATGGAGCACCATACACACCCGTGATAGGCCAAGCCAGCTGAGGGGGTGGCCGCACAACCGTGCCGACAGACATATTGAGTACAGCAACAGTCATGCGCAGAGGTCAGGGATCATGTCGAGTGTCCTGGGGGGCACCCAGGTATGTGTAGACAGGTGGCAGAACCATGTCCTACAAGCTTGAGTCAGGTGGATGCAGAGAATGGTGGCCTGGCCAATGTTGGATGCATGGGGATGGCACATGTCACAATACCCACACAGTCATGGACATCATGCACAATACACGGTCTAATCCCACACAAACAGCTTGCATCTAGCGACTCTACACATAGACACATAGCCACTATCACGGAAAACCATGCCAGACATGCCGGATGCACCGTGGCAACACACCAGCATTGACAGAGAAGAGGCACCTTGGAGGCATAGGGACACCTTTATTAGTCATGTATGTGGGATTGCAGAGGCAAGTCGGAGTACACATGAACGGGTCATGTGGAGTAACATGTGGGTCCAACACTGGCACCCCCCTTCTGCAGCCCAAATGTGTGATAGCCATGGAACTGGCACACAAGTGTCGGCTAACAGCTAAACACCCCCTGCTGCTCACGGAGAGACTGCCATACACCATAGATCCGCTGATGTGGAAGTCCCACACCATGTCAAGCCAATGCAAACCGTATGTGTCCGAGGGCAGTGTTACACACATTGATGCCATCATCACATTCCACAATCCCATCACTGATGACTGTCAACAAGTCTGACCATCTATTCAGGTGTACCCATCTGCATGTCATGTGTCCCATGGTGATGCGACATGTCTGCAGAGGAACCAAACATCGACAGGGGCAGTGTGCATACATCGTGAACTACTGCCACACCCAATACACCCCTGATGCATCCCTTACCCTAAGGAGACTTCCAAACTTGTCCGTGCGTGTAACGCTGAGTCAGCACACGATGACGTGTCCATGAGGAATAGCAGTGCCACAACAATGCAAGCAGCAGACGGCATGCGCAAGTACCTGGGGAAGAGAGACACACAAGAAGTCAGCCACAAAAAGCACAGCCACTTGCATGTGCATGTACTCGACACATGGATGGATGACAACATGCTATGTCACAATTATGACTGGGGAAATACACTCATCACTGGCACCATCACTCCAGTGACACATCCACACACACCTCTGACTCACGTGCCATACATGCAGATGGAGACACACATCGCAACACAAGCCACACGGGGACCAATGCGTGCACACTCAGACACTGGTACTCACCACTAAGCAAAGAAGTCGCGTATGAGCCGAGTCCGGATGTCCTCTTGTGGCTCCACATCCTCCACATCACTAGCCCCATTGTCAAGCCCTTCGTCCTCCACGGGTGGATGGTCCTGGTCATCTTGATCCAGGATGAGTGGCACAGCTTTCTCAACTGCCATGTTGTGCAGCATGCAGCAGACCATGAAGATTTTGCAGACCTTCGCCGGGGCATATGGGAGGGCGCCGCCGGTCTTGTGGAGGCATCGGAATCGGCTCTTCAGGAGGCCAAACGTCCTCTCTATCACTCGCCTTGTCCGGCCATGGGCGGTGTTGTAGCGGAGCTGGGCCGGCGTGATGGGGTTGCGGAGAGGTGTGATCAGCCATGGCATGTTGGGATAGCCAGCGTCCCCTACATGGAAAACACATGGACATAAGTAGGACAGGAGAAGCGGTCATGCTGGAAGTCTACGCAAAATACAGGACAGACAGACTGTATCCACCAACAACACATGCTCGTTCCTTGCGCAGCTGCGTCATCATTTCAGGCACCCTGCTACGCCTCATGATGTAGGCATCGTGTGCTGATCCTGGAAAACGAGCACAGACATGTGAAATCACCATGTTGTACAGACACACCACAAGGGCATTGATGGAGTGGTAGTGTTTGCGATTCCTGTACGCTACCTCCTGTGCCTGTGGTGGTACCAAAGCCACATGTGTCCCATCTATGGACCCAATGACATGGGGCATCCCTCCTAGGGCATAGAATCCACGCTTGACCCCAGTCAACATTTCAGGGGTTGGGAAATGGATGAAGTCATCCAGGTGAATCAACATGGCCTCTAAGAAATCATGCAGCACACGGCAGAACATGCTCTGGGACATGCCACCAACATGAGCTATGGTATTTTGAAAGGTACCGTGGCAAGAAAATGTAGGGCTGCCATTACCTTCAGCTTGGGTGTCAGTGCCGTAGGATACCTGTGCAGCGGTTGCAGGTGTGGTGCCAGTCTCGCCATCAACTCCAGAATCAACCGTTGTGGGAAGCGGTAGCACCGGATACAGTCATTCTCCCGCATGGCAGCCAAGTCCGGAATTGGTCGGGGAAGAGGCGGCGCTCTGCAGTAATTTGGAAGTGACAAGGAAGAGTGAGTGCACCACAACAACAATTTATTTGTACTGAGCACATGTTAATCTGTCTATACACATATGCTACATACGGAGTCAGGTATGTGCCACATGCCCTGGATACGTATGGCTGCCAGGTGACACTCCTACCAAGACCCAGCTACACACGGAGATTGTGAACCTCCACATGCCATGGCATGGGATTAGCTGTGGCCCAGTGTAAGTGAACAGCCAGACGCAAGACAGGAGTGACATACATCCACACATCAGCAGAAGTAGGATGTCGATTTCAGAGACTGGTAGCGGAACACTAGAGCCACAGGTCACATGACATTACACTAGGACAGCCCACACACCTTGCCATTAAGGTGTACATGTGATGACTCACCACACATTCATAGAGAGGATGCAGACATGTCCTTGTTACGCTACTCCGTGTCCCATGCATACATACGCACCTCACATCCGATACCACATGTGGCATGGTGTGCGGAACAGTGTGCAATGTCAATCTACACACAGACACATGTTGGTTGCTGCAACAGCTGCAGCTTTTGAGGGAGCTCCAACATCAAGCTAATGCGAATCCCCCACTCATACATGACAGAGTCACATCGTGCACCGTGGGTAGTGACATGTCAGGTGTGGTAACCCCTGTACCGGGCCTCAGGGGACACTTCCGTGTGTTGGTGTCCGTGCCATGCCAGTGACGCTCATCCCAAGTGTGCAGTACGACATGCACACATGTCAAAGGAGTCAAGGGCATGCCTGGCACACATTGCACCGTCACACTTTACATGTGTACACATCTCATCATACATCTGGTGCCTTCTCGACTCAGGAGTAATGTGCCACATCACAGCCTTTCACACCTGTGCCCCACACATGTAGTACTGGCCAGACAATGCCTTGATGTCCATCCGTGGACAAGTATGTCAGCCCTATTCCTTCCTGTGTGCTGCCTGTCACCACTGTGATGTGTGAAAACCACCGTACTTTTGCTAAGAGGGCCTGTGTACGTTCCCGTATCACTATGGGAGTGCTGCCGAATGTGTACCCATAGTGATGGTGAGCGTACAGGCGTGTGTACGGTGCGTACCACCATGAGTACGCATACGCGAGAACACCCATAGTGGTACGGCCCGTACACGCGTGCGTACGTTCACTATCACTATGGGTGTCCTCGCGTATGCGTACTCGTAGTGGTACGGCCCGTACACACGCCTGTACGTTCACTATCACTATGGGTGGCCTCGCGTATGCGTACTCGTAGTGGTACGGCCCGTACACACGCCTGTACGTTCACTATCACTATGGGTTTCCTCGCATATGCGTACTCGTAGTGGTACGGCCCGTACACACGCCTGTACGTTCACTATCACCATGGGTGTTCTCGCGTATGCGTACTCGTAGTGACAGTGAGCGTACAGGTATGTGTACGGTCCGTACCACTACGAGTACGCATACGCGAGGACACCCATGGTGATAGTGAACGTACAGGCGTGTGTACGGGCCGTACCACTATGAGTACGCATACGCGAGGACACCCATGGTGATAGTGAACGTACAGGCGTATGTACGGGCCGTACCACTACGAGTACGCATACGCGAGGACACCCATGGTGATAGTGAACGTACAGGCGTGTGTACGGGCCGTACCACTACGAGTACGCATAAGCGAGGACACCCATGGTGATAGTGAACGTACAGGCGTGTGTACGGGCCGTACCACTATGGGTGTTCTTGCGTATGCGTACTCATAGTGGTACGGCCCGTACACACGCCTGTACGGGCCGTTGCTATGCATTTGGGGTGCCCTAGGGCCCCGGAACGCACCGTACCTGTGTGTGAAGCTCAAAATTACATAGGGGACACATGAGGGACAAGTATTAAGGCCTACATGCATGCTGGTTGTCATGGAGACCAAGTTTAAAGTTTGAATTTGTTCTGGAAGGTGCAGCAGAAGTCAGTTGGAATGAATCTACTTTGTTGCAATGTGTTTGTGGGGTTGACATCATGCTGAAGAAAAAAACACAATAAGAACCCACTGACTGTGCTAGGTTTGAAGGGATTGGAGGAAACATAGTGTGAGAAGTTGGCCTGGTATATGATGCTCACTAGTTAAAGTGATCACCTTGTACCATGCCAAGCAACCCTTATGGTGTGGTTGTAAGTCAACCTTTTCGGACTAGCTGCCCTAGTGGTAGCGTAGGCTAAGCAGTCTTTGAGGCTAAACTCGTGAAGCGTGTTAAGCCAGCTGTTTTACCAAATGTAACCCCCTTTTATACCAATGAAAGGACACCACACAGATATATATTCAAAATATATATGTATTTATTTCTCAAAGTAACCCCTAGTCTCTTTATGAGCACAGGAGCACAAATCGTCAAACAAGATTATCACAGAATACACAGAAGTTGCACGTTATATGGATAGGCCCTGGTGGCCACTCAAACCATATACTAAAATAGTAGTATAAGTACCACGAACAGAAAAGGGAAAAGGCCTAGGGCCTCTAGAATCGCTGGGCCTACAAGGAGCTAACGTCAGTTAGTGACCAGGAGGTCCACGGGTGGCGTGTGCAGAGCAAATAGTCACACGCGTGCTCCCATAGGTTTCAATGGGTGCGTAAAAAGTACAAAGTTACTGCAAAGAGGATCTTCCGGATGGACTAGGAACTCAAGATTTGGAACACAGGCACTAGAGATGTAATACTACACTTGGGCACAGGTGTGCCAGCTTTACCTCACCCACAGGAAGCGGGTGCATAGGCCTCGAAGTGCGTCGGGTTTCTTCTATCTGTTCCGTGGAGCTTGAAGACAAAGATGCTGCAGGCGGTCGGTCCGGGAGAGATGCAGTGGATCCAAGAGTGGATCGGAGATGTTGAAGACCTGTAAGCAGAGGGGACAGTGTTCACAGTCACTAGCCAGTGACCAGCGTGGCACCAGGTGGGTACCAGGCGATGTCGGGTGCAAACAGGTGATGAGGGGTAGCTTGTCTCCGCAGCCACGTGGTCCCTGAAGGTCGATGACGTCCAGGAGTCGGCTCACGAGCTGTCCCACGCAGGTTCTCGCTGTCGGCGGTGTCGGCGACTTGATCGAAGCAAACAAGCCTTGGTAAAAGCAATTGCAGGAGGATTCGGAAATCAGCTGTTGGTTCTGACCAGCAAGGCCAGAGGGATTGCTCCTTTGGAGGGGAGCAAGGGCCAGTCTGGAGCAACCAGACCAGCGGTGTTTGTCGTAGATTTCGTCGCCAAGATGGCCACTAGCCAGCGGGCCAGCAACCGGTTAGGCGCGTCAAGTGGCAAAATGCAGAAGGGCCCCACGCAGATCGTGGAGATGCTGGAGGGCTCACCTTTGGTGCAGGTGCTGCTCGAGGGTTGGGCTTCTCAGGACCCAAAGCACAACTTGGAGGGAGCCTCGGTTGTTGCACTTGTCAGCTTGTCGTAGTCGTTCCAAGATGGCTGGCTCCACGTGTCTCGGTGCCTCCACGGGTCTCCTCTTTTCAGGGACTGTGGATCGGGCGGTGAGAGGTCTGGAGGTCCAGGTCTTGTCAGTCTCTGGGCTCGGGCTCCGGCGGGAGGCGGCGGCAAAGCAGACGGTGATTCGCTGGATGGTGCTTGCGTTAGCAAGGTGGTCACTCCCTGACCACAGGGGAGATTTTCTTCAGTCTTCTGTGCAGCAGAATGTCGAAGTTCCCGTCTTCTTCTTAGTTTCAAGTTGATTCCAGGATGTCTGAAGTCCTAGGACACAGCTCCTACCTTTAAGCGGATTCTAGGGGCCGGACTACCTGCTAGGTCCCTCCCTATGGGTGGGACCAGGAAGGGGGGTGGTTACACCCCCAATCCTTTGTCCAGCTCGCCCCAGGCCCGGGACTGGTGTGCCCCAGGACCGGTTTGAACTGGCATATGCACCGAGGCTCCTTGTGAGCCACAGGCATGTCTGGTTTCTTTCAAGCCCTACCTGACCAATACACAAAATCCTGTCTGGGGTGGTGCACGCACCTCCCCTGGCAGGAAACCCTTTGTCCACACCTCCCAAGCTGGAAGGACTCCCAGCAGCAGGAGGGCAGACTTGTGTCTGTGGTGGCAGCATCCATTTTGTGGAGCTGAGGCTATGTCTGATTTTACCCGGGTTTCAGGTACTGTACATGTCGTGTCCCTCTAGAAGGGTGGAATGCTAACCCCGTCGCCAGAATTGGCGAGGGGTTAGTATTCCAATTCGTATGACACCTTACTCGACATGTTTTGATAAAGCCAAACCAAAGATAGCATTTAACCGCGAGGTTCATAATGCACTTAAGAGTATATGGTATGACGATATCTGGAAACAGTAGAAGGAAGTTGTTCCGACCACTGCAGACAGGCTCAGCTCATGCCAGAGCACCATCTCACATGGAACCAAGCACTCTGCCTTCAGGATTGTTAAGGCCTGCCATAGGAGTGACTTATAGGTTACCAGGTGTCCCATTTAAGGTTAGGTATAGGTATACTACACCTAAGTAAGAGGTGATTACACCAACTTACCCCAGCTGAGTGATCAGCCAGTTGTGTCAGATTGTTAGGCCAAGCCTGGGGTGGCATAATACATGCTGCAGCCCTTGGCAGGCCTTGGGTACACCAATGCCCTGGGTACCTAGTGTACACTGGTACAGGGGCTGACAGGGTGATCCACTTCCAATTGGTTATGCACCTAGGGTGCATAGTTTTAATTTAGTAGAGAGAACAGCAGGCTGGGGGTCTGATTGGCAGGCCCACAGCCTCAATATGTCAAAAACCAGTGAAGCAAAAAGCAAAAATTTGGGGTGACCATAGGATAGCAGACCCTACTCTCCTACACAACCCCCCCCCCAAACGCTGGGACATTAAACTAGCCTTGACCAGTCTCGTCTTCATGTCCTAAGTGGAAGTACCTGGAGAGACCATCTGCATTCCCATGGTCAGTACCTGGCCGGTGCTCCACTGTAAAGTCCATCCCCTGTAGGGAAATGGACCACCTAAGCAGTTTGGGGTTTTCACCCTTCATCTGATTTAGCCACAAGAGGGGCTTATGGTCGGTCTGAATCTTGAAGTGAGTGCCAAACAAATATGGCCTCAGCTTCTTCAGGGCCCACACCACAGCAAAGGCCTCCCTCTCAATAGCTGACCAATTCTTCTCTCTGGGGGTCAACCTTCTGCTAATAAAAGCAATGGGTTGGTCTTGACCATCTACATTAAGTTGTGACAGCACAGCTCCCACACCCAACTCAGAAGCATCTGTTTGGACAATAAACTCTTTGGAGTAGTCAGGACTTTTCAGGATAGGTGCAGAGCACATGGCCTCCTTCAGGTCATCAAATGCCTTTTGACAGCTTACTGTCCACTGAACCTTTTTGGGCATCTTCTTGGATGTCAGATCATTAAGAGGAGTCACAATGGACCCATAGTTCTTAACAAACTTCCTGTAATACCCAGTCAAGCCCAAGAAAGCTCGAACTTGAGTCTGGGTGGTTGGAGGGGACCAATCCTTGATGGACTGTATCTTACTCTCCAGTGGTTGAACTTGGCCTCCACCTACAAGGTGGCCCAAATATACAACCTTACTCTGCCCTATCTGGCACTTAGTAGCCTTGATAGTGAGGCCTGCCCTCTGCAGGGCCTCAAGAGCCTTCTTCAGGTGGATCAGGTGATCCTCCCAGGTGGAGCTAAAGACAGCAATGTCATCAAGATATGCTGCACAAAAGTCATCCAACCCAGTAAGGACTTGGTTCACCAGCCTTTGGAAGGTGGCAGGTGCATTCTTCAGACCAAAGGGCATCACCACAAACTGATAATGCCCACCTGGGGTTGAGAATGCTGTTTTGGCCTTAGACTCCTCAGCTAATCTGATTTGCCAATAGCCAGCTGTCAAGTCAAATGTGCTCAAAAACTTGGCAGAAGCTAGTTTGTCTATGAGCTCATCTGCCCTTGGAATAGGGTGTGCATCTGTCCTGGTGACAGCATTGAGTCCTCTGTAATCCACACAGAACCTCATCTCTCTCTTGCCATCTTTGGTGTGAGGTTTGGGGACCAGAACCACTGGGCTAGCTCAGGGGCTCTCTGAGGGTTCAATGACACCTAATTCCAGCATTTTATGTACCTCAGCCTTTATACAGTCCCTGACGTGGTCAGGTTGTCTGTAAAGTTTGTTCTTTACAGGCAGACTGTCACCAGTGTCCACAACATGGGTACACCAGTCAGTTTGACTAGGTATCAAGGAAAACATATGTGAAAATGATTGTAGAACCTGTCTACATTCAGTCTGCTGATGGGCAGTGAGGTTGCCTCCAAGGGTCACTCCTTCAACTGAGCCATCTTCAGGGTTCTGAGACAACAGGTCTGGGAGAGGGTCACTCTCTTCCTCCTGTCCCTCATCTGTAGCCATGAGCAAGCCCATGTCTGCCCTGTCAACATATGCTTTAAGCCTGTTAACATGGAGTACCCTGTGGGGACTCCTGGGAGTTCCTAGGTCCACCAAGTAGGTGACCTCTCCCTTCTTTTCCAGGATTGTATGGGGTCCAGACCATTTGTCTTGGAGTGCTGCTGGGGCCACTGGCTCCAACACCCATACCCTCTGTCCTGGCTGATACTCAACCAAGACAGCCTTTTGGTCATGCCAAGCTTTCTGTAAGGCCTGGCTTGCCTCAAGGTTTTTGGATGCCTTCTCCATATACTCAGCCATCCTGGAGCGGAGACCAAGTACATAGTCCACTATGTCTAGCTTAGGCTTTTTGAGAGGTAACTCCCATCCTTCCTTCACCAAACACAGTGGGCCTCTCACAGGGTGCCCAAACAACAATTCAAAGGGGCTGTAGCCAACTCCTTTTTGTGGGACCTCTCTGTAAGCAAACAGAAGGCAGGGTAGAAGGATATCCCATCTTCGCCTGAGCTTTTCAGGTAATCCTTTGATCATACCCTTTAGGGTCTTGTTGAATCTCTCAACAAGCCCATTGCATTGTGGGTGATAAGGGGTGGTGAACTTGTAGTTGACACCACATTCCTTCCACATAGCTGTCAAGTATCCTGACATAAAGTTGGTACCTCTGTCAGATACTACCTCCTTAGGAAACCCCACTCTGGAGAATACTCCCAGCAGGGCCCTGGCCACAACAGGTGCTGTAGTGGTCCTAAGGGGAATTGCCTCTGGATACCTGGTGGCATGATCCACTACCACCAGTATAAATCTGTGCCCAGATGCAGTGGGAGGATCCATGGGACCCACTATGTCTATTCCCACTCTTTCAAAGGGGACCCCCACCACAGGTAGTGGTATTAGGGGGGCCTTTGTTGTGCCACCTGATTTGCCACTGGCTTGGCAGGTGACACAGGAGCGACAAAACTCCTTTGTATCTTCATTCATATGAGGCCAGTGAAAGTGAGGGACAAGCCTGTCCCAAGTCTTGTTCTGGCCTAAGTGTCCTGCTAAAGGAATGTCATGGGCCAAGGTAAGAAGGAAGCCCCTAAATTGCAGAGGTATGACCAACCTCCTGGTTGCACCAGGCTTGGGGTCTCTAGCCTCTGAATAAAGGAGCCCTTCATCCCAATACACTTTATGGGTACTTTGAGCATTCCCAGCAGCCTCAGCAGCAGCCAGCTGTCTGAGGGGTTCAAGAGAGGGACAGGATAACTGAGCCTGCCTCAAGTCAGCCCTTGAAGGCCCCCCTGTCCCCAGAAACTCAACCTGATCAGGTTCAAGCTCTTCAGGGACAGTTCCTTCAGGGTCCTCTAGATCAGCTTCCTGGGAAGGCTGATCATCACTCTGAGGCAGGGGGGAAGGCACAGCCTTGACCCTCCTGTTCTTCTTCTTGGTAGGTGCTTGGTCCATTGTTCCAGGATCCAAGACCTGAGGTTCAGTGAGGCACTTTTTGGCCTGTGACCTGGTCACAGCAAGGACATGTGATGATATACCTAACATCTCTGCATGAGTCCTGTACTCCACTTCTGACCATAGAGAACTCTCTAGGTCATTGCCCAACAAACATTCTACTGGGAGGTCTGCACTGACCACAACCCTTTTGAGGCCAGTTACCCCTCCCCATGAGAAGTTAACAACTGCCACACTATGTGAAGTAGTGGCATTGCTGGCATTGGTCACCAGGTAGTTCTCACCTGGTATGTACTGTCCAGGGTCCACAAAGCCTGGTGTCACCATAGTGACACTGGCACATGTGTCCCTGTAGGCTTGAGCCACTTTGTCATTAATTAAAGGAGTCTGTCTGTACTTGCCCAGGTTACTGGGGCTCACAGTCAGGGACAAATCAATGTCCCCATCACAGATCAAGACTGCCTGTGTAAGGGTTCTGTCTAAGTCAGAATCTCCTTCAGTTCCCATAGTGATTCCCACTACACCCTTTGTCTGGGGACCAACACTGCTAACAGTAGTACTGGGAGCAGGTGCCTTAGGGGCAACAGTGTTGGGGGCTCCACCCTTTTTGCAATCACTAGTCCAGTGAGTTGTATTTTTACAATGATTGCACCAGGGTTTCTTCTGACCTTCTTTCTTCTTCTTGGACTGTTGGGACCCACCCTCCTTAGCAGTAGTTTGGGGCCCTGTTGAAGACTTCTGGTCTTTAGGTTTCTGATCTCCACCCTTTTGGTCTGTTTTCTTCTGATCACCCCCTTGGCCCTGGTTCTGGTTCTTTTGCTTAACCCTGGTTCTGACCCATTTGTCTGCCTTCTTTCCCAATTCTTGGGGAGAGGTCAGATCAGAGTCAACCAAGTGTTGATGCAGTTGCTGGTTTTGACAGTTATTTAAAATCTGTTCTCTCATCATCAAATTATACAATCCTGTAAAATCAGATACCTTACTTCCCAGCAACCAACCCTCCAAAGCCTTAGTGGCACATTCAACATATTCAGACCAGTCCTGAGTCTGTGTCTTTTGGGTGTCTCTGAACATTAACCTGTACTGTTCAGTGGTTAAGCCTAACCCATCTACCAGAACACTCTTCAGGACTCTGTAGTTTCTGACATCCTCTTCTCTAACAGTGAGGAGTCTGTCTCTGCCTCTTCCTTCAAAGGAGAGCCAGAGGATTGCTGCCCACTGGTCTTCAGGAACCTGCTGTACTTTGCAGGCTCTCTCAAGAGCAGTTATCCATTTGTGGATGTCATCCCCACTTTTGTAGGGGGGCACAACCTTAGACAGGTTCCTATTGTCAAAGACCCTATCTTTGTCCTTAGGGACAATGCTGCCACCAGTGGGTATAGACCCACTCTCTCTAGGTTGCCTAGCCTTCCTCAGTTTTTCTTCCATCAGGGCTACTTCTAGCTCCTGCTTCCTGATCCTCAGCTGGGCTTCCTGCATTCTGGCCTCATGTTCCCTCCTCTGAGGGGTGGTCATCCTTCTCCTGGAGTGACCTTGAGAGCCTCTAGAGCCATGGGAAGCATTGGAGTCACCTGAGCGATTCCTTTGCCTTCCAAGCCCTGTGTTAAGTCCACTGGGGAGATCCAGTGGGGTGAACCCACTGTCAGTCCCCAATAGCCTTGGTTTAGCTGGGCCAAGTATAACACTTGGCACTGGGCTAGTTCTCCCTTCATCCTCACCACTGTCTGTATCCCCCTCACTTTCCTCCTCTGTAGTATGGTTTTCATCTAAGGGATGGCTATTGGAAAGGGGTACCTCAGTGGCATCTTCAGAAGGGGGGCCTCCTGTTCCTGTCCCTAAGGGGGCTAACTGGGAAGCTCTCTTGAGCTCTCTTTGATTCTCATTATCTTGCAAGAGTGCTCTGAGCACAGCAGAGGTAGGGTTCTTGGGCTGTTTAAGGCCTCTAAGAGTTGCCAACTGCCTGAGCTCATTCTGATTAAGGGTAGCAAAGATGGATGGTGCCCTCGGGGGGTCACTCTCAACAGAGATGGGTACAGTGGACCCCTCTGCCCCAGCCATTGCTCTTAAGTGTGGGTGGATGTGTTGCAATCTACCTACACTTGGGTTTACCTACTAAACCTATCTAGTAGTTGTAGTCAGGGTGTGCTACTCCCTTTGCTCTACAACAACTAAGTTCAGTAGAACTTAAGTATATCTAATCTTGTTTTATATGTACCTACAGGTACCTATGTGATCTTTCAATTGGTAACCAAGAGATTACAATGGTAAAACACAGCAAGCTCAAATCCAACCGCTGCTCACCAATGTGAGAAGTTGGCCTGGTATATGATGCTCACTAGTTAAAGTGATCACCTTGTACCATGCCAAGCAACCCTTATGGTGTGGTTGTAAGTCAACCTTTTCGGACTAGCTGCCCTAGTGGTAGCGTAGGCTAAGCAGTCTTTGAGGCTAAACTCGTGAAGCGTGTTAAGCCAGCTGTTTTACCAAATGTAACCCCCTTTTATACCAATGAAAGGACACCACACAGATATATATTCAAAATATATATGTATTTATTTCTCAAAGTAACCCCTAGTCTCTTTATGAGCACAGGAGCACAAATCGTCAAACAAGATTATCACAGAATACACAGAAGTTGCACGTTATATGGATAGGCCCTGGTGGCCACTCAAACCATATACTAAAATAGTGGTATAAGTACCACGAACAGAAAAGGGAAAAGGCCTAGGGCCTCTAGAATCGCTGGGCCTACAAGGAGCTAACGTCAGTTAGTGACCAGGAGGTCCACGGGTGGCGTGTGCAGAGCAAATAGTCACACGCGTGCTCCCATAGGTTTCAATGGGTGCGTAAAAAGTACAAAGTTACTGCAAAGAGGATCTTCCGGATGGACTAGGAACTCAAGATTTGGAACACAGGCACTAGAGATGTAATACTACACTTGGGCACAGGTGTGCCAGCTTTACCTCACCCACAGGAAGCGGGTGCATAGGCCTCGAAGTGCGTCGGGTTTCTTCTATCTGTTCCGTGGAGCTTGAAGACAAAGATGCTGCAGGCGGTCGGTCCGGGAGAGATGCAGTGGATCCAAGAGTGGATCGGAGATGTTGAAGACCTGTAAGCAGAGGGGACAGTGTTCACAGTCACTAGCCAGTGACCAGCGTGGCACCAGGTGGGTACCAGGCGATGTCGGGTGCAAACAGGTGATGAGGGGTAGCTTGTCTCCGCAGCCACGTGGTCCCTGAAGATCGACGACGTCCAGGAGTCGGCTCACGAGCTGTCCCACGCAGGCTCTCGCTGTTGGCGGTGTCGGCGACTTGATCGAAGCAAACAAGCCTTGGCAAAAGCAATTGCAGGAGGATTCGGAAATCAGCTGTTGGTTCTGACCAGCAAGGCCAGAGGGATTGCTCCTTTGGAGGGGAGCAAGGGCCAGTCTGGAGCAACCAGACCAGCGGTGTTTGTTGTAGATTTCGTTGCCAAGATGGCCACTAGCCAGCGGGCCAGCAACCGGTTAGGCGCGTCGAGTGGCAAAATGCAGAAGGGCCCCACGCAGATCGTGGAGATGCTGGAGGGCTCACCTTTAGTGCAGGTGCTGCTCGAGGGTTGGGCTTCTCAGGACCCAAAGCACAACTTGGAGGGAGCCTCGGTTGTTGCACTTGTCAGCTTGTCGTAGTCGTTCCAAGATGGCTGGCTCCACGTGTCTCGGTGCCTCCACGGGTCTCCTCTTTTCAGGGACTGTGGATCGGGCGGTGAGAGGTCTGGAGGTCCAGGTCTTGTCAGTCTCTGGGCTCGGGCTCCGGCGGGAGGCGGCGGCAAAGCAGACGGTGATTCGCTGGATGGTGCTTGCGTTAGCAAGGTGGTCACTCCCTGACCACAGGGGAGATTTTCTTCAGTCTTCTGTGCAGCAGAATGTCGAAGTTCCCGTCTTCTTCTTAGTTTCAAGTTGATTCCAGGATGTCTGAAGTCCTAGGACACAGCTCCTACCTTTAAGCGGATTCTAGGGGCCGGACTACCTGCTAGGTCCCTCCCTATGGGTGGGACCAGGAAGGGGGGTGGTTACACCCCCAATCCTTTGTCCAGCTCGCCCCAGGCCCGGGACTGGTGTGCCCCAGGACCGGTTTGAACTGGCATATGCACCGAGGCTCCTTGTGAGCCACAGGCATGTCTGGTTTCTTTCAAGCCCTACCTGACCAATACACAAAATCCTGTCTGGGGTGGTGCACGCACCTCCCCTGGCAGGAAACCCTTTGTCCACACCTCCCAAGCTGGAAGGACTCCCAGCAGCAGGAGGGCAGACTTGTGTCTGTGGTGGCAGCATCCATTTTGTGGAGCTGAGGCTATGTCTGATTTTACCCGGGTTTCAGGTACTGTACATGTCGTGTCCCTCTAGAAGGGTGGAATGCTAACCCCGTCGCCAGAATTGGCGAGGGGTTAGTATTCCAATTCGTATGACACCTTACTCGACATGTTTTGATAAAGCCAAACCAAAGATAGCATTTAACCGCGAGGTTCATAATGCACTTAAGAGTATATGGTATGACGATATCTGGAAACAGTAGAAGGAAGTTGTTCCGACCACTGCAGACAGGCTCAGCTCATGCCAGAGCACCATCTCACATGGAACCAAGCACTCTGCCTTCAGGATTGTTAAGGCCTGCCATAGGAGTGACTTATAGGTTACCAGGTGTCCCATTTAAGGTTAGGTATAGGTATACTACACCTAAGTAAGAGGTGATTACACCAACTTACCCCAGCTGAGTGATCAGCCAGTTGTGTCAGATTGTTAGGCCAAGCCTGGGGTGGCATAATACATGCTGCAGCCCTTGGCAGGCCTTGGGTACACCAATGCCCTGGGTACCTAGTGTACACTGGTACAGGGGCTGACAGGGTGATCCACTTCCAATTGGTTATGCACCTAGGGTGCATAGTTTTAATTTAGTAGAGAGAACAGCAGGCTGGGGGTCTGATTGGCAGGCCCACAGCCTCAATATGTCAAAAACCAGTGAAGCAAAAAGCAAAAATTTGGGGTGACCATAGGATAGCAGACCCTACTCTCCTACACATAGGATGCAAATGTGAGTGACCAATCACTCTGTACTCCTGTGCATGAAACAGGCCAGCAAGGCAGATATAAGGCAGCCAGGTCCCATGAGGGAGCACTTGCCTGCACATCTCTGGATTCCACGACCCAGCTGCTGCTACTGATTCCCTAGAACCATGTCAAGGTCTGTGGAGAGGTCACAGCCCTTCACCCTGGAGGAGAACATGGCTTTGCTGGATGTGATCCTCCCACAGTACCCCATGCTGTATGGGCGTTCAGGGTATCAGGTGAGTGCAGAGTCCACTGGCACAGACTGTGTCCCTTTTTTGTGACTGGGACTTCTGGCATTGTGTCCAGGTGTCTCACACATGCTATGTACTGTAGGGGGGGTCCCGGGGGGGGGATGCCTGATGTCTCCCAGCCAGAGCATGCAGTGGTGCATGTCTGCCATCCTCACTTGCATCGTGTTTACTGTGACAATCACTGCATGGTGCATGCCACATTCTGCCTGTCTTATCCTCCTGGGAATGTTGCCTCTACAGTCCTCATGTGATTAGTTGGTCAGCCCAGTGTGACAGGTGACGGTACCCACAGATGTGTGTTAGTTCTGTGTACCTGTGCTGAGAGTGTCCACATGATGTGTTCGTACCCTGGACATGGGTGTGTGTGTAAGTCCCCTGTCATGTGGGTGGGTGCATATGTGGAGTGTAGCACCCCAGCTGCATGAGGGATGGATATACCCTGGCCATGTGATGTGAGCAGGGAGCAGTGCTGTGTGTCTGACGTGCAGAGCCAGCCCCACACCTGTGAGCCCCCCCCAGTCTAGTGGCACATGTGCAGAGTGAGGTTTGTCGCTGCATTTGGCAATGGCAGGTGAATGTCCTGTGCCTGTGTGCGTCTGTGTACTCTGCTGCGGTAGCGTCAGTGGCCTGTGGCATGTGACTGCTTAGAGGTGCTGCACATTATCCTGGTGTAGCTTGTGATGCACAGTGTGAGCCTGGATCATTGATTGTGTAGTTGCCCTCATTCCACCTGTGTCCTTTCAATGGCACGTACTGCTTTTGCCCTTCCCCAGAGGATCATGTCCCTATGACAAAGGTGCAATGCGTTGGATGCATACTATACCTGGTTGTAAACAGCAAATGTGTTCTAATATGTGTCTCTGTGACATGTGCCAGGTGTATTGATGTAGTGTCACTTGTTCATCCTCACAGGTAGGCGCCTCTGCCAAGGAGCAGATATGGCTGACCGCCGTCAGCGCCGTGAGGAGTGCGGATGGTCGGAAGCGGCGCCTGTCCCAGGTGAGGAAACGCTGGCAGGATATCCGGTGCTGGACGCGGAGGATCGCACGGGTCCTGCTGGGGGACTCACCTGAGAGCCATAAGAACCGCGGGCGCCGCCGACTGAGCCACATCCACAAGCGTGTGCTGCCGGTGGTCTTTCCAAACTTGGAGAGGCGCTTACAGGAGATGCAGCAGCAGGAAGGGGGTAGGTACATGTGTGCTTGTTGTGTTTCACCAGCATTTGTAAGTGCACAGTTGCATGGATACACTGCCAGGGTTTAAAGGTGCTGTGCAGATCCAGTTACCCACTGTATAGCTGTGCTCTCCTGCCTCCCTTCCCCTCCTTGCAATGTGTTCCCTGGTCTGTGTGTAGTCACTCCTTCACAAGGTTATCTAGGCTGGCACTTTCTCCATGTGAACTATGCCTGTAGCATCATGTGTGGGGGTGGTGTGTAACCGGTTTTGGGACCTTGCCTGTGCCCTGTCCAGTTCAGTACATGTGGGTTCCATGTCAGTTGGCACTGATGCTGAGTCCAGACATGGGAGTTAGTCTCACAAGTGTCATGCCTTACAGTGCGCATGTCCTATGTTGTGGCCTGTGACATGATGTGCATGAGTGTGCGATACGCATAGTGCAGGGATGGTGGCGTGTGTTGCAGTCATTCCTATTCAGGACCATGGAGCTGTGTTGCCCATACTGTCCCCTGGGGCATATTTTCCGAGGTGTCGTGTGTCATCACAAAACGTGGACACTCTCAGTGTCTACAGCATAGGTTGTGCTCTGTGCCATTGTCCCCTGGCACCATGTATATTGACGTGAAATGTAGTACAAGTGTCCACTGTACAGCCTGACCTGATTTTCCTTGTTCATAGTCACAGTGGCCAGTGCCTGTGTGTCTTGTTACAATCATCTGATGCTGGCCATTTGTATATGATTATTTGGACAGGCGCACCTCGGGTATTTGGCGTCCAATCTTGCATTTATGCATCCCCTATGTATTTCACCCAGACTAAGAGGTGTACGTGCCACCTGTGTCTCAACAGATTGTCTCATGTAGGGGGTGGTTGGTGCGGGGCAAGCCTACATGTCAAAACCTGAAATCTCCTTGCTAGTTCTGGCCAGTGTGTGATGTTTGTCTGGACATACACTCAAGGTGCAGTGAGCCAGTCATGTTGGGCATGTTTTCAGTATTACCTATGCAGCATGTGCCTCAAGCTCATGGATTTGGTCCCTCCTCAACCCTATTGTCGGCAACGCTGTGTGGTGCAGATGCAGTGCTGGATTGTCCCCAGGGCCTGGCTCCTCTGTCAAACTCCATTTCATGTCATTTGCTATTGTGTCATGCTCTCCATGGATTTTCATTGGCATGGTGGGTCAACCAACTGTGTGCTGCATGCCCTACATCTGTACCTTGTTTTGTAGATGTTACTGATCTTACTTTTCAGGCTATGCACTGTAACCTACGTAGATTGGACTCATGTGACATATGTATACAGGTGTGTGATTAATTGCTGTCTCTTCACCTTGCCCACAGCATCGTCGGGGGACACAGAGGGAGACATGAGCACAGACGGAGCGGAGGGACCGAGCACCAGTGCCAGCGTTGACATCGTGGCTGGCACATTGAGTGGTACAGAGGCGGAGGAGAGTGAGGCCGAGGACCTGTCCACTGGCACCACCGAATATGAAGCCGACGGGTCCGAGGATGATCTCTCCGAGTGGGCGGAGGCTGCACCACCAGCTGACAGCGGCACAACATTGCACCCCGCCCCCTCCATTGCCATCAGCCGCCTCCCACTTGCTCGTGTCCCTTCCCAACGTCCACGGTCACCACATGTCTCCTTCCTGCCAGGCACCGCACCCCCTGCCCCTGTCTCCACTGCTGCCGCCAATGCCGAGTCTGTGGACATCCAGCGGCAGTTGCAGGTTGGTCAGGCTGCGATCCTTAATGTCCTCCATGGCCACAGCCAAGTGCTGCACAACATGGAGGCATACTTGGAGGGCATTTTTTCATTCCAGGCTGACCAACGGCAGTTGCTGAGGTCCATAGACTCGACACTGACTGCAGCAGTGGGTCTCCTGCAGCGCTACGTCCCACCCCCTACCCCTGCCCCATCCACACTTCCCACTCCCATGCCTGTCCCACGTACACCCAGACGTACGCATGCGCACACCACAACAGACACAGGCACCACACCAGCAGGGAAGGTCATACGCACACCTCCTGGCACGCACACACAGGGTGAAGTAGGCACACCCACTGGGTCGGGGGGCAAACGTAAGACACGCAGCCAGAGTGGGAGTCAACATTCCACCCAATCCACTCCCTCCAAATCCCCTCCCCTCAGCTCTCCTGGCCACATATCACACAAAGACTCCTTCATGGCCGCTCTGTCCCTGAGCCCCACAGTGACACCACCCCGCAAGCGGTCAAGGGAGTCCCCGGTCAGGGTGGTTGATTCCCCCCCCTGTCTACACCCTCCCCCAGTGGCGCTGCGACCCATCCCTCTGACCCCCCCCCCCTCCTTGGGGTCTGTGGTTCCTTCGGGTGCAGGGGATTCCCTGGAGGACCTTGCTAAGGTGTGCAGCGAGATCCTGGCCTCCGCCTTTGGCCCTGCCCCACCCCCTGTGGTGGAGTCCTCCATCCCTGCACCCACGACACCTACCCTTCGCCCTCCTGTCCCTGCGGTGCCTGGTTCTTCCCCCCCCCCATGATGCCCTCACCCCTGTGGAAGACGACGGAATCTAACTGTGCAGGCAAGCTAGGGGACACACATCCCACTGTGTCCCCCATCCAGCTGTGACTTCTGGACTGCCCTATGGGCTTTGTAAATATTGAACTTCCTACAAACAAGACTTTTTTGGTTCATGCTGAATAAAGCAATTTATTTTTTTCCTCTTGGAACACTACTGCTTTGCTGGTATTGCTGTTGGTGGGGCTGCTACATGGTTTTGGGTGGTGTTCATGTGTTGGGTGTGTGGGAAATGTAGTAGTGTGCTGGTCATAGGGGGGACCCTGGGATCTATGTTCCATCACACAGTGTTAGCTAGGTTTCTCTGTTCATGTAAGCAGTTGCTGCATGGTGAAATTGTCCAAAGGTGTATTCCTTGCTCTGTGTACCCTGACATCTTCCCTGCAGGGTGTTCCCAATATTTAGCGCTGAGCTGTGTGTACATTAGCTGGGTGTGTGACGGACTCCTTCAACTTTGCACATGCATGCTGAGCAATGTCTCCACCTGCATCATTCGTGGCATCCTTGGTAGTCATTGTACTTGTGTATGTGGACTATTGACATGACTTCATGTGGACGTTTTCTTTTCTGCGCTAAGCATGCGTATACTCCCAGCCTCGCACACATGTGGTACATGTACTGCAGGGTCTTTGTGCACCTGACTGAAATTTGTGAGCATGGTATCTGTGGCTACTCCACCCTTTGCGTTACATGGGCACTGCTGTGAGTGTTAGGCACACACCCCTCCTGCGTCTGGGCACTGCTGGGAGTGATAGGCACACACCCCTCCTGTGTCTGGGCTCTGCTGGGAGGACTCTGCACCCACCCCTCCTGTGTCTGGGCACTGCTGGGAGGACTTTGCACCCACCCCTCCTGTGTCTGGGCACTGCTGGGAGGACTCTGCACCCACCCCTCCTGTGTCTGGGCACTGCTGGGAGGACTCTGCACCCACCCCTCCTGTGTTTGGGCACTGCTGAGAGTGATAGGCACCCACCCCTCCTGCGTCTGGGCACTGCTGGGAGTGATAGGCACCCACCCCTCCTGCATCTGGGCACTGCTGGGGGGACTCTACACCCACCCCTCCTGTGTCTGGGCACTGCTGGGAGGACTCTGCACCCACCCCTCCTGTGTCTGGGCACTGCTGGGAGGACTCTGCACCCACCCCTCCTGTGTCTGGGCACTGCTGGGAGGACTCTGCACCCACCCCTCCTGTGTCTGGGCACTGCTGGGAGTGATAGGCACCCACCCCTCCTGCGTCTGGGCACTTCTGGGAGTGATAGGCACCCACCCCTCCTGCGTCTGGGCACAGCTGGGGGGACTCTACACCCACCCCTCCTGAGTCTGGGCACTGCTGGGAGGACTCTGCACCCACCCCTCCTGTGTCTGGGCACTGCTGGGAGGACTCTGCACCCACCCCTCCTGTGTCTGGGCACTGCTGGGAGGACTCTGCACCCACCCCTCCTGTGTCTGGGCACTGCTGGGAAGACTCTGCACACACCCCTCCTCTGTCTGGGCACTGCTTGGAGTGATAGGCACCCACCCCTCCTCTGTCTGGGCACTGCTGGGAGTGATAGGCACACACCCCTCCTATTTAACAATATGTACGCTTAGAACATACACGTGTGTGGGTTCGCTCCATGGGGGTACGGTTCGTACTTACACTGTTGGGGTGGGAGTACGCTCCATACGTACGCGGGTGGGGTACGGGTCGTACTTACACTGTTGGGGTGGGAGTACGCTCCATACGTACGCGGGTGGGGTACGGGTCGTACTTACACTGTTGGGGTGGTGGTACGGTACATACATACACTGTTGGGGTTGGGGTACGCTCCATGCATATGAGGTGGGGGTACGGGTCATACTTACACTGTTGGGGTTGGGGTACGCTCCATGCAAACGAGGTGGGGGTACGGGTCGTACTTACACTGTTGGGGTTGGGGTACGCTCCATGCATACGAGGTGGGGGTACGGGTCGTACTTACACTGTTGGGGTTGGGGTACGCTCCATGCATATGCGGGTGGGGGTACGGGTCGTACTTACACTGTTGGGGTGGGGTGTACGCTCCATACGTCCGCGGGTGAGGGTACGGGTCGTACTTACACTGTTGGGGTGGGAGTACGCTCCATACGTACACGGGTGGGGTACGGGTCGTACTTACACTGTTGGGGTGGTGGTACGGTACGTACATACACTGTTGGGGTTGGGGTACGCTCCATGCATACGAGGTGGGGGTACGGGTCGTACTTACACTGTTGGGGTTGGGGTACGCTCCATGCATACAAGGTGGGGGTACGGGTCGTACTAACACTGTTGGGGTGTGGGGTATGCTCCATACGTCCGCGGGTGAGGGTACGGGTCGTACTTACACTGTTGGGGTTGGGGTACGCTCCATGCATACGCGGGTGGGGGTACGGGTCGTACTTACACTGTTGGGGTGTGGGGTACGCTCCATACATCCGCGGGTGAGGGTACGGGTCGTACTTACACTGTTGGGGTACGCTCCATGCATACGAGGTGGGGGTACGGGTCGTACTTACACTGTTGTGGTTGGGGTACGCTCCATGCATACGCGGGTGGGGGTACGGGTCGTACTTACACTGTTGGGGTGGGGGGTATGCTCCATACGTCCGCGGGTGAGGGTACGGGTCGTACTTACACTGTTGGGGTGGGGGTACGCTCCATACATCCGCGGGTGAGGGTACGGGTCGTACATATACGGTTGGGGTGGGGGGTACGCTCCATGCATACGCGGGTGAGGGTACGGGTCGTACATACACGGTTGGGGTGGGGGGTACGCTCCATGCATACGCGGGTGGGGGTACGGTCCGTACGTACCCGTGCCCACGCTGTGGAATGCTTGTGCGGGCCGTACCCAGGCCTTTGCCACGTGGGTACAGCCGTCCCGCCATTGTTGGGGTGACGTAGGTGTGGGCGTGGTACGACTCGTACCCACGCTCTTAAGGCGTGGGTACGGGACGTACCTGTATAGTTGTGTTGCCGGTTCGCGTCATCAGGCACTTCCGTTGTGGCGGACGCTGGCTTTGCTGGACACGCCCCCACCCCCTCGTAGTGACCAGGGCCTGGGGGTCAGGTATGTCCAGGGCATGTGTGCTGTGTGACTTTGGTGGTGGTTTTGTGGCCTGCCCCTGGTCCTGCCCCCCCCTTTCCCCCCTCCCTTAGTTGTTCTGACCTTCTGCGCCGTCTGCGTCGGAACCTGTAGAGGAGGTCGACTGCTATGAGGGCCGGGATGACACGTAGGTTCGGGTCCATGTCTGTCCGTCGCGTACAGGTCCTCCTTGTTCGCGTCGTCCTGATTTCCCGGCAGTTTTTGGCAGCCGGAAAATATTGTCCGTGCGGGATGACGTCGGTGCGAATCGTAATTCCTGGTTCGTGAATGGCAGGCTGCGTGCGCCCCGACGTCACGTCGGCACTTTCCCGGATCGCATTTGTATGTTTATGTTGGTCGGTCGGGGTTTTGTACGATTCGTACGGAAATGGTGTTTCCGTGCGAATCGTAATTCCATGTTTGTATATTGTTACGACCGGGTACGCGTCGGACGGAGAATATGCTCCGTCCGACGGTTCGTTCCCGGTTTTTACAGGATCGTGATCGGCGCCATGGCCTTCACTTTGCCTCTTCCATCTGAGCAGTGGGGTTGGGAAAGATGGGCCCACCTCTCTTCCTGGCTAGGTTTTCCCACTGGTTCTCACGTCCAAAGTGGGGGTTCGAACCGGTGAGAGCCAGTTGCTGATAGTAGCAAAAGGCTGGGGTATCTAACAAAGAAGCTCCCTCTTTGTGGACCCTGCACATCCTGGTGTAGGAGGCATGACACCTCTGCCAAGGATGTGCTTTGTTTCCAGACCCAGAGAGAGAAGGCTCTATACCCAGGGGTCCAGAAACCTGTCTGGTGGTGGCAGATGGCTGGGGGCCAATCAGAACCCACACCAGGGGGTGAGTAGACAAAATATCGGAAATGTAATATCGATATACAGAAATATCGAAGTAAATATATCGATGGGATAAAATATCTCTGTTTTTTATATCGATGTAAAAAATGTCGATAATGTTATGTGTAGTAAAATATCGAGGTATAGTATATCGAAAGACATAATATCATGTTGTGAAAATATCGAAAAAGGATAGTATTCTGTGATTTTGTTATTAGTTAAAATTTATTGTTTATAAGTGTTAGAAAATGTTTTTTTAAGTGTATTAAAAATAATAATTTTGTTTATATTAATATTATATTTTTAATTTTGATATATAATTTTAGGAGCAGGATGTTGGGTTTATAGGGGATAAGGGTGGGGAGTGTTTTAAAAATATATATTTTAAATAAAATATTTTAAGAAATATTAGTCCAATTCGAATTTAATTTGTGAACAAATTGCTATATTTACATTTTAATTAGCAAATAAATGTTATTAGTGGGATGTTGTGTATATAGGGGATAAGGGCGGGGAGTGTTTTAGAAATAAATATTAAATGTAATTTTTTATGAAATATTTTTAAAAATAAATTTTGGAATAAAATTGAAATTTAAAAATGTTAATAATAAAAAAAAAAAATAAGTGGGATTTTGGGTTTATAGGGGATGAGGTTGGGGAGTGTTTTAGAAATATATATACAATTTTATATTTAAAAAAAAAAAATAATATCCAATTTGGTATTAAAATTGAAATTTTACAATTTTAATAATAAAATAAATTTTATTAGTGGGATGTTGTGTATATAGGGGATAAGGGTGGGGAGTGTTTTAGAAATAAATATTAAATCTAATTTTTTATGAAATAATTTTAAAAATAAATTTTTGAATAAAATTGAAATTTAAACATTTGAATAAAAAAAATAATAATAAGTGGGATTTTGGGTTTATAGGGGATAAGGTTGGGGAGTGTTTTAGAAATATATATAAAATTTTATATTTAAAAAAAAAAATTCGAAATTTCAAATTTGGTATTAAAATTGAAATTTGACAATTTTAATAATAAAATTAATTTAATAAGTGGGATTTTGTGTTTATAGGGGATAAGGGTGTGGAGTGTTTTAGAAATATATATAAAATGTAATATTTATTATTAGAAATTTACATTTATAATAGTTCTTTCAATTAAAATTTAAAATTTTTAAGAAGATAATTATTTTAATAAGAGGGATTTAGGATTTATAGGGGATAAGGGTGGGTAGTGTTTTGAAATTAGTAATTTATAAAAAAATTCCTACAAAAATAGTAATTTTTCGCAAAAATTTATAACATTTCTAATTTAATCTTAAAAATTGATTATAATATTTTATTTTAGAAGTGTGATGGTGGGTTTATAAGGTTAAGGATGGGTAGTGTTTGTAAAGTTAGTTTTGAAAACAAAATAATAAGAAAATTTAATTACATTTTTTTTTAATTTAAACAAAATACTACATTTATGTGGGTTGAGGGTGGGGAGTTATTAAAAATAATTATTTTTAGGGGCATATTATTGCTAATGTTGAGTAATGAGGTTTTCATGATTGCAATTCATATAGTAGTGGTAAAAGAAAAATATGTATGTTCAGTGTCCAGTAACTACCCAAACATTTAATAGCTTTTTGTTGGATTAGTAAATTTTTTATATGTAGTGTCTGGCAGTTACAATAATTTGTTAGAAAGGGGAGTGGGAATAGTAATTTATTTATGGTCAGTGTCCAGCACCTACTCTAATTGATTATAGACTGGAGTGGGACTAGTAAATTATTTATGGTCACTGTCCAGCATGTAATCTAATTTATTATAGACTGGAATGGGAATAGTGAATTATTTATGGTCACTGTCCAGCACCTACTCTAATTTATTGTAGACTAGAGTGGGAATAGTAAATTATTTATGGTCAGTGTCCAGCACCTACTCTAATTTATGATAGACTGGAGTGGGAATGGTAAATAATTTATGGTCACTGTCCAGCACCTACTCTAATTTCTTATAGACTGGAGTGGGAATAGTAAATTATTTATGGTCAGTGTCCAGCACCTACTCTAATTTGTTATAGACTGGAGTGGGAATAGTAAATAATTTATGGTCACTGTCCAGCACCTATTCTAATTTGTTATAGACTGGAGTGGGAATAGTAAATTATTTATGGTCACTGTCCAGCACCTACTCTAATTTTTTATAGACTGGAGTGGGAATAGTAAATAATTTATGGTCACTGTCCAGCACCTACTCTAATTTGTTATAGACTGGAGTGGGAATAGTACATTATTTATGGTCACTGTCCAGCACCTACTCTAATTTGTTATAGACTGGAGTGGGAATAGTAAATTATTCATGGTCAGTGTCCAGCACCTACTCTAATTTATTATAGACTGGAGTGGGAATAGTAAATTATTTATGGTCAGTGTCCAGCACCTACTCTAGTTTATTATAGACTGGAGTGGGAATAGTAAATAATTTATGGTCACTGTCCAGCACCTATTCTAATTTGTTATAGACTGGAGTGGGAATAGTAAATTATTTATGGTCACTGTCCAGCACCTACTCTAATTTATTATAGAGTGGAGTGGGAATAGTAAATTATTTATGGTCACTGTCCAGCACCTACTCTAATTTATTATAGACTGGAGTGGGAATAGTAAATTATTTATGGTCACTGTCTAGCACCTACTTTAATTTATTATAGATGGGAGTGGGAATAGTAAATTGTTCATGTTTACTGACCAGCAGCTACTGTATCCTATTGTACAGTGGAGTGGGAATAGGAAATTATTCATGTTTACTGTCCAGCATCTATGTACTACAATTTATTGTAGATTAGAGTGGAAATAGGTAATAGTTTATGTTTAGTGTTTTAAGTATTTATCATGTTTTGTTATAGTTTGTACTGATAATAGTATGTAAATTGTGTATATTTGTTATCATTGATTTAATTAATTTAAATAGCATTGGAAGTGTAGAATTAGCTGTTTTTAATTTGGAACATCTAATGTAATTATTATTAAGTGCAGTGGTTATAGTATATTTTGAGGTTTACTCTTTGGTATTTCATGAAAATGAATAAAATTGATATAGCAATAGTAAAAAAATCTTTAAGTGTATATTAATTGTATTTTATTATTATATATTGGATTTGTACTACTTAATTAAATATTTATAGTTTAGGATAATAAATACACTTAAAGTTTTAATGTGATATGTTTATTGATATATTTAATGTTATTTGTAGGAAAAAAATGTGAATATTTTGGTGCCGATTAGGATCCTGGAGAAACCGGGTACGAACCGTCGGATGGAGGCTTTTCTCCGTCCGACTCGTACCCGGTTGTAAAACTTTACAAACATGCAAGTACTTTTCGCACGGAAACACTATTTCCGTACGATTCGTACAAAACACCAACCGAGGAAAATAAACATACAAATGACATCCGGAAAAGCGCCGACGTGACGTCGGGACGTATGCAGCCTGCGTTCCACGAACCAGGAAGTACGATTCGCACCGACGTCATCCCGCACGGAGAATATTTTCCGGCAGACAAAAACTGCCGGGAAATCAGGACGACGCACACAAGGAGCACCTGTACACGACGGACAGACATGGACCCGAACCTACGTGTCATCCCGGCCCTCATAGCAGTCGACCTCCTCTACAGGTACCGACGCAGACGCCGCAGAAGGTCAGAACACCCAGGGGCAAAGGGGGGGGGGGGGCAGGGGCAGGACACAAAACCCCCACCCAAGTCACACTGCACACATGCCCTGGACATACCTGACCTCCAGGCCCTGGTCACTTTGAGGGGGTGGGGGCGTGTCCAGCAACGCCAGCGTCCGCCACAACGGAAGTGGGCGACGACACGAACCGGCAACACAACAATACAGGTACGTACCGTACCCACGCCTTAAGAGCGTGGGTACGAGTCGTACCACGCCCACACCCACGTCACCCCAACAATGGCGGTACGGCCCGTACCCATGTGCCAAAGGCCTGGGTACAGGCCGCACAAGCATTCCACAGCGTGGGCACGGGTACGTACGGACCGTACCCTCACCCGCGTATGTATGGAGCGTACCCCCACCCCAACAGTGTATGTACGGACCGTACCCCCACCCGCGTATGTATGGAGCGTACCCCCACCCCAACAGTGTATGTATGGACCGTACCCCCACCTGCGTATGTATGGAGCGTACCCCCACCCCAACAGTGTATGTATGGACCGTACCCCCACCCGCGTATGTATGGAGCGTACCCCCACCCAAACAGTGTATGTACGGACCGTTCCCACACCCGCATATGTATGGAGCGTACCCCCACCCCAACAGTGTATGTACGGACCGTACCCACACCCGCGTATGTATGGAGCGTACCCCCACCCGCGTATGTATGGAGCGTACCCCCACCCGCGTATGTATGGAGCGTACCCCCACCCCAACAGTGTATGTATGGACCGTACCCCCACCCGTGTATGTACACCAGTGAATGTACGGACCGTACCCACACCTGCATATGTATGGAGCATACCCCCACCCCAACAGTGTATGTACGGAACGTACCCACACCCGCGTATGTATGGAGCGTACCCCCACCCCAACAGTGTATGTACGGACCGTACCCCCACCCGTGTATGTACACCAGTGTATGTACGGACCGTACCCCCACCTGTGTATGTACACCAGTGTATGTACGGACCGTACCCACACCCGCGTATGTATGGAGCGTACCCCCACCCCAACAGTGTATGTACGGAACGTACCCACACCCGCGTATGTATGGAGTGTACCCCCACCCCAACAGTGGATGTACGGACCGTACCCCCACCCGTGTATGTACACCAGTGTATGTACGGACCATACCCCCACCCGTTTATGTACACCAGTGTATGTACGGACCGTACCCACACCCGCGTATGTATGGAGCGTACCCCCACCCCAACGGTGTATGTACGGACCGTACCCACACCCGCGTATGTATGGAGCGTACCCCCACCCCAACAGTGTATGTATGGAGCATACATGCCCAGACGCAGGAGGGGTGGGTGAGAGTCCTCCCAGCAGTGCCCAGACACAGGAGGGGTGGGTGCCTATCACTCCCAGCAGTGCCCAGACGCAGGAGGGGTGGGTGTAGAGTCCTCCCAGCAGTGCCCAGACACAGGAGGGGTGGGTGTAGAGTCCTCCCAGCAGTGCCCAGTCACAGGAGGGGTGGGTGCCTATCACTCCCAGCAGTGCCCAGACACAGGAGGGGTGGGTGCAGAGTCCTCTCAGCAGTGCCCAGACACAGGAGGGGTGGGTGCCTATCACTCCCAGCAGTGCCCAGACACAGGAGGGGTGGGTGCAGAGTCCTCCCAGCAGTGCCCACACACAGGAGGGGTGGGTGTAGAGTCCTCCCAGCAGTGCCCAGACGCAGGAGGGGTGGGTGCCTATCACTCCCAGCAGTGCCCAGACACAGGAGGGGTGGGTGCAGAGTCCTCCCAGCAGTGCCCAGACACAGAAGGGGTGGATGCAGAGTCCTCCCAGCAGTGCCCAGACGCAGGAGGGGTGGGTGTAGAGTCCTCCCAGCAGTGCCCAGACGCAGGAGGGGTGGGTGCCTATCACTCCCAGCAGTGCCCAGACACAGGAGGGGTGGGTGCAGAGTCCTCCCAGCAGTGCCCAGACACAGGAGGGGTGGGTGCAGAGTCCTCCCAGCAGTGCCCAGATGCAGGAGGGGTGGGTGTAGAGTCCTCCCAGCAGTGCCCAGACGCAGGAGGGGTGGGTGCCTATCACTCCCAGCAGTGCCCAGACACAGGAGGGGTGGGTGCAGAGTCCTCCCAGCAGTGCCCAGACACAGGAGGGGTGGGTGCAGAGTCCTCCCAGCAGTGCCCAGACGCAGGAGGGGTGGGTGTAGAGTCCTCCCAGCAGTGCCCAGACACAGGAGGGGTGGGTGCCTATCACTCCCAGCAGTGCCCAGGCACAGGAGGGGTGGGTGCAGAGTCCTCCCAGCAGTGCCCAGATGCAGGAGGGGTGGGTGTAGAGTCCTCCCAGCAGTGCCCAGACACAGGAGGGGTGGGTGCCTATCACTCCCAGCAGTGCCCAGACACAGGAGGGGTGGGTGCAGAGTCCTCCCAGCAGTGCCCAGACACAGGAGGGGTGGGTGTAGAGTCCTCCCAGCAGTGCCCAGACACAGGAGGGGTGGGTGTAGAGTCCTCCCAGCAGTGCCCAAACACAGGAGGGGTGGGTGCCTATCACTCCCAGCAGTGCCCAGACGCAGGAGGGGTGGGTGCCTATCACTCCCAGCAGTGCCCAGACGCAGGAGGGGTGGGTGCAGAGTCCTCCCAGCAGTGCCCAGACACAGGAGCGGTGGGTGTAGAGTCCTCCCAGCAGTGCCCAGACACAGGAGGGGTGGGTGCCTATCACTCCCAGCAGTGCCCAGACGCAGGAGGGGTGGGTGCCTATCACTCCCAGCAGTGCCCAGACACAGGAGGGGTGGGTGCAGAGTCCTCCCAGCAGTGCCCATACGCAGGAGGGGTGGGTGCAGAGTCCTCCCAGCAGTGCCCAGACACAGGAGGGGTGGGTGCAGAGTCCTCCCAGCAGTGCCCAGACACAGGAGGGGTGGGTGCAGAGTCCTCCCAGCAGTGCCCAGACGCAGGAGGGGTGGGTGTAGAGTCCCCCCAGCAGTGCCCAGACACAGGAGGGGTGGGTGCCTATCACTCCCAGCAGTGCCCAGACACAGGAGGGGTGGGTGCAGAGTCCTCCCAGCAGTGCCCAGACACAGGAGGGGTGGGTGCCTATCACTCCCAGCAGTGCCCAGACACAGGAGGGGTGGGTGCAGAGTCCTCCCAGCAGTGCCCAGACGCAGGAGGGGTGGGTGTAGAGTCCTCCCAGCAGTGCCCAGACACAGAAGGGGTGGGTGTAGAGTCCTCCCAGCAGTGCCCAGACACAGGAGAGGTGGGTGCCTATCACTCCCAGCAGTGCCCAGACGCAGGAGGGGTGGGTGCCTATCACTCCCAGCAGTGCCCAGACACAGGAGGGGTGGGTGCAGAGTCCTCCCAGCAGTGCCCATGGAACGCAAAGGGTGGAGTAGCCACAGATACAATGCCCACAAATGTCAGTCAGGTGCACAAAGACCCTGCAGTACATGTACCACATGTGTGCGAGGCTGGGAGTACACACATGCATAGCTCCTAAAAGAGAACATGTCCACATGAAGTCATGTCAACAGTCTACATACACAAGTACAGTGACCACCAAGGATGCCACGAATGATGCAGGTGGAGACATCGCTCAGCATGCATGTGCAAAGTTGAAGGAGTCCGTCACACACCCAGCTGATGTAGACACAGCTCAGCACCACATAGTGGAAACACCCTGCAGGGAAGATGTCAGGTTACACAGAGGAAGGAACACACCTTGGGACGATGTCACCATGCAGTAACTGCTTACATGAACAAAGTAATTTAGCCAACAGCTTGTGATGGCACACAGATACCAGGGTCCACCCTATGACCAGCACAAGACTACATTTCCCACACACCCAACACATTATCACCACCCAAAATCATGGAGCTGGTCCACCAACAGCAATACCACATAAACAGTAGTGTTCCAAGGAAAAAACAAATTGATTTATTCAGCAGGATGTAAGTAATAATCATCATAAATGTCAATATATACAAGGCCCATAGGGCAGGCCATGACTCAAATCCGGATGGGGGACACAGTGGTACGTGTGTCCCCTAGCTTGCCTGCACAGTCAGACTCCTTTGTCTTCGACAGGGGGGGGGGGCATCATGTTGGGGGGAAGGACCAGGCATCGCAGGGACAGGAGGGGCAAGGGGAGGTCGACTCCAACACAGGGGGCGGGGCAGCGCCAAAGGTGGATTCGAGCACGGCGCTGCACACTACTGCCAGGTCGCCCAGCGTCTCCCCTGCACCCGAAGGAACCATAGGCCCCAAGGAGGGGGGGTTGGAGGGATGGGTCGCAGCGCTACTGGGGGGGTGTGGACGGGGGGGGACTCAACTCCCCTGCCGGTGTCCTGCCTCCACCGCTTGCGGGGTGGTGCCACACTGGGGCTGATGGACAGACTGGGCAGGACTGACCCTGTGTCCGACTCTTGGCCAGGAGAGCTGAGGGGAGTGGATTTGGAGGGTGGTGGTTGTGAGGAATGTGGACTCCCACTCTGGCTGCGTGTCTTCCGTTTCCCCCCCGACCCAGTGGGTGTGCCTACTTCACCCTGTATGTGCGTGCCAGGTGGTGTGCGCTTTGCCTTCCCTGCTGGTGTGGTGCCTGTGTCTGGTGGGGTGTGTGCATGCTGACGTCTGGGTGTACGTGGGACAGGCATGGGAGTGGGAAGTGTGGATGGGGCATGGGTAGGGGGTGGGACGAAGTGCTGCAGGAGATCTACTGCTGCAGTCAGTGTCGAGTCAATAGACCACAGCAAGTTGCGTTGGTCAGCCTGCGATGCTGAAATGCCCTCCAAGTATGCCTCCATGTTGTTGAGCACTCGGCTATGGCCATGGAGGACATTAAGCATCGCAGCCTGACCAACCTGCAACTGCCGCAGGATGTCCACAGACTCGGCATTGGCGGCAGCAGTGGAGACAGGGGCAGGGGGTGCGGTGCCTGGCAGGAAGGAGACACGTGGTGACCTAGCACGCCAGGAAGGGACACGAGCAAGTGGGAGGCCGGTGATGGCAATGGAGGGGGCGGGGAGAGATGTTGTGCTGCTGTCAGCTGTTGGAGCAGCCTCCGCCCCCTCGGAGAGCTCAGCCTCGGACCCGTCAGCTTCATAATCTATGGTGGCAGTGGACAGGTCCTCCGGCTCACTCCCTTCGGCCTCAGTTCCACTCGATGTGCCAGCTAAGATGTCACTGCTGGCACTGGTGCCCGGTCCCTCCGCATGGTCCGTGCCGGTGTCTCCATCCGTGTCCCCCGACGATGCTGTGGGCAAGGTGAATAAACAGGAATTAATCAGACACCTGTATACATATGTCACATGAGTCAAATCTACATAGGTTACAATGCATAGCCTGAAATGAAAGATGAGTAACATCTACAATACAAGGTACATATATAGGCCCTGCAACACACAGTTGGTTCACCCACCATGCCACTGAGAAACTATGGAGAGCATGACACATTTGCAAATGACATGATATGGATTTGGACAGAGGAGCCAGGCTCTGGGGACAATCCAGCACTGCATCTGCACCACACAGCGTTGCCGTAACTAGGGATGAGCAGGGACCATTTCCATGAACTTGAGGCACATGCTGCAAAGGTAATACTTAAAAACATGCCCAACATGAATGGGACACTGCACCTTGAGTGTATGTCCAGACAAACATCACACACTGGCCAGACCGAGCAATGAGATTTCAGGGGTCGACATGTAGGCCTTGCCCGCACCAACCACCCCCTACATGCGACAATTTGATGAGACACAGGAAGCACTTGCATCTCTTAGTCTGGGAGAAATACACATGGGCTGCCAGAAACCCATATTGGACCCAAAATACCCCATGTGCGCCTGTACAACGATCTCATTTACAAATGGCCATCATCAGATAATTGTAACAAGACACACAGGCACTGGCCACCGTGAGTATGAACGAGGAAAATTAGGTCAGGCTGTACAGTGGACACTTGTAGAACACGTTACGTAAATATACATGGTGCCAGGGGACAATGGCACAGAGCACATCCTATGCTGTAGACACTGAGAGTGTCCACATATTGTGATGACACACATGATACCTAGCAAAATATGCCCCAGGGGACAGTAGTGGCCACAATATTCCATGGTCCTGAATGGTAATGACTGCAACACAGGCCACCATCCCTGCACTCTGCGTATCGCACACTCATGCACATCATGTCACAGGCCGCAACATAGGACATGCTTGCTGTAAGGCATTACACTTCAGAGACATACTCCTATGTCTGGACTCAGCATCAGTGCCAATTGACATGGACCCCACAAGTACTGAACTGGACAGGGCACAGGCAAGGTCCCAAACCTGTTACACACCACCCCCACACATGATGCTGCAAGCATTGGTCACGTGGATAAACTGCCAGCCCAGATGACCTTGTGAAAGAGTGACTACACACAGACCAGGGAACACATGGCATGGAGGGGAAGGGAGGAAGGACAGCACCGCTATACTGTGGGTGACAGGACCTGCACCGCACATTTAAACACTGGCAGTGTATCCATGCAACTGCGCACTTACAAATGCTGGTGACACACAACAAACACACATGTACCTACCCCTTCCTGCTGCTGCTTCTCCCGTAAGCACCTGTCCATGTCTGGAAAGACCACCGCCAGCACACGCTTGTGGATGTGGGTCAGACGGCGACGCCCATGGTTCTTAGGGCCCACAGGTGAGTCCCCCAGCAGGACCTGTGCGATCCTCCGCGTCCAGCACCGGATATCCTGCCAGCGTTTTCTCACCTGGGCCAGGCGCCGATTGCGACCCTCCGTCCTCCTCACGGCACTGACGGCGTCCCTCCAGATCTGCTCCTTGGCAGAGGCGCCTACCTGTGGGGTTGAAAAAGTGAGACTACATCAATACACCTGCCACATGTCACAGAGACACACATTAGAACTATTTTTCTGGTTTAAACAAGGCATAGAATGCAGCCAAAGCATTGCACCTTTGTCATAGGGACTTTTTTCTCTGTGTAAGGGCAAATGCACCATGTGCCATAGAAAGTACTTAGGTGGCATGAGGGGTACGACACAATAAATGATCCAGACTCACACTGTGCATCAGAAGGTACACCAGGATTATGTGCAGCACCTCAAAGCAGTCACATGCCACAGGCAACTGACGCTACCTCAGCAGAGTACACAGACACACACAGGCACAGGACATATACCTGCCATTGCCAAATGCAGCTACAAACCTCACTCTGCTCATGTTCCACTAGACTGGGGGGGCTCACAGGTGTGGGGCTGGCTCTGCACATCAGACACACAGCACTGCTCCCTGCTCGCATCAGATGGGCAGGGTATATCCATCCCTCATGCAGCTGGGGTGCTACACTCCACATATGCACCCATCCACATGACAGGGGACTTACACACACACCGATGTCCAGGGTACGCCCACATCATGTGGACACTCTCAGCACAGGTACACTGAACAAACACACATCGGTGGGTACAGTCACCTGTCACACTGGGGTGACCACAGAATCACATGAGGACTGTAGAAGCAACATTCCCAGGAGGATTAGACATGCAGAATGTGGCATGCACCATGCAGTGATTGTCACAGTAAACACAATGCAAGTGAGGACGGCAGACATGCACCACATCATGCTCTTGCTGGGAGACATCAGGCATTCCCCCTCCTGGGACCCACTCTACAGTACAATGCATGTGTGTCACACCTGGACACAATGCCAGAAGTCCCAGTCACAAAAAAGGGACACAGTCTGTGCTAGTGGACTCTGCACTCACCTGCTCCCCTGGTCGACCATACAGCATGGTGTACTGTGGGAGGATCACTTCCAGCAATGCCAGATTCTCCTCCAGGATGAAAGGCTGGGCCCTCTCCACAGACCTTGACATGGTGCCAGGGAATCACGAGCAGCAGCAGTGTTGTAGAATCAAAAGATGTGCAGGCAAGTGCTCTCTCATGGGACCTGGCTGCGTTATATCTGCCTTGCTGGCCTGTTTCATGCACAGGAGTACAGAGTGATTGGTCACTCACATTTGCATCCTATGTTTCCTCCAATCCCTTTAAACCTAGCACAGTCAGTGGCTTTGCTTTTTTTTTTCTTGATCATGATGTCAACTCCACAACCACTTTGCAACAAAGTAGATTCTTTCAAACCGACTTTTGCTGGGCACCTGATGAAAAAAATTCAAACTTTAAACTTGGTCTCCATGACAACCAGCATGCATGTAGGGCTTTATACTTGTCCCTCATGTGTCCCCTATGTAATTTGTAGATTCACACACAGGTACGGTGCGTTCCCGGGCCCTAGGGCACCCCAAATGCATAGCAACGGGCCGTACAGGCGTGTGTACGGTCCGTATCACTATGGGTACGCATACGCGAGCAAACCCATAGTGATACGGACCGTACACACGCGTGTACGCTCACTATCACTATGGGTGTGCTCGCGTATGCGTACCTATAGTGATACAGACCGTACACACGCGTGTACGCTCACTATCACTATGGGTGTGCTCAGGTATGCGTACCCATAGTGATACGGACCGTACACACGTGTGTACGCTCACTATCACTATGGGTGTGCTCGCGTATGCGTACCCATAGTGATACGGACCGTACACACGCGTGTACGCTCACTATCACTATGGGTGTGCTCGCGTATGCGTACCCATGGTGATACGGACCGTACACACGTGTGTACGCTCACTATCACTATGGGTGTGCTCGCGTATGCGTACCCACTGTGATACGGACCGTACACATGCGTGTACGCTCACTATCACTATGGGTGTGCTCGCGTATGCGTACCCATAGTGATACGGACCGTACACACGCGTGTATGCTCACTATCACTATGGGTAGGCCTACGGCAGCACTCCCATAGTGATAGGGAACATACACACGCCCTCAGAGCGAATGTACGGTGCCTTTCACACATAACAGTGGTGACAGGCAGCACACAGAAAGGAATAGAGCTGACATACTTGTCCATGGATGGACATCAAGGCATTGTCTGGGCAGTACTACATGTGTGGGGCACAGGTGTGAAAGGCTGTGATGTGGCACATTACTCCTGAGTTGTGAAGGCAATAGATGTATGATGAGATGTGTACAGATGTTATGTGTGATGGTGCACTATGTGCCAGACATGCCCTTCACTCCTTTGACATGTGTGCATGTCGTACAGAACACTTGAGATGAGCGTCACTGGCATGGCACAGTCAACAACACACGCAAGTCTCCCCTGATGCCCGCTACAGGGGTTACCACACCTGACATGTGACTACCCACGTTGCACGATGTGACTATGTCATGTATGTGTGGTGTGTTCCCATTAGCTTGATGTTGGTGTTCCCTCAAATGCATCTGCATTTGCTGCAACCAACATGTGTCTGTGTGTAGATGGCCATGGCACACTGTTACGCACACCAGGCCACATGTGGTTTCGGATGTAAGGTGTGTATGTATGCATGGGACACGGAGTAGCGTAACAAGGACCTGTCTGCATCCTCTCAATGTATGTGTGATCAGTCATGACATGTACACCTTCATGGCAAGGTGTGTGGGCTGTCCTAGTGTAATGTCATGTGACCTGTGGCTCTAGTGTTCCGCTACCTGTCTCTGCAATCAACATCCTACTTCTGCTGATATGTTGATGTATGTCACTCCTGTATTGCGTCTGGCTGTTCACTTACACTGGGACACAGCTAGTCCCATGCCATGGGATGTGGAGGTTCACAATCTCCGTGTGTAGCTGGGTCTTGGTAGGAGTGTCACCTGGCAGCCATACGTGTCCAGGGCATGTAGCACATACCTGACTCCGTATGTAGCATAAGTGTATTGACAGATTAACATGTGCTCAGTACATATAAATTGTTGTTGTAGTGCACTCACTCTTCCTTGTCACTTCCAAATTACTGCAGAGCGCCGCCTCTTCCCCGACCAATTCCGGACTTGGCTGACATGCGGGAGAATGACTGTATACGCTGCTACCGCTTCCCCCAACCGTTGATTGAGGAGTTGACGGCAAGGCTGGCACCACACCTGCAACCGCTGCACAGGTATCCTACGGCACTGACACCCAAGCTGAAGGTAATGGCAGCCCTACATTTTCTTGCCACGGGTACCTTTCAATATACCATAGCTCATGTTGGTGGCATGTCCCAGAGCATGTTCAGCCGTGTGCTGCATGATTTTTTAGAGGCCATGTTGCTTCACCTGGATGAGTTCATCCATTTCCCAACTCCTGAACAGTTGACTGTTGTCAAGCGTGGATTCTATGCCCTGGGAGGGATGCCCCATGTCATTGGGTCCATAGATGGGACACATGTGGCTTTGGTACCACCACAGGCACAGGAGGTAGCGTACAGGAATCGCAAGCACTACCACTCCATCAATGCCCTTGTGGTGTGTCTGTCCAACATGGTGATTTCACATGTCTGTTCTCGTTTTCCAGGATCAGCACACGATGCCTACATCATGAGGCGTAGCAGGGTGCCTGAAATGATGACGCAGCTGCGCAACGAACAAGCATGTGTTGTTGGTGGGTACACTCTGTCTGTCCTGTATTTTGCGTAGACTTCCAGCCCGACTGCTTCTCCTGTCCTACTTATGTCCATGTGGTTTCCATGTAGGGGACGCTGGCTATCCCAACATGCCATGGCTGATCACACCTCTCCGCAACCCCAGCACGCTGGCCCAGCTCCGCTACAACACCGCCCATGGCCGGACAAGGCGAGTGATAGAGAGGACATTTGGCCTCCTGAAGAGCCGATTCAGGTGCCTACACAAGACCGGCGGCGCCCTCCCATATGCCCCGGCGAAGGTCTGCAAAATCTTCATGGTCTGCTGCATGCTGCACAACATGGCAGTTGAGAAAGCTGTGCCACTCATCCTGGATCAAGATGATCAGGACCATCCACCCGTGGAGGACGAAGGGCTTGGCAATGGGGCTAGTGATGTGGAGGATGTGGTTCCGCAAGAGGACATCCGGAGTCGGCTCATACGCGACTTCTTTGCTTAGTGGTGAGTACCAGTGTCTGAGTGTGCACGCATTGGTCCTTGTGTGGCATGTGTTGCAATGTGTGTGTCCATCTGCATGTATGCCACGTGAGTCAGAGGTGTGTGTGGATGTGTCACTCGAGTGATGGTGCCAGTGATGAGTGTCTTTCCACAGTCATAATTGTGACCTAGCATGTTGTCAGCCTTACATGTGTTGAGTACATGCACATGCAAGTGGATGTGCTTTTTGTGGCTGACTTCTTGTGTGTCTCTCATCCCCAGGTACTTGCGCATGCCGTCTGCTGGTTGCATTGTTGTGGCACTGCTATTCCTCATGGACACGTCATCGTGTGCTGACTCAGCGTTACACGCACGGACAAGTTTGGAAGTCTCCTTAGGGTAAGGGATGCATCAGGGGTGTGTTGGGTGTGGCAGTTGTTTACGATGTGTGCACACTGCCCCTGTCGATGTTTGGTTCCTCTGCAGACATGTCGCATCACCATGGGACACATGACATGTAGCTGGATACACCTGAATAGATGGTCAGACTTGTTGACAGTCATCTGTAATGGGATAGTGGATTGTGATGATGGCATCAATGTGTGTAACAGTGCCCTCGGACACATACGGTTTGCATTGGCTTGACATGGTGTGGGACTTCCACATCAGAGGATCAATGGTGTATGGCAGCCTCTCCGTGAGCAGCAGGGGGTGTTTAGCTGTTACCCGACACTTGTGTGCCAGTTCCATGGATATCAAGCATTTGTGGTGCAGAAGGGGGGTGCCAGTGTTGGACCCACATGTTACTCCACATGACCTGTGTATGTGTATTCCGAGTTGCCTCTGCATTCCGGAATACATGACTAATAATGGTGTCCCTATGCCTCCAAGGTGCCTCTTCTCAGTTAATGCTGGTGTGTTGCCACGGTGCATACGGCATGTCTGGCATGGTTTTCAGTGATAGTGGCTATGTGTCTATGTGTAGAGTAGCAAGATGCAAGCTGTTTGTCTGGGATTAGACTCTGTATTGTGCATGATGTCCATGACTGTGTGGGTATTGTGACATGTGCCATCCCCATGCATCCAACGTTGGCCAGGCCATCATTCTCTGCATCCACCTGACTCAAGCTTGCAGGACATGGTTCTGCCACCTGTCTACACATACCTGGGTGCCCCCCAGGACACTCCACATGATCCCTGACCTCTGCGCATGACTGTTGCTGTACTCAATATGTCTGTCGGCACGGTTGTGCGGCCTCCCCCTCAGCTGGTTGGGCCCATCACGGGTGTGTATGGTGCTCCATGTCTGTCTTGCCTAATACATTGTGACCCATGTGTGTTCTGTGCCAGACTCAGGCCCCAGGGTATGGATGGTTGAAGTCATATGAGAACTCAGGCATGGTTAGACTTTACAAGACACATGTAAGGTAATAATGCAAAATGTAAGCATCATCTCTTGATCGTGTAAGTTTTTATTTGTGTTGGGGTACGTGTTGGGGGGTGGTATGACAAGAGGAGCTTTCCGGGTGTGTGGAATCCAAAGTTCACTGGGGGAGTTGGTATCCTTGCCATTGCAAATCATCAGAGTCCATGCCACAGTCTTTGTCAACATTGGTCAGACAGTGACCAGCAAGTCCATGTGGCAGAGAATGTCATTTGCTGATGTGCTGCTGTTGGGCCAGTGGGCCAGGTGCCAGGCCAGGTGTCCTGGGAGATGTTGCTGTTGCGCCGACCCTCACGGTCTTTTCCGTGGACGACCCGCCCTCCTGCGGGAACCCTCAGAAGCAGGCCGTGACGATGTTTGGGATGCTCCGTCGGATGTATCCTCCTCCTCCTGATCCCTCCCTGTGGGTGGTGATGTTCTTCGCCTGGTGGCACAGGGAGGGTTGCCCATGTTGTCGGCTATCCGACGGAGTGAACGGTTAATTCCCGTGAGCACCGTCACGAGCTCAGCCTGTCTGTCCTCCATCCGTCCTTGGTGTCGCTGTTGAAAGGCATGTTGCTCCGCATGTTGCTGGGCCTGCTGGGTCTTGATCTCCTCGAGGGTCCCCTTCATCTCGTTGAGGGTGGACACAACCTGGCTCATGCCCGTGGTGTCCTGCCGGTATGTGTCCAGGATGTTTCTTACATGGGAATATACCGGTTCCGCAGCCAACTGGTCAGGCTCGCGCCTCCGCCGTCCTCCACTCCCACCACCCCTGCCCACTTGCACCTGGCCTGCCCTTGTGGGCACATCGGGTGTGAGAAGTTGGCCTGGTATATGATGCTCACTAGTTAAAGTGATCACCTTGTACCATGCCAAGCAACCCTTATGGTGTGGTTGTAAGTCAACCTTTTCGGACTAGCTGCCCTAGTGGTAGCGTAGGCTAAGCAGTCTTTAAGGCTAAACTCGTGAAGCGTGTTAAGCCAGCTGTTTTACCAAATGCAACCCCCTTTTATACCAATGAAAGGACACCACACAGATATATATTCAAAATATATATGTATTTATTTCTCAAAGTAACCCCTAGTCTCTTTATGAGCACAGGAGCACAAATCGTCAAACAAGATTACAGTAGAATACACAGAAGTTGCACTTTATATGGATAGGCCCTGGTGGCCACTCGACCCATATACTAAAATAGTGGTATAAGTACCACGAACAGAAAAGGGAAAAGGCCTAGGGCCTCTAGAATCGCTGGGCCTACAAGGAGCTAACTTCAGTTAGTGACCAGGAGGTCCACGGGTGGCGTGTGCAGAGCAAATAGTCACACGCGTGCTCCCATAGGTTGCAATGGGTGCGTAAAAAGTACAAAGTTACTGCAAAGAGGATCTTCCGGGTGGACTAGGAACTCAAGATTTGGAACACAGGCACTAGAGATGTAATACTACACTTGGGCACAGGTGTGCCAGCTTTACCTCACCCACAGGAAGCGGGTGCATAGGCCTCGAAGTGCGTCGGGTTTCTTCTATCTGTTCCGTGGAGCTTGAAGACAAAGATGCTGCAGGCGGTCGGTCCGGGAGAGATGCAGCGGATCCAAGAGTGGATCGGAGATGTTGAAGACCTGTAAGCAGAGGGGACAGTGTTCACAGTCACTAGCCAGTGACCAGCGTGGCACCAGGTGGGTACCAGGCAATGTCGGGTGCAAACAGGAAGAAAGGTGTAGCTTGTCTCTGCAGCCACGTGGTCCCTGGAGGTCGACGACGTCCAGGAGTCGGTTCACGAGCTGTCCCACGCAGGTTCTCGCTCAAGCCCTACCTGACCAATACACAAAATCCTGTCTGGGGTGGTGCATGCACCTCCCCTGGCAGGAAACCCTTTGTCCACACCTCCCAAGCTGGAAGGACTCCCAGCAGCAGGAGGGCAGACTTGTGTCTGTGGTGGCAGCATCCATTTTGTGGAGCTGAGGCTATGTCTGATTTTACCCGGGTTTCAGGTACTGTACATGTCGTGTCCCTCTAGAAGGGTGGAATGCTAACCCCGTCGCCAGAATTGGCGAGGGGTTAGTATTCCAATTCGTATGACACCTTACTCGACATGTTTTGATAAAGCCAAACCAAAGTTAGCATTTAACCGCGAGGTTCATAATGCACTTAAGAGTAGATGGTATGACGATATCTGGAAACAGTAGAAGGAAGTTGTTCCGACCACTGCAGACAGGCTCAGCTCATGCCAGAGCACCATCTCACATGGAACCAAGCACTCTGCCTTCAGGATTGTTAAGGCCTGCCATAGGAGTGACTTATAGGTTACCAGGTGTCCCATTTAAGGTTAGGTATAGGTATACTACACCTTAGTAAGAGGTGATTACACCAACTTACCCCAGCTGAGTGATCAGCCAGTTGTGTCAAATTGTTAGGCCAAGCCTGGGGTGGCATAATACATGCTTCAGCCCCTGGCAGGCCTTGGGTACACCAATGCCCTGGGTACCTAGTGTACACTGGTACAGGGGCTGACAGGGTGATCCACTTCCAATTGGTTATGCACCTAGGGTGCATAGTGTAAATTTAGTAGAGAGAACAGCAGGCTGGGGGTCTGATTGGCAGGCCCACAGCCTCAATATGTCAAAAACCAGTGAAGCAAAAAGCAAACATTTGGGGTGACCATAGGATAGCAGACCCTACTCTCCTACACAACCCCCCCCCAAACGCTGGGACATTAAACTAGCCTTGACCAGTCTCGTCTTCATGTCCTAAGTGGAAGTACCTGGAGAGACCATCTGCATTCCCATGGTCAGTACCTGGCCGGTGCTCCACTGTAAAGTCCATCCCCTGTAGGGAAATGGACCACCTAAGCAGTTTGGGGTTTTCACCCTTCATCTGATTTAGCCACAAGAGGGGCTTATGGTCGGTCTGAATCTTGAAGTGAGTGCCAAACAAGTATGGCCTCAGCTTCTTCAGAGCCCACACCACAGCAAAGGCCTCCCTCTCAATAGCTGACCAATTCTTCTCTCTGGGGGTCAACCTTCTGCTAACAAAAGCAATGGGTTGGTCTTGACCATCTACATTAAGTTGTGACAGCACAGCTCCCACACCCAACTCAGAAGCATCTGTTTGGACAATAAACTCTTTGGAGTAGTCAGGACTTTTCAGGATAGGTGCAGAGCACATGGCCTCCTTCAGGTCATCAAATGCCTTTTGACAGCTTACTGTCCACTGAACCTTTTTGGGCATCTTCTTGGATGTCAGATCATTAAGAGGAGTCACAATGGACCCATAGTTCTTAACAAACTTCCTGTAGTACCCAGTCAAGCCCAAGAAAGCTCGAACTTGAGTCTGGGTGGTTGGAGGGGACCAGTCCTTGATGGATTGTATCTTACTCTCCAGTGGTTGAACTTGGCCTCCACCTACAAGGTGGCCCAAATATACAACCTTACTCTGCCCTATCTGGCACTTAGTAGCCTTGATAGTGAGGCCTGCCCTTTGCAGAGCCTCAAGAGCCTTCTTCAGGTGGATCAGGTGATCCTCCCAGGTGGAGCTAAAGACAGCAATGTCATCAAGATATGCTGCGCAAAAGTCATCCAACCCAGTAAGGACTTGGTTCACCAGCCTTTGGAAGGTGGCAGGTGCATTCTTCAGACCAAAGGGCATCACCACAAACTGGTAGTGCCCACCTGGGGTTGAGAATGCTGTTTTGGCCTTAGACTCCTCAGCTAATCTGCCAATAGCCAGCTGTTAAGTCAAATGTGCTCAAAAACTTTGCAGAAGCTAGTTTGTCTATGAGCTCATCTGCCATTGGAATAGGGTGTGCATCTTTCCTGGTGACAGCATTGAGACCCCTGTAGTCCACACAGAACCTCATCTCTCTCTTGCCATCTTTGGTGTGAGGTTTGGGGACCAGAACCACTGGGCTAGCCCAGGGGCTCTCTGAGGGTTCAATGACACCTAATTCCAGCATTTTATGTACCTCAGCCTTTATACAGTCCCTGACGTGGTCAGGTTGTCTGTAAAGCTTGTTCTTTACAGGCAGACTGTCACCAGTGTCCACCACATGGGTACACCAGTCAGTTTGACTAGGTATCAAGGAAAACATATGTGAAAATGATTGTAGAACCTGTCTACATTCAGTCTGCTGATGGGCAGTGAGGTTGCCTCCAAGGGTCACTCCTTCAACTGAGCCATCTTCAGGGTTCTGAGACAACAGGTCTGGGAGAGGGTCACTCTCTTCCTCCTGTCCCTCATCTGTAGCCATGAGCAAGCCCATGTCTGCCCTGTCAACATATGCTTTAAGCCTGTTAACATGGAGTACCCTGTGGGGACTCCTGGGAGTTCCTAGGTCCACCAAGTAGGTGACCTCTCCCTTCTTTTCCAGGATTGTATGGGGTCCAGACCATTTGTCTTGGAGTGCTGCTGGGGCCACTGGCTCCAACACCCATACCTTCTGTCCTGGCTGAAACTCAACTAAGACAGCCTTTTGGTCATGCCAAGCTTTCTGTAAGGCCTGGCTTGCCTCAAGGTTTTTGGATGCCTTCTCCATATACTCAGCCATCCTGGAGCGGAGACCAAGTACATAGTCCACTATGTCTTGTTTAGGCTTTTTGAGAGGTAACTCCCATCCTTCCTTCACTAAACACAGTGGGCCTCTTACAGGGTGCCCAAACAACAATTCAAAGGGGCTGTAGCCAACCCCCTTTTGTGGGACCTCTCTGTAAGCAAACAGAAGGCAGGGTAGAAGGATGTGCCATCTTCGCCTGAGCTTTTCAGGTAATCCTTTGATCATACCCTTTAGGGTCTTGTTGAATCTCTCAACAAGCCCATTGCATTGTGGGTGATAAGGAGTGGTGAACTTGTAGTTGACACCACATTCCTTCCACATAGCTGTCAAGTATCCTGACATGAAGTTGGTACCTCTGTCAGAAACTACCTCCTTAGGAAACCCCACTCTGGAGAATACTCCCATGCAGGGCCCTGGCCACAACAGGTGCTGTAGTGGTCCTAAGGGGAATTGCCTCTGGATACCTGGTGGCATGATCCACTACCACCAGTATAAATCTGTGCCCAGATGCAGTGGGAGGATCCATGGGACCCACTATGTCTATTCCCACTCTTTCAAAGGGGACCCCCACCACAGGTAGTGGTATTAGGGGGGCCTTTGTTGTGCCACCTGATTTGCCACTGGCTTGGCAGGTCACACAGGAGCGACAAAACTCCTTTGTATCTTCATTCATATGAGGCCAGTGAAAGTGAGGGACAAGCCTGTCCCAAGTCTTGTTCTGGCCTAAGTGTCCTGCTAAAGGAATATCATGGGCCAAGGTAAGAAGGAAGCCCCTAAATTGCAGAGGTATAACCAACCTCCTGGTAGCACCAGGCTTGGGGTCTCTAGCCTCTGAATAAAGGAGCCCTTCATCCCAATACACTTTATGGGTACCTTGAGCATTCCCAGCAGCCTCAGCAGCAGCCAGCTGTCTGAGGGGTTCAAGAGAGGGACAGGATAACTGAGCCTGCCTCAAGTCAGCCCTTGAAGGTCCCCCTGTCCCCAGAAACTCAACCTGATCAGGTTCAAGCTCTTCAGGGACAGTTCCTTCAGGGTCCTCTAGATCAGCTTCCTGGGAAGGCTGATCTTCACTCTGAGGCAGTAGGGAAGGCACAGCCTTGACCCTCCTGTTCTTCTTCTTGGTAGGTTCTTGGTCCATTGTTCCAGGATCCAAGACCTGAGGTTCAGTGAGGCACTTTTTGGCCTGTGACCTGGTCACAGCAAGGACATGTGATGATATACCTAACATCTCTGCATGAGTCCTGTACTCCACTTCTGACCATAGAGAACTCTCTAGGTCATTGCCCAACAAACATTCTACTGGGAGGTCTGCACTAACCACAACCCTTTTGAGGCCAGTTACCCCTCCCCATGAGAAGTTAACAACTGCCACACTGTGTGAAGTAGTGGCATTGCTGGCATTGGTCACCAGGTAGTTCTCACCTGGTATGTACTGTCCAGGGTCCACAAAGCCTGGTGTCACCATAGTGACACTGGCACATGTGTCCCTGTAGGCTTGAGCCACTTTTTCATTAATTAAAGGAGTCTGTCTGTACTTGCCCAGGTTACTGGGGCTCACAGTCAGGGACAAATCAATGTCCCCATCACAGATCAAGACTGCCTGTGTCAGGGTTCTGTCTAAGTCAGAATCTCCTTCAGTTCCCATAGTGATTCCCACTACACCCTTTGTCTGGGGACCAACACTGCTAACAGTAGTACTGGGAGCAGGTGCCTTAGGGGCAACAGTGTTGGGGGCTCCACCCTTCTTACAATCACTAGTCCAGTGAGTTGTATTCTTGCAATGATTGCACCAGGGTTTCTTTTGACCTTCTTTCTTCTTTCCCTTGGATTGTTGTTGGGACCCACCCTCCTTAGCAGTAGTTTGGGGCCCTGTTGAAGACTTCTGGTCTTTAGATTTCTGATCTCCACCCTTTTGGTCTGTTTTCTTCTGATCACCCCCTTGGCCCTGGTTCTGGTTCTTTTGCTTAACCCTGGTTCTGACCCATTTGTCTGCCTTCTTTCCCAATTCTTGGGGAGAGGTCAGATCAGAGTCAACCAAGTGTTGATGCAGTTGCTGGTTTTGACAGTTATTTAAAATCTGTTCTCTCATCATCAAATTATACAATCCTGTAAAATCAGATACCTTACTTCCCAGCAACCAACCCTCCAAAGCCTTAGTGGCACATTCAACATATTCAGACCAGTCCTGAGTCTGTGTCTTTTGGGTGTCTCTGAACATTAACCTGTACTGTTCAGTGGTTAAGCCTAACCCATCTACCAGAACACTCTTCAGGACTCTGTAATTTCTGACATCCTCTTCTCTAACAGTGAGAAGTCTGTCTCTGCCTCTTCCTTCAAAGGAGAGCCAGAGGATTGCTGCCCACTGGTCTTCAGGAACCTGCTGTACTTTGCAGGCTCTTTCAAGAGCAGTTATCCATTTGTGGATGTCATCCCCACTTTTGTAGGGGGGCACAACCTTAGACAGGTTCCTATTATCAAAGACCCTATCTTTGTCCTTAGGGACAATGCTGCCACCAGTGGGTATAGACCCACTCTCTCTAGGTTGCCTAGCCTTGTTCAGTTTTTCTTCCATCAGGGCTACTTCTAGCTCCTGCTTCCTGATCCTCAGCTGGGCTTCCTGCATTCTGGCCTCATGTTCCCTCCTCTGAGGGGTGGTCATCCTTTTCCTGGAGTGACCTTGAGAGCCTCTAGAGCCATGGGAAGCATTGGAGTCACCTGAGCGATTCCTTTGCCTCCCAAGCCCTATGTTAAGTCCACTGGGGAGATCCAATGGGGTAAACCCACTGTCAGTCCCCAATAGCCTTAGTTTAGCTGGGCCAAGTATAACACTTGGCACTGGGCTAGTTCTCCCTTCATCATCACTACTTTCTGTATCAGCACCTTTATCACTCTCATCCTCTGTGGTATTATTGCCATCTAAGGGGTGACTATTGGAACTGGGTACATCTGTAGCATCTTCAGAAGGGGGGCCTCCTGTTCCTGTCCCTAAGGGGGCTAACTGGGAAGCTTTCTTGAGCTCTCTCTGATTCTCATCATTTTGCAAGAGTTCTCTGAGCTCAGCAGAGGTAGGGTTCTTGGGCTGTTTAAGGCCTCTAAGAGTTGCCAAATGCCTGAGCTCATTCTGATTAAGGGTAGCAAAGATGGATGGTGCCCTCTGGGGGTCACTCTCAACAGAGATGGGTACAGTGGACCCCTCTGCCCCAGCCATTGCTCTTAAGTGTGGGTGGATGTGTTGCAATCTACCTACACTTGAGTTTACCTACTAAACCTATCTAGTAGTTGTAGTCAGGGTGTGCTACTCCCTTTGCTCTACAGCAACTAAGTTCAGTAGAACTTATGTATATCTAATCTTGTTTTATATGTACCTACAGGTACCTATGTGATCTTTCAATTGGTAACCAAGAGATTACAATGGTAAAACACAGCAAGCTCAAATCCAACCGCTGCTCACCAATGTGAGAAGTTGGCCTGGCATATGATGCTCACTAGTTAAAGTGATCACCTTGTACCATGCCAAGCAACCCTTATGGTGTGGTTGTAAGTCAACCTTTTCGGACTAGCTGCCCTAGTGGTAGCGTAGGCTAAGCAGTCTTTGAGGCTAAACTCGTGAAGCGTGTTAAGCCAGCTGTTTTACCAAATGCAACCCCCTTTTATACCAATGAAAGGACACCACACAGATATATATTCAAAATATATATGTATTTATTTCTCAAAGTAACCCCTAGTCTCTTTATGAGCACAGGAGCACAAATCGTCAAACAAGATTACAGTAGAATACACAGAAGTTGCACTTTATATGGATAGGCCCTGGTGGCCACTCGAACCATATACTAAAATAGTGGTATAAGTACCACGAACAGAAAAGGAAAAAGGCCTAGGGCCTCTAGAATCGCTGGGCCTACAAGGAGCTAACTTCAGTTAGTGACCAGGAGGTCCACGGGTGGCGTGTGCAGAGCAAATAGTCACACGCGTGCTCCCATAGGTTTCAATGGGTGCGTAAAAAGTACAAAGTTACTGCAAAGAGGATCTTCCGGATGGACTAGGAACTCAAGATTTGGAACACAGGCACTAGAGATGTAATACTACACTTGGGCACAGGTGTGCCAGCTTTACCTCACCCACAGGAAGCGGGTGCATAGGCCTCGAAGTGCGTTGGGTTTCTTCTATCTGTTCCGTGGAGCTTGAAGACAAAGATGCTGCAGGCGGTCGGTCCGGGAGAGATGCAGTGGATCCAAGAGTGGATCGGAGATGTTGAAGACCTGTAAGCAGAGGGGACAGTGTTCACAGTCACTAGCCAGTGACCAGCGTGGCACCAGGTGGGTACCAGGCAATGTCGGGTGCAAACAGGAAGAAAGGTGTAGCTTGTCTCTGCAGCCACGTGGTCCCTGGAGGTCGACAACGTCCAGGAGTCGGTTCACGAGCTGTCCCACGCAGGCTCTCGCTGTCGGCGGTGTCGGCGACTTGATCAAAGCAAACAAGCCTTGGCAAAAGCAATTGTTGTAGGAGAGGACATAAGCTGATGGTTCTGACCAGCAAGGTCAGAAGAACTGTTCCTTTGGAGGGGAGCAAGGGCCAGTCTGGAGCAACCAGACCAGCGGTGTATTTTGGAAAGTTCGTCGCCAAGATGGCTACTAGCCAGCGGGCCAGGAACCGGTTAGGCGCGTCGAGTGGCAAAATGCAGAAGGGCCCCACGCAGATCGTGGAGATGCTGGAGGGCTCACCTTTGGTGCAGATGCTGCTCGGGTGTTGGGCTTCTCAGATCCCAAAGCACAACTTGGAGGGAGCCTCGGTTGTTGCACTTGTCAGCTTGTCGTGGTCGTTTCAAGATGGCTGGCTCCACGTGTCTCGGTGCCTCCACGGGTCTCCTCTTTTCAGGGACTGTGGATCGGGCGGTGAAAGGTCTGGAGGTCCAGGTCTTGTCAGTCTCTGGGCTCGGGCTCCGGCGGGAGGTGGCGGCAAAGCAGACGTTGATTCGCTGCATGGTGCTTGCGTTAGCAAGGTGGTCACTCCCTGACCACAGGGGAGATTTCCTTCAGTCTTCTGTGCAGCAGAATGTCGAAGTTCCCGTCTTCTTCTTAGTTTCAAGTTGATTCCAGGATGTCTCAAGTCTTAGGACACAGCTCCTACCTTTAAGCGGATTCTAGGGGCCGGACTACCTGCTAGGTCCCTCCCTATGGGTGGAACCAGGAAGGGGGGTGGTTACACCCCCAATCCTTTGTCCAGCTCGCCCCAGGCCCGGGACTGGTGTGCCCCAGGACCGGTTTGAACTGGCATATGCACCGAGGCTCCTTGTGAGCCACAGGCATGTCTGGTTTCTTTCAAGCCCTACCTGACCAATACACAAAATCCTGTCTGGGGTGGTGCATGCACCTCCCCTGGCAGGAAACCCTTTGTCCACACCTCCCGAGCTGGAAGGACTCCCAGCAGCAGGAGGGCAGACTTGTGTCTGTGGTGGCAGCATCCATTTTGTGGAGCTGAGGCTATGTCTGATTTTACCCGGGTTTCAGGTACTGTACATGTCGTGTCCCTCTAGAAGGGTGGAATGCTAACCCCGTCACCAGAATTGGCGAGGGGTTAGTATTCCAATTCGTATGACACCTTACTGGACATGTTTTGATAAAGCCAAACCAAAGTTAGCATTTAACCGCGAGGTTCATAATGCACTTAAGAGTATATGGTATGACGATATCTGGAAACAGTAGAAGGAAGTTGTTCCGACCACTGCAGACAGGCTCAGCTCATGCCAGAGCACCATCTCACATGGAACCAAGCACTCTGCCTTCAGGATTGTTAAGGCCTGCCATAGGAGTGACTTATAGGTGTCCCATTTAAGGTTAGGTATAGGTATACTACACCTTAGTAAGAGGTGATTACACCAACTTACCCCAGCTGAGTGATCAGCCAGTTGTGTCAAATTGTTAGGCCAAGCCTGGGGTGGCATAATACATGCTTCAGCCCCTGGCAGGCCTTGGGTACACCAATGCCCTGGGTACCTGGTGTACACTGGTACAGGGGCTGACAGGGTGATCCACTTCCAATTGGTTATGCACCTAGGGTGCATAGTGTAAATTTAGTAGAGAGAACAGCAGGCTGGGGGTCTGATTGGCAGGCCCACAGCCTCAATATGTCAAAAACCAGTGAAGCAAAAAGCAAAAATTTGGGGTGACCATAGGATAGCAGACCCTACTCTCCTACATCGGGTCTCCGGGACCCCTGAGGGGTGGCATTTGCGTTGTCGCCTGCCTCCTCCTGGGTGCCCTTTACACCGTGTTCCTCCTGGTCAGCCTGGCTGTGTTGTGGTGGTGGGGCAGGGATCCTGGGTGTCTCCTGGGATGTGGCAGGAGTGGGGGTGGTGGTTGGCCCAGTTGTACCTGACGCAGGTGCTGCAGGTGGTTGGACACCAGAGGGGCCAGGTTGGTCGGGGTCGTCCACAGAGTGGTGAGAGTCGTCGCTGCCGGTGGGATCGTCATACCGCAGAGCCAGGTCCTGTGAGTCTTCCCCCCCAGTGTTGGGGGTGATCCACTACGTTGACCTGTGTGTGAGAGAGACAATGTTATTTTTGTTCCATGCAACATCCATGTTTCATTCGTTTCAAAGTTGGCACATTTCCTCTGGGTATTTGGATATGTCTTGCATTCCACTCACAGTGCACTTGTGCATGGGTATGTCCCTTGGCCACAGCTTTTGAGACTTTACCTATGTGTGACACAGTCTTACTTGCTGCGTCAATTGTGACTGCAGTGTCAGCAGTGGAGTGAGCAGGTGTGGCGAGCCATGCATTGGCGCCTTCCGTGTTGCACTGTACGTGGGCACATGGAGTTGTTCCACACACTTATATAATGCAGGTAGCTGGCGTTGTGCTCGTGCACAGGTTGAGACATGGCCCAGTGTTTTGCCATGGAGAAGAGAGGGGGATTCAGGCACTGGCCACCCTTGTCTATATGCATGCAGTCCACCTGCTGACGAGCAGACATTCCCACACCACCCAAGGCTGAATTGGTCTCCCTGTGTATCCCTTTCTCACTCCCTCTCTGTCCCCCTCTCCCTCCCTCCCTGTGTCAGCCTCCTCCCTCTGTCCGTCTCCCTGTGTCTCCCTCCCTCTCTCTCCCCCTCTCCCTCCCTCTGTGTGTCACCCTCTGTAACCTCAGCCCAGCTTCCTAGGCACACACTTTTTGCAGATCTTTGAATGGCCCTTGGCTTGTTCATGTGAGTTTGTTTCTGATCTCCAGGCACCCATTGGGTGTAGTGTCTGTGTCTGCGCTGCTGCTGTGGTGGTGTGTGCTGCCACTCTTTCACAGTGTTGGCTGTTCATTGGCTGCTGTCATGTGCAAAAAGGGCCTTCACCCCCATGTCTTCATGCAAGGCGTCCGCCGTTTGCAGGCAAGTCTTTCCTGTGTGGGGACACACTGTTTGTCTGGCTGTGACCTAGGCCATATGGGCAGAGGGCATTGTTGTCTGCTTCTGAGTTGCACTATGTGATTTTTGAGGCCCACACTCCCGCCATCCGGGTTACCGTGTCTTGTGTTGGTGTTTTCTGTGGCCTGTGACTTGGCATTGTCTAGCTGGGTGCATGGGGCATGGTGGCGCTAGTGGCATGTGCGTGTTTATGGAGTGTGGTTGAGTCATGGGATAGCTTTGGGGTGGTTGCGTGCATGATTGTGAGTTTGGTTGTGGATGACGTTCCCCCCATGTGAGGTGAGTTGTTTGTGTACTCTCCAGGCTCTCGGAGTCCTTCTATTCCCTCCACTGCCACCACTGGCAGTATGGCCATCACCTTCTCCTCCCAGGGATGGTATTGTACGCGTCTGTGGGGCGGCCCTCCTCCAGTGATGTTGGCCTGGTTGTGGTCGTTGGTCATTTTGCGGCGGACCGTCCTCCGCAGATCGTACCACCTGGCTTGACATTCATGCCTGGTCCTTCTGGTGGACGCAACGGCATTCACAGCATCGACAATCGTCTGCCACATGGCTGTTTTTTCGGAAATGCTGGTCTGTCTGACCAATGTTCCAAAGAGGTGTGGCTCGACTCTGATGATTTCGTCGACAAGGACCTCCAACTCTTGGCTAGTGAACTTTGGATTCTTGTTAGTGGGCATGGCGAGGGGTGTGGGTGTGGATGGTTGTGGGGGATGTGGGTGTGGATGGTTGTGGGGGATGTGGGTGTGGATGGTTGTGGGGGGGTGGGTGTGGTTGTGCAGGTGTGTGAATGTGATGAGGGGGTGTTTGTGAAGGTGGTTGTGTGAAGGTGTGCAGGTGTAAGGTGTAGTGGAGGTTGTAGTATGGTGCAGTTGTTTCTCTGTGTGGTCTGGCAGCAGTGGGTCTGTTGCAAAGGCTCATGGTTTGTGTGTGTGGGCCCTTTTTATTGGTCCATTGGTGGGTGTGGCTATGTTTGAACTTTGGGTGTGTGTGTTATAAGGAGTGGTTGTGTTTTGGGCCTCTGTTTGGGAGTTTGGCAGTTGCAGGTCAGTGAATAGGTTGTATTTGTGCTTGTTGGACATGTTTTGTGGCTTTGTGCGATTCGAATGGAGTCTTCTTGTGTTGTTTTGCTTTTTCCTGGTTGTGTACGTGTGTTTTTAGGGTCTGTACGATGCGTACATCAGCCATTTTATTGTACAGTGCTGTCCTTGTCTCTGGCTTGATACGACTCGTACATGCGCGATGTTGGGTGAGGGTGCTGGTGTTGGGGCCTGGGGTGCGCTCCGTACTTAGACTGGTGGGGTGTGTGTTCGCTCCGTACATACACGGGTGGGGGTACGGTCCGTACATACACTGTTGGGGTGGGGGTACGCTCCATACATACGCGGGTGAGGGTACGGTACGTACATACACTGTTGGGGTGGGGGTGCGCTCCATACATACGCGGGTGGGGGTACGGTCCGTACATTCACTGTTGGGGTGGGGGTACGCTCCATACATATGTGGGTGAGGGTACGGTCTGTACATACACTGTTGGGGTGGGGGTACGCTCCATACATACGCGGGTGGGGGTATGGTTCGTACATACACCGGTGTACATACGCGGGTGAGGGTATGGTCCTTACATACACGGTTGCGGTGGGGGTATGCTCCATACATACGCGGGTGGGGGTACGGTCCGTACATACACTGTTGGGGTGGGGGTACGCTCCATACATATGCGGGTGAGGGTACGGTCTGTACATACACTGTTTGGGTGGGGGTATGCTCCATACATACGCGGGTGAGGGTACGGTCCGTACATACACTGTTGGGGTGGGGGTACGCTCCATACATACGCGGGTGGGGGTATGGTTCGTACATACACTGGTGTACATACGCAGGTGAGGGTACGGTCCGTATATACATGGTTGGGGTGGGGGTACGCTCCATACATACGTGGGTGGGGGTACGGTCCGTACATACACTGTTGGGGTGGGGGTACGTTCCATACATACGCGGGTGAGGATATGGTCCGTACATACACTGTTGGGGTGGGGGTATGCTCCGTACATACGCGGGTGAAGGTACGGTCCGTACATACACTGTTGGGGTGGGGGTACGCTCCATACATACGCGGGTGGGGGTACGGTCCATACATACACTGTTGGGGTGGGGGTACGCTCCATACATACGCGGGTGGGGGTACGGTCCATACATACACTGTTGGGGTGAGGGTACGCTCCATACATACGCGGGTGGGGGTACGGTCCGTACATTCACTGTTGGGGTGGGGGTACGCTCCATACATACGCGGGTGAGGGTACGGTCCGTACATACAAGGTTGGGGTGGGGGTACGCTCCATACATACGCGGGTGAGGATACGGTCCGTACATCCACTGTTGGGGTGGGGGTACGCTCCATACATACATGTGGGGGTTCGGCGCATATATACGAGGGCTGGGGGGGTGGTTGGGCGCGTACATACGGGGGCTGGGGGGGTGTTCGGCGCGTATGCGGGCACATGTCTCCATGGTTGCTATGGGAGTTCGGTGCGGACAGTGTTTTTTCCATACGGTTGTAACATCGGACGCACGGGATGGATCGTACTTGCACGGTCGGACTTCACTTTTCACATTTCTATGGTAAATCGTCCGGGGACGTGTCGGACACATTTTCCGACCCGAGGACGTGTGGGGAATTATTCCCAATGCGATTCGTATGGACTTTTTCCCATGCGAATCGTACTTGGCAGTTTGTACGGCACTTGTACGATTCGTACAGTAAAAAGACCGGATACGAGTCGTACGGGGAAATTTTTTCCAGGATCCTAATCGGCACCTTAGTATTGAAATAATGGGTAATGGTATTCTGTAATTTTATAATATTTATTATTTTTTTATTTTTGTAAAAACAATTTTTTATATATGTTAAATATTGATAATAGAAGGTAAATATAAATAATCAGAGAACCACAATTAATAATTCAAGAACATGGTTTTTATTGTAGTTTTTGTAATTTTTTATTGTTTATTCATTTGAGTAGAATCATTCAGAAATATCTTTATTTACATTGTAATTCAATTCAATCATATTGAGTATAGGTCAGAAAAAATGTTATGTACATTTACTATATTTTGTACAATTTTTTATTACATTTAAATTATTTATAATGTAGTAGTATTTTGTGTTTTAAATTAAATTTAACATAGCAATAGGTTTTGTAAATATTTATACAAAACTTTTGGCAAATATTTTCATATATAAACATTTTTAACATTTTAATATTTGTAGTACAAACATGTTATAAGTTTTTTATTAATATTAATATGTAAAATATTAATATTAATTTTTTTTACAATGTTTTCAACACAAACACATTTTTAACATAAATAAAATGTTATCATTCATGCAAAATATTTGTAAAAAATTTTCATACATTGTTTTGTTGTCTTTTCTTTTTAGAAATTATAATAATAAATATTGTATATTTTGTAATATTTATTTTTATAATTTTACACATGAGGGAAAAATTTTGACAATTTTTAGGCACATGAAAAAAATAGGTCTATTTTAGATAAATAATAGAAAATATTTGTGTGTGAATTTACATGTTACCTGATTTAATGAGTTTTTTTTTATAGTTAAATGTTTTATTATGTTTTGGGCGCTCTATTTTGTAACCCGGTAATGTTGTTTTGGGTCATTTGGGTTGAAGGGAAGCTCGCGGTTGGGAGTTACTTCGCGTCGTGAAAGGTAAGGTTTATTTTATATGTTTTACATGGTTTCAAACTTTATTTTGAGCCTGGTTAGATAGTGTTTAGTGTAGCTGTATGAATATTAGTTAGATTTGGAAATGTTATGTGTTAGAGTTGCATGTTGTGTTTTTACGTGTTTTTAACGTTGTGTAGGCATGTTTTGAGAGTTAGGTTTAAGGTGTTTAATGTATATTTAGAACTATTTTAAATCTAGTACTATTGTTAATAAGTGTTTATGTGTTGTTTTATGTGGGTGGGAATGTATGTTGTTTTGTTTTTATACTTTCTTTTCTAGGTTCTTCGTTTCGGATGGAGTCGTTTTTTTTTTTAAAGAAGTGTGTGTTCGTTTTATTGAACAATATGTTTTTTACACTTCTTTAAATGTTTCGGTTTTCATGGAGCGTTTTTTACTATTTTTATCTATTTTCGGGTTTTTCATGGTTTTCCGATGTATATTTGGTGCATGGATTATGGATTTAATCGACAGTTGTATTTTTGCATTTTTTTTTGGGAACATTTTTTTTTATGTTTGGATTGTGTAAGCAGGAAATGGATTTTTCAGAGTTTGGAATAAACTTGGTAAATTCATTTATTATTATTTATTGTGGGTGGGTATTGTTTAATATTATTGTTTATTTTTATTTTATTACAAATATAATTAATGTGTGTTAATATATTTTTGACAATATGTCTAAATATGTTACACACAGTAATTATTTTTGTGATAAGATAAATATATGTTATGTGTTTGATATGATTGAAAATGAGTCATCAGTCATTTATTTGTATTGGTCTTTTAAAGAAGTGTTTTAGCTATGATGTTTAGGTATTCTAGGCCTTTGGTAGTAGGGTACAATTTTACTTGTTGCTCTAGATATTTATACATTTGTTTAGTTTGTTTTGAGGTTTTTGGAGTTAGCTGAGTTATGGATTGTTCCATTCGGAACTCTTGATAACTCTGTTCTTTTTGTAGGCATGATATAAATCTTTCTAGTGTTGGTTTTGTTCTGCCTGTTGATTGCAGGAAGGCGTTATGCCATCCTTCAAATGCGTTATTAGTTTTTGATTCTCCATTTAATGTGCTTCTGTATACGTTCCACCAGGGAATTTCTTCTGTTGCCAGATCTATGTAGTCTGCCGACCCATGTATCTTCGAAATAGTCCAATAGTGGACTTAGTTTATCTTCATTTTGTTTGTAGAAGGCGCTGTCTATTAAAATGTTGTAATGTTCTGTTATGTCTGTGTCAGGTACATAAGCTAGTGCTATTAGTTTTTTTATTTGATATGCGAAAGCTGAATTAGTTGCATATTCAATGCTTAGGGCTGATTTTTGCATGTGTCTCCATAGGCACTGATTAAAATTATAGTAACAGCCTTGGATGGAGGTATGGGGGGGTGTTTTTAATATAGTATTAATCATTGCATGTTCAAAATCTAGGATGATTTTTTGTGGGGAAAAGTTATTTGTTTTTTGTTTTATTATATTTAATATTTCAGTGTATGTGGAGTTATGTTTGTTTGGTAATAATGTGTAAATTAATGGTATATTGCAATTGTGATATAGGACGTGTATTGTATATAGTTGGAAAAAGGGTTTGGGACATATGGTAAAAGTTCTATCTATCATCCAGTTTTGTGATTCTTGTAGTTTACAGAGATTATTAGCTGTTCCAAATATTATTATTCTTTTGTCATTGTTTTTATTATCAAAAATGACAAATGGTTCTTTATTTAAAATTATACTTTGTTCTGGACTTAGAATAACTTCAGTATATGTGTAAGGAATTGGGGTTGAAGTAGTAGTGGTTTTTTTTAGTACGTGCTATAGTTCTTTTGAGTGAAGTTACAGATGGCATTTGTGTAGTAGCAGTTTTAGGAATTTTGGGAAGCTGCTCTTTTAAAATTACACTTGTAGGTTTTTGAGAACTTGTGCTAGCTTCCTTTATAGTTTCCAATGCAGATCTGACTTCTATTTCAGTAATGTTTGGTGGATGGTTATGTTCTCTAGTGTACAGTACTGTTGCTTGTCGTGTTGTAGCACGCCCATAGCACTTATTAGAGTAGTATTTAGTGCATTTCCAGTTAACTTTTAAACCATACACTTTTTCCTGTGTGTAAGTGTATCCCATATAGCATAGTAACATTTTTCCCTTCTGGCTTGTTATGAATTCTGCTCCTTCAGTCATTTTGATGTAGCTTTATCTATGAAAAATATATATTATAGTTATTATATATGCTGTTGTATGAATTTCAGTAGAAAAAAAACAAGATTTAGTTACAATATACTTACAAAGTTGGTGTTGATGTGTTTGAGTAGAATCCTTTTTATTCTGTATTTGTGGAGTTTTCTTCCAGTATTTTCTTTCTCTGGAAAATAAAAGAACATTTGTTTTAAGATTTGTTTCTATATTTTTATAGGGAATGGTTAGGGGATTTGTATTTGGGATTTAATTTGGGTGGTTTTTTAATCTATTAGTTGATTTTTGGTTGTGAAATACTTACTTTGTTAGTTGTATCTTTTTTGGTGCTGTTCTGTATTTTCTTAGTTTCTTTTGGAGTTTCCTGTAGTGAAAACATGAAATAGAAAGAAGATATTTATTTATTTATAGTGTATGTATATTGTAATTACAGTTTATTAGCTTTGAGTCTTAATGAGGATAATATAGTTAACTTACTTGTGATAGTTTTAAATATTTGCTGTATGTTGATTTCCTTATATCTGCAGTTGCAATCCAGTAGACTTTCTTCTTCATTTAATTTCTTTTTTTTGGTTCTGGACTGTGAATTAAGTAGAACTTCTTTTTATAGTGGTTTGGATGTTGTAATCTGTGTTTTATTGGTCAGTTTGAATTAGGAGTGTTTTTATTGGTTAGTTCGAATTTTTTTTATTTTTATTCTGGTAGTTAGTTTCCTAATAAGGAAAACGCTAATTAGTGGTTTTGTGGTGTATTACTCTATATGTATTTTTCTAAACATTATATTATGTATTGTATGCATGAATTAATAAAGTATAATTTAATAATATTGTTGTTTAATGTAGGAAGGTTGTTAATAATGTTTTAGTAAATAGTTACGTTTTGTAATCTATTTTTAAATGTAGTAAATATATTATTGTTTAATATTAATTTTGTGTAGAGTTAAAAGACATTATTTGGTGTTTTTGTTGTTTGATTTTAGTATTTAATTTAATTTTATATAGTCGATATTAGTAAAAAGGAGATATTTTAGTGGTCGTTATTTTAGTTTATGATATTTTGTAATGAAGTATATGTTTATTAGTGAGCGTCGATATTTAAGGATTTCGATAACTGTGTTTGCGATATTTTGTGTATCTATATTTATGTAGTTCGATATTGTGTGTTCGATATTTTTGTAATGTTTTAAATAAGTATGTGATGTCGATAATAATGTGATCGATAATTTTGTATCGATATATTTGTACGTCGATTTTGTGTCTTTCGATATTTTGTCAGTGATTCCACCAGGGTAGGCCGTTTTTCAGGGGGCATCTCTTAGATGCCGTCTGAGTGCATTTTTCATTAAATCCCACATTGGCATCATTGTGGTTTTAATGTGCTGGGAAGTTTAATACCAAACTTCCCAGATTTCAGTAAAGGCATCATGGAGCTGTGTAGTTTGTGTTGACTAACTCCCAGCCCATGCACTCAAAATCGCTCCACTGTACTTACAATGACTGTGAATAGCACAGACACTGTATGGGCATATTGCTCCTGTGGCTATACCCTCACCTGGGTATGGTGCACCCTGCATTTAGGACTGTAAGGCATGCTAAAGGAGTGACTTACCAGTGCCACAGGCAGAGTTGGTGGGCATGGCACACAGGGATGTGTGCCATGTTGACTCTTCAGTTTGGTCTGCACCAAAACACGCAGCCGGCCATGGCATTGTAGGTGTGTTAAGGGGAGGGGTCTTTGAGGGTGGTACTATACATGCTGGAGTCCTCAGAGGAACTCTATGGTCACAAGGCCCTTGGTACCAGGGGTACCTTTTACAAGGGACTTACATGTGGCCCAGAGGTGTGCCAACTTGGGTACAAAGTCAATCGAATCAAACATTTTTTCGAAATCAAGTACAGGGCCTTCTGCAGTCCAATATTTGTCCAGTGCCAGTTGTAGGCACATGCATGGGTGTCTCGTTCTGGCACGAAGTTCTGGTCCTTGTGGATCAGAGTATGGACAATTGATGCAAGCAGACCTGCAACAACCTTGACCAATACTTCGAACAAATATATAGGTCTGTAAGAGTCCGCGTGTGGAGTGGTAGCCCACGTTTGCCGAGAAACAACAGCAAGGTGCCGATCACGATCCGGTAAAAAAATTCCCCGTGCGACTCGTATCCGGTCTTTTTACCGTACGAATCGTACAAGTGCCGTACGAACTGGCAATCACGATTCGCATGGGAAAAAGACCATACGAATCGCATTGGGAATAATTCCCCACACGTCCTCGGGTCGGAAAAAGTGTCCGACACGTCCTCGTACGATTTACCGTACAAACGTGAAAAGCGAAGTCCGACCGGGGAATCACGATCCGTCCCGGGCGTCCGAATGTACAACCGTATGGTTAAAAGACCGTCCGCACCAAACTCCTATAACAACCATGGAGACGTCCAAACAGGTGCCCGGTATGTGCCGTACCCCCCACAGCCCCCGCATGTACGCGCCGTACCCCCCCCAGCCCCCGCATGTACGCGCCGTACCCCCCCCAGCCCCTGCATGTACGCGCCGTACCCCCTCCCAGCTCCCACATGTACGCGCCGTACCCCCCCAGCCCCCGCATGTACGCGCCGTACCCCCCCAGCCCCTGCATGTACGTGCCGTACCCCCCCCCCAGCCCCCGCATGTACGCGCCGTACCCCCCCCAGCCCCCGCATGTACGCGCCGTACTCCCCCATCCCCCGCATGTACGTGTCGAACCCCCCGTGTATGTACACCCGAGTACGTGTCGAACCCCCCCGTGTATGTACACCCGAGTACGTGTCGAACCCCCCCGTGTATGTACACGGGAGTATGTTCGAGTCGTACCCCCACCCGTGTATGTACACCCGAGTACGGCAGGGGGGGGTACGGCGCGTACATGCGGGGGCATGGGGGGGTACGGTGCGTACATGCGGGGGCTGGGGGGGGTACGGCATGTACATGCGGGGGCTGGGGGGGGTACGGCGCTTACCGGGCCACCTACTCTGGTCGTTTCGCGCCGTACTTCGCATTTGCGGCACTTTTTGGGTGCCGTGAAAATATTGCCGTCCGGACTGCTGTCGGTTCGAATCGTAATTCCTGGGTCGTGAAACGCTGCCTAGAAGCGTCCCGACGTCACGTCGCAGCATTCCCGGATCACATTCGTATGCATATTTTCGTCGGTCGGTGTTTTTTACGATTCGTACGGAAATGGTGTTTCCGTGCGAATCGTAATTCCATGTTTGAATGTTTTACAACCGGGTACGAGTCGGACGGAGAATACGCTCCGACCGACGGTTCGTACCCGGTTTTTACCGGATCGTAATCGGCACCCAAGTGGGGGTCCACTAATGAGGCAAATTTCTTGTCGAATTCTACAAGGAACCAGTTAAAGCTGAAAGTCTTCCCAGAATTTAGGTCTCAGATGGTAGCCCTAACCTCTTCCTCAGAAGTCGGCGCCTTCAGTCTCTCGTTCCTTTGGTTGTAGTTGTTGCATGTGGAGATCTGTGAGTAGGGGGATTTGCTTGCTTGATCTGGGGAGGGGCAGAGCTTTTAACGTTCTGTAGAAAGTTGCAAATACTTCAGAAAGGTCTTTCGCTGTCGTAATATCATAACCCCCTGGGCCTTCAGGTTAGGAATGAGCGTGGGGGACAGTTTCTTAGTAGCCAGCCAGTGAAGTAGTTTGCCTGGAATATCACCTGTCTCACGTTCATCGCTGCGAAGCCATCCAAAGCCCTGTGGCCGGGCCCATGAAGAAGTTATGCAGTTGTGCATGTTTTAACGCTGCTTCCACAATTTGGTCAGTCTGCCCTCAGCTTTGGATCTTGTGAAACGACATGGGCAATTTCTATCTCCAACTCTAGGATGGTGGCGTCCCTAAGCCTCTTCTGCTCTGAAACACAAGTCATGGACCTATGCCTAATCGCGACCTTGAAGACTCCCACAGGGTGGCTGCAGATTGTATCGACTTGGTATTACGTGCAAAAAAGTTGTCTGCATCCCGTCTTAGGGCTGCATTGAAATCATTGTGTGTCAGCTACCATCCACTTAATCTCCACATGCTCTGTGGCATTTCGCTGTTGACTTAAAAGCATAGAATTATCGTTAAGTGATCTGAAAGATCACTCAGTAGAATATTTATGCCTGCGAAGTTGTGGGCATCCAAGGTGGGGAAAAGGAATGCTTAACAGTAAGCCATAGGCAACAAAGAGAGTTCCCTCTCTGAGCCACTTACCTTTATTTTCCGACAAGCAGAGGAAAAAAATGCAAAAACCAAATTCTAATTATGGCTTCGATTTAAATATGTGCATAATACTGTGCTTTGTTTTCAGCCATAAACAATCAACCAACGGCCTCATATGGGTCCCTGCTTTATGTTACAGATGCTACCAAGAAGAAATGTAACCTCTTACTCTCTTTCTTCCCCTCCTTATCCGTTTCCATCTTAGTGGATCCCTAGATGGAAATAGGTCATGAGAGACTGTCAGAGATCTATCAAGGAAGGTATGTGTAGATTAGACGTACTGCACATGAGATGATCGCTTAAATTTGCTCACCTCATCTTTTAGCGGAGGGTCTGGAATAGGAATATCCAATTCCGCATGAATTAATGTTAGGTCAGAAATATTCAGAGCATCTTCCTGAAAACAAACACTGATCAGTACAAACATTCACTGTTAACACAAATGCATGTGATGGAGAGGTGAGGAGAGCACCAACACCAGCAATCACAATGTGGTGACATCACAACAGGGGGCACACTTAGGTCAGTGTGTGTGAAGCCCTGTCCTAGAAACATGACCAGACACAATAAGAACAAGCATTGGCATAGCCAATAGGTCTCGCCTTTGGGACCTTATAAGTGTTTAGCTATGCAACAGTTGCATAACTAAATACTTATAAGGTCCCAAAAGCGAGACCTATTGGCAATGCAAAGCGGCCGTGAAAGTGAAAGTGATCGCGATCACGATCACGATCAAACATCAAAGCGGCGAAAGTGAAAGTATGCACGGTAAAGCGCGGCGCGCGCGCCCGCGCACATGCACTGTAGCTCTAGGCTGGCCTGGTAGCACTTTTTGGAGCCCTCTCAATAAGTCTCGCCAGACCAGCGCATGCGCTGGGTCAGGCAAGACCTAAAAATAGTCACGATTTCTTAACTTCTAAAAACAAGCATTTGCAATGCAATAGGTCTCGTATTTGCAAAAGTTAGAGCTATTGGTGTTGTAAATGACAATGTCTTTTACCCATGTGTTTTGTTTTGGAGTGGAGTGTATATATGTGGTGTGGAGTGGAATTATGTGGGTTGGATTGGAATTATGTGGGGTGGAATTGAGTGGTGTTTAGTGTATTTGTGTAGTGGAATTATGTGGTATGGTGAATAGATACGCGTGGGAACTGTACAGAATAGAAAGGAAGATAGAGAGGGATAGGTAGTTTGTGCACAAAGTGGTGAATAGACTCCATACCAAGGAGTAGAAGGAGTGTGCGAGACAGAAAGGGAGAGCAGGCCACAAACGCATAAAGAGAGAGTGCCTGTGTACGCAGAAGACACCCCAAGAAGAGGAGGAGAGAGTTGGTTTGAGGAATGGAAACCTTGAAAAGGCACAGGAAAGAAATTGTGCTCGAACACCTGAAGTTAACCACATGAGAGAGACAGGAAGAGTGTGTGAGAGAGCGGGAGAGAGGGGTGAGAGGGGTGAGAGAGACTGAGAGAGAGATAGAGAGAGAAATAGAGAGAGAGAGAGAGAGAGAGAGAGAGAGAGAAAGAGGGGGGGTGGGCACCCAGAGGTGGGGGAGGCTAGAGGTGGACCAGTACACAGAGCGAGGAGGTACAAGAAGGTAGACTGTGTGAGCAGGCAATATAGAGAGAAGAGAGGGAGTGTGAGGGAGGAATGAGAGGGGGCAGTGGGATTATAAAATGAGAGGGGGTAGTGGCAGTAAGAGGGGCAGTGGTTGTGTAGTAGAGAGATGACAGGGTTGGTGGAAGTGAGTGGGAAAGATGGGTTGTATTAGAATTTTTGTTGTGCAATTGTGTGTCTTGGAATTGTGTGGTATGGTGTGGCATTGTGTAGTTGAAATATGTGGCATGGTGTGCTGTCGCATTATGTGGATAGTAATTAAATGGTATTAAGTGTACTGGATTTATTTTGTCAAATTGTGTGTTATGGAGGTTATTATGTGGAATGGTATTGTGGAGAGGCATCTTGTAGAGTTGATTTATGTGGTGTGCTTTTACATTTTTTGTGGCATGATGTGCAAATTTGTGGTGTGTATTATGGGTATATGGTGTGTTGTGGAATTTTATTGTGTTTTTGAAATATGTTGGTTGGTGTGGAATTATGTGGTGTGTATTGGAAATGTTTTGAGTTGAATTGTGTGCCTGGTAATCTGTGGGGTTGAGTGAAAGTATGCTTATTAGAAGTTTGTGTCAATCAATCAATCAACATTTGTAGAGCGCACTACATACCCATGAGGGTCTCAAGGCGCTGGGGGGAAACCGCTACTGATCGAACAGCCAGGTCTTGAGTCGCCTCCTGAAGGTCAGCAGGTCTTGGGTCTGTCGTAGGCTCAGTGGGAGGGTGCTCCAGGTCTTGGCGGCGAGGTGGGAGAAGGACCTCCCACCGGTGGTTGTTCTTTGGATGCACGGGACGGTGGCGAGTGCGAGGTCGGCGGAGCGGAGCTGGCGGTTGGGGATGTAGAAAGAAAGACGTTTGTTGAGGTAGGCTGGGCCGGTCTTGTGGAGTGCCTTGTGTGCATGGATGAGGAGCTTGAAGGATATCCTCTTGTTGACGGGCAGCCAGTGCAGGTTTCTCAGGAGGGGGGTGATGTGGCCGTGGCATGGTACGTCGAGGATCAGTCGTGCCGAGGTGTTTTAGATGCGTTGCAGTCGTTTAATGAGCTTGGTCGGGGCTCCCGCGTAGAGGGCGTTTCCGTAGTCGAGTCTGCTGCTGACGAGGGCCTGGGTGACTGTTCTTCTTGTATCTGTCGAGATCTACCTGTAGATCTTGCGGAGCATGCTGAGGGGGTTGAAGCAGGAGGAGGGGACGGCATTGACTTCCTTGGTCATGGAGAGCGTTGAGTTGAGGATGATTCCCAGGTTGCGTGCGTGGTCGGTGGGTGTCGTGGCTGCCCCCAGTGCCGCCGGCCACCAGGAGTCGTCCCAGGCTGAAGGGTTGGAGCTGAGGATAAGGACCTCCGTTTTGTCCGTGTTCAGCTTCAGTCGGCTGGTCTTCATCCAGTCAGCGACGGCCTTTATTCCTTCGTGGAGGTTGGCTTTGGCAGTGATGGGGTCCTTGGTGAGGGAGAGGATCAGTTGAGTGTTGTCAGCGTAGGAGATTATTTTGAGGTCGGGCGACGTGTGCGAGTGGGGCCAGGTAAATGTTGAACAGTGTCAGACTGAGGGAGGAACCCTGGGGTATGCTGCAGATGATCTTGGAGGCTTCGGATCGGAATGGGGGGGAGGCAGACGCTCTGGGTTCTGCCGGAGAGGAAGGAGGTGGTCCATTCCAGGGCTTTGTCTCAGATCCCTACGGCGTGGAGGCGTGCGCGTAGTGTGCGGTGGCAGACGGTGTAGAAGGCAGCGGAGATGTCCAGGAGGATGAGGGCCGCGGTCTCACTGTTGTCCAGCAGTGTCCTGATGTCGCCGGTGGCGGCGATGAGGGTGGTCTCGGTGCTGTGGTTGCTGCGGAACCCTGACTGGGAGGGGTCCAGGATTCTGTTTTCTTCGAGGTATGGAGTTAGCTGTCTGTTGATGATCTTCTCGATGACCTTGGCCGGGAACAGGAGCAACGAGATGGGCCGGAAGTTCTTGAGGTCTCTAGGGTCTGCCTTGGGTTTTTTGAGTAGGGCGTTGATCTCGCCGTGTTTCTGGGAAGGTCGCGGTCTCGAGGGAGAGATTGATGACGTTGCGCAGATGGGGTGCGATGGAGCTGCTAGCTTTGTTGAAGATGTGGTGCGGGAATGGGTCTGACGGGGAGCCGGAGTGGATTGTGCTCATGGTCTTGATGGTGTCATCGATGCTTACGCTGGTCCAGGCTAGCAGGGGGTCATGGATGATGGTGTGCGGAGAGTCTGTTGTGTTGCTGTCTGTAGGGGCTGTCTGGGTGTTGAAGCTGTCGTGGATGTCTGCTATCTTGCGGTGGAAGAAAGTGTTGTGGGAGTCGCACAGGGCTTGCGACGGCGGGATGTCGTTGGTGTTGGAGCTGGAGAGTTCCTTTACGATGTTGAAGAGCTCCTTGCTATTGTGTGCATTGTTGTCGAGGCGGTCTTTGAAGGAGGTCCTCTTGGCGGTCCTGATGAGGTGATGGTGGTTGCGGGTGGCGTCCTTGTGGGCTGCGTGGCTGTCCGGAGTTTGTTCGCTGTGCCATTTCTTCTCTAGTTTCCAGCAGGCTCGCTTGGAGGCGAGGAGTTCTGGGGTGAACCAGCTGGCCCTCTTGCTGGTGTCTCTGTGGGGGGGTTTCTTCAGCGGGGCGAGGGTGTTGGCGCAGTCGTCGATCCAGCGTCTGAGGCTGTCGGCAGTGTTGTCGGTGTTGGAGGGATTGGTGGGTGGGCTGAGAGCGAGGTTTGCGTGTAGTTGGTCTTCGGTGATTTTTCTCCAGCAGCGGCGAAGGATCTGTTGGGAGCGGTGGTGTGGAGTGGGTTTCTGGAAGGAGAAGTGGATGCAGCGGTGGTCGGTACAGAGTAGTTCGGTGGTGTGGCTGAAGGCGACGTGGGGGCTTGTGGAGAAGATGGGGTCAAGCGTGTGGCCGGCGGAGTGGGTAGACATTGTGACGAGTTGCCTCAGTCCGAGGTTGGCGAGGTTATCGATCAGGGTTGTCGAGTTGCTGTCGTTTTTGTTCTCCAGGTGAAAGTTCAGGTCTCCGAGGAGGATGTAGTCGGTGGAGGTCAGGGCGTGCGTGCTGATGAAGTCGGAAATGGAGTCGCTGAACTGGGGTTGGGGCCCGTGGGGTCTGTAGATGAGGGTGCTTCTGAGGGTGGAGTTGGGGTCTGTGTGGATCTGGAAATGCATGTGTTCGGCGGTGTTGAGGGTGTCGTCGGTGCTGGTCGAGACCCTGATGCTGTTCTTGTGGATGATGGTGATTCCTCCTCCAACTCCGTTGGTGCGGTCTCTGCGGGTGATCTTGTAGCCATCTGGGATGGCTATGGCGATGTCGGGTGCGGAAGATTCGTTCATCCAGGTCTCTGTCAGGAAGGCGATGTCCGGGGATGATGTGTCGAGCAGGTCCCAGAGCTCGACGGCGTGTTTGTGTGTGGAGCGGGTGTTCAGTGGGATGCATCAGAGGTGGTTGATGTCTTTCTTGGCAGGTTGTTCGGTGGCTCTGAGGCTGGTGTAGCTGCAGTTCCGGCAGGTGAAGGGACCGTGTGTGCGTTTCGGGGCGTCCTTGAAACAGGTGTGGGTCCGTCTGGGGTTGACAGCGTGGAGTGAGCTGGCATCGTAGCGGTGGTGGTCGTCGTGGCGGGTGCGGGGACCAGGGGTTCTGGCGCTGGGCGCGGTCCGGGCGCAGACAGGCGGAGCTGTGTGGTGGGGGAGCGACCTACCAGCAAGGTCAAGATGTGGAGAGCATTTATGTGGATTGTTGGAATGTGCATAGAGTGCATTTATGTGGGGTGCATTTATGAGTAGGTTGTAATTATGTGGAGTTTGATTATGCTGCAATGAGTGGTATTATGTGGAATGTAATTGTGTTGTATGGTGTAGAATTGTGTGGCATTGAATTGTTGGGATCATGTGGAAATATGTGGGATGGTTTGGAGTGGTATTATGTGGTATGGTGTGGAGTAGTAGTAGTGGTGTGGAGTAGTATTATATGGTGTGGAATTATGTGGCATGTTGAGAAGCTGAATTTATTTTGTACAATGCCAATAGGTCTTGCTTTTGTGAGAATTAGAGCTATTGGCATTGTAAATGAAAATGTATTTTAGCCATGTGTTATGGAGTAGAGTGGATGTATGTGGTGTGGAGTGGAATTATGTGGGTTGGATTGGAATTGTTTGTTGGGGAATTGTGTGGTGTAGAGTGGATGTGTGTAATGGAATGATGTGGCATGGTGTGCAATGGAATTATGTGGATAGTAATTATGTAGTTTTGAGTGTACTGGAATTATGTGGACTGGGATTATGTGTTGGAAAGACTGAAAGGGCTGGGGCATTGTTAGTAGAACGGCAAACCCTGCTTGACGTGCAACTCACTGCCACTGTAAAAGGAGAAAACTGTGGTGCCTTTTATACAAAGTAATAAAATACATGTTACTGCGTTGGATGTACTGGATGGGCTGGGACAGTGTCAGTGGCATGCTTAAAGCGCAGGTCACTACCACTGTAAAATGCAAAAAATATTGTGGCTTTTAAAACTAAATATGCTATACGTCTGTGCCTGCACACAGACCACACATAAGGAGGGTTGCATAATCTGTAATCAGTACTTGTACATCATATATTATTTAATGCAAACACTATATCTCTTAACACAGCTGTTTGCTACCATTCATGAACCGCAAACTGTCACAAGGCCAAGTGACACTGATAGCATGCATTGTTGAAGGCAAACGATCTGACTTTAATGGACTAACACTCGGAAATTGCATTTGTACCCGACTTGATTTGTGTGTATTAGCTCCATACCTCAAACAAGCATTTGCAATGCAATAGGTCTCGCATTTGCAAGAGTTTGAGCTATTGGCATTGTAAATGACAATGCCTTTTATTTATGTGTTGTTTTTGAAAACAGAAACTAATAGGCATTGTCATTTACAATGCCAATGGCTCCAACTTTGGCAAATGCGAGATCTATTGCATTGCAAATGCTTGGGGGTGCGGTGCTTTGCAGTGGTTAATTTGTAATAAAAAATAAGTGCTGTGGCTCACGTCAGGAGGCAGCTTACACCAGTCTATTTTTCCTGTTAGCTATGGCCTAACACAGAACCAACAAAACTACAAGTGGGAGGGGATGTGGCGCAGTGGCCAGAGCTCCCGTGCTCGGGACCCAGGTTCGATTCTTGGCGGTGGCTCAACATCCTGTGATTCTGGGTGAATCACTTAATCTCCCTGTGCCTAAGGACAAATGAATGTGTCCTTAATTGGTGCTCAAGCACTGGTGTTGATGAGTAAGTGCCGGTGCTGAGCCCCGGAACCCCCCCCCCCCCCCCGGCTCAAATTAAGCACTGGTGCTTTGACTCAGGACCTCTTTCCTTCTGCCAAGTATGTCTTTGAGCCCTGCCCAACAGCAGTGTAACGTGAAATAATTAGGGGACCCTGCTGAATGTGGCGAGGAGAACCCCATATTGCATAGATATTCATAGATCTTTGACTGCTGGGGCTGCAGAGGTCTGCAATAAGTCCTTTGCCTCGCCCATTACAAGCACACAGCACTGTATTTTCACTTGAAAAAGCACTGGCAAACCCAATAGTTCTCTATTTAATGTGCTAAACTAATGCTGCATTAAAACATTAGTGCAAGACGCACAAGGGAGCCAGCAGATACAGAAGGCTATAGCTGTAAAATAGTCCCACTTGAAGATCAATTGAAGGACTCAAGTAGTGGCAGAAGGATATATCTAAAGAGGAAATACCATTAGGTGAGAGATGGATAGGCCACGGGGCCGAGGCAGGAGTTGATTGACAAAGACTCTAGCCAGTGGCTGAAACTGTCTGGTTGAAGAAAGTCAGTGATTGGAGGAGCGGACCCAACGCCTCCTCTACATATACAGAAAGCGATGCACATCAGTCAAGGCCTCGTGCAGGAAAGATGGCGACAGAATGAGCCGAATACAGTAGAACACAATTACACTGCCTCAGTCCTCACTACTGGGACATATTGGGGGGCGGGGGGGGGCGCTACAGCCACAATGGTGACTCTCCTCCCTGAATGGGTGAGGGGGCAGCATTACTCCAGGACTTCCTGCTCCTTTTGTGGTGACGATACAAGGAAAAGAGGGCGTGATTCGGCAAATTTGTAAAGCCACTGCCAGCCCTCTTTCTTTTGGGCCCTCTTAAGCGGGACTTATTCTAAATAATCTTTTTAGTGTTACAGGGCTGTTCAAACTCAATAATGGCCACAGCCCCAGCAAGAATAGAAAGACAGGTATGGCACAGTATCCTCTGAAGTGCCACGCAATCGGGGCTGCTGGCAGGACGCCAGTCTCTGCCTGGACAGCCGAGGGACCTGACCAACCCTAAGACTGGCCTGGGACCAGGTCAGAGAAGTGCACTCTGACCCGGGAGGAACGAGTGTCCTATGAGGTGGTGCAAAGGAAGAACCTGAGGCGCTGACGTGAACTGCTTCACCTGGAAGTAAATGAGTCACTATAAACAGTTAATGTAATCAGCCTGAGATAAAATCCGGCACTGCGTATTGACGGAGGGCATGCGGCCTAGCGACAAGTGCTCCAGCGCCGGCCTTCACTCCGCATCCTGTGATTCTGGGCAAATCACTTAAACTGCCTATGTCCTCCTGTAAAGCGCTGCAATGATCTCGGTTCAAGTTCGCGCTATAAAAAAGCACAAAAAATAATCAATTGCCATGGGGTCACACCACATTATACTGTTGGTAATAAAACCTGCGGTCTATCCAATGTCCCCTCTGTAGAATAAAGTTGTGTTTTTAATTTACGAGGAATTAAAGCAACGAAACCGTTATTTAATGTAGACCACATTTCTTTTTACATTGCACGCACTTTTTGCACATTACACACACACAACGTGTAGCAAGGAATGAAGAACAAAATGCATTCGAGTCTGGGAAGGGTTGTAAACGCTGCACATATCAAGGGGTGGGGGCAATTAAAAGAACAGCCTGCCCTGGGTACCATTACAGTGAACTGCACCCTGGGCCCCGCCCCTTCCCATTAACTAGTTGCAGGCGAGAAGGCACCTCCTGCTGTGACACCCCATTTCCCATGGCGGGGAAACGTGAAGTCAGCGGCCCAGACGCGGCTTTGGTCTTGGAAAAGCACTCAGCGGGGAAAGGTTTGATTGATGCAGGAAGGGAGGTCCCTTTGAAGCTGCGGTGTGTCCACTCGTAAAGGACAAAGTGGCGACAGCCCCCGCCCCCTCACCTTTGGACAGAATGTCACATCCAGTCAGAGATAAGCAGCGCCCGCCCCACGTGGCCGCGACCGTCTCCGGGAGGACTCTATCACGTGAGAACCATCGCTTGAAGCTAAATTACAAATCCATGGGAAATGAGAAAGGGGGGAGGCAGCTGGAAGCGGTGGGTGGGTGAGAAGAGTGGGGCGTCCAGTGCTATTTAAAACGCTGCATTTATTTATGACCAGACTTTAGCGCGACGCTCGTGCCGCGCACCTTCCAAGACAGCGCTGCCGAAGCACGGCGGAATGTTTCTCTTCAGCCTGGGGGGGAGGGGGGTCATCCGTGGTCTGGTCAGCCTGGCACAGACGTGGACTCCGCTCTAGTGCTATTTAAAACGCTGCATTTATTTATGACCAGACTTGAGGCCGAGCCACTCGCCTTCCAGTGCTGCTAAATGCACCAGCTTGAGTACGACGTGTTTTTTTTATGAGGGAAGACGGGTGATGCTTGTTCTGAGGCTTGCACTATAGTAAGGCCACACTACAAGTGCCTATATCAAAGTGACAATTGTGAGCAGCCGTCTTCCAAAATGTGCTCACGCTGCAATTGGAAATAGAGATCGGTGACCCATGAACTCTCTGCTTTGTTTTGGATGAGTATACAAAGGAGAGTGATCGAATTTCTGCCAACACTACGATGTGTTTCTTGTCCATGGTGATTTGTTTGCTTTTTGTGAACATTATGGAGGAAGAAAAAGCAAAGTGACCAGACTTGAGCGTGCCGCTCGCGCCGCGCACCTTCCAAGACAGTGCTGCCGAAGCACAGGGGAATGTTTCTCTTCAGCCTTGGGGGGGGGGGTCATCCGTGGTCTGGTCAGCCTGGCACAGACGTGGACTCCGCTCTAGTGCTATTTAAAACGCTGCATTTATTTATGACCAGACTTGAGCGCGAGCCACTCGCCTACCAGTGCTGCTTAATGCACCAGCTTGAGTACGACGTGTTTTTTTTTATGAGGGAAGACGGGTGACATCCTTTGTGCTTGAATGCATGACGCATGCATGGACTTGGGTTCCGTTCTAAAATTAGCTGCATTTATAAATTGTCATGCTTGGATTTATTTAGGCCAAACACTACGACTTCACCTAGCTAGCCTAGCACACTAACAACAAGCATTGGCCGTACACGAGCCTCGCGCTTAAAGTTAAAAAAAACAACAAAAAAAGACAAGCCCGGCGGAGCGTGGTGCGCGCGCGCTTGGGGGCGGGGGAGCGCATTCCAGGTGGGGAAGCGAACCCTTTGAAGTGCTCCCAAAAAGCGGATTGCATGGCGGCACGATGCGTGTGATTGTGCGCGTGCTAGCCATGCAATCCGCTTTTTGGGAGCACTTTTAAAAGCTCCTTACAATAGTCTCGCCTTGCGATCGCTTACGCGATAGCGAGGCGAGACCTAAAAATGAACTCAAGCACTTTCTTATCATTAGCAAGTCATGTTGTGGGCGAAGTTCTGAAAGTACTGCCATTTGTAATCAAGCCTTCCTGTTTGACACAGGCACTCTTGCAAATGAATTCCAAAATATGCTTTTATCCTTAAAGAACGACTTAAAATTACATTTATTTCATTTATTTATGTCCTGCTTTTTAGGAACATATCTATTTCGGTGGTTTGCACACATTCAATATTATTGTAGGAAAGCACGATTTCCCATTTAGAAATAAAGTGAATAGATCAGCGTTGGGCAAATCAGTTTGAAGTGAAAATGTTTCTCTTCTGGGCAGAGCTGGGAGAATTCAAAGTGGAAAACATCCATTAAAGTGTTGGTGTCACTGTAACGTATGGTCATTTTGGGCAATTCACAGTGTTTAGGGCCCATTTCCTGTGGAGACTTTTATAGTGCATGATAAGATCGCTGCAGACTATGGCGCGAGCCAGCCTGGTTTCTTTCTACATTGTCACTTTCATGTGCACAACACATGATTGTAGCTTTCAACCTATGTGTCAAGTACTATTCTTGAAGAAAAAAAGAGGAAAGAAATAACACCAGGGATGGAATAGATAGCTATACAATTACTGCACACTGGGTCATGCAGTGTGATTTAGGAATACGTGCTTGCCTGATACACGAAATGGAAAGTGTTTCAACCAAAGTGCAGTTTTAAATAGTTTGCCAAGGACGCCCTGCTTCCCCCAAGTCTTGCTGAAAGGCCTTTGGTGGCGGTTATCACTCACAAGAAAAGAAACGGTTTATCTGGGGCATACAGGCACGCCTCTTTCTTAAATTACTTCAGTCAGAGATTCAATCAGGTCTCCTTGTTATCATGCTCAGTAAACATACAGTCTGCGATTTAAACTCCTTGATGCTGAGCATTCTAAGAGCTGCTGACAGAAGACAAAAGTGATATTCTTACATATCAAACCCTTTCACCAAACACCAGGGGTAAATTATGCTGTCAAACCTCACACACCATTGGAGTATTTTGTTATTTAATTGTTAATTAAGGAGTTTTGCACTGGACTACATTTACCCTGCAAGAGATGTTCATACCGTAACAACGGAAGTATTTTTGTTATGTTTAGCATGCACCTACCAATATCATAAAAATGCTGAAAGGAACTACGAAGGAACAATACTTCAAACTTGGGAAGTGGGGAAGTGGGTTCGAGTCTTGGCATCGGCTCTTCCCGTGAGTCTGTTGTTATTATTTCCATTGTTATTGGCATCATCATCATCATCATCATCATCATCATCAGTACAGCAAGTCACGAAAATAGGTGACCCTGGTGCCTTCTTTAGCGTTGGCACTCCTTTTATCTTCCTTGGTATCTGCGCTACAACAGGTTTATCTGTGAGGAGCGCGGAGAGGGTGATGGAGGCCATTTGAAGCCTGTACTGCGTGCAGCCGACTGAGCTGGGTCAACTGACGTAATCCCGCCACTGTGGGCCTTTAACAGATTCAGACCACATCTGTGCGCTATGCAAATACGTATCATATGAGACACCTTTGTACGCTGAGATACAGGCACTACTGGGTCCGGCTACCTTCACGCCTTGGCCATCACCGCTTATGTCCATCTGTGTGTAATGTTTGTAAACAGATGGAATCAGGTAAAAGGACTGCAGCCCATGAGTCTAGGCTGGAGGCTTTTCTTTAATCTGTTAGCCAGTGCCACAGGCCCTCAGAGGCTGCACTTGACCCCTCTGCTTCGAGTCTGATGGGCTCCTCTGACAGGGCTACAGTGGTCACCAGTACCATCCCCATGATGCCCCAAATATGTGGTGAACAGTCTTCTGTAAAAGAGTCCTGACATGGAGCAGTAAAAAATGCAACTTCTATAGCTAGTAACTCGCTCAGCTGTGCGTGAGGAGTCTGCCTTTCGGCAGAAAGGATAATACGGTGCTCTAAGGTGAAGTGGCAGAGAAATTCCTGGAATAATGTGGTGCTTTCCAGTATCATGATAAGCACACCCCAGGAATAATGCGGTGCTACCCATAGTGTGGCAAACGCACTTGTGGAATAATGCGGTGCTACCCATAGCGTGGCAAACGCACTTGTGGAATAATGCGGTGCTACCCATAGCATGGCAGGCACAATCCTGTAATAATGCGGTGCTTTCGGTACTGTGACAGACTCACCCATATATACCTGCTTTAACTTACATTTTGCCACGGAAAAAACTGGACCACTATTGGTGTTTCCGCCGAAGAACTTAGAATATAGAAACAAAAAAAGTCAAACAATGGTACACGTGAACATGAATGAAAGTCACCATGTAGTCATGAATTCCGCTGTCTGTCTGTTTCTAAAATATGCCTCAACGCCTCAGACCAACTCATGTAACAACAACAGCGGAGATAAACACCGGGGAAGGCACTTTCAGATGAAGCAGCAAAGGGAGGAGGAACAGCTGGCAGATAAACGGAATGCAAGAAGAACGGAACAGACAGAAAGCATGCCAGTGAGGAACAGAAAGTGCAAGTAAACAAAGAACAAAACAGAATGACAAGCAGTGTAGAGGGTTGGGTGGGGGGGGGCTTTAGGATGGCAAGTGGTGACCTGGATGAGGTGGTGGGGGCAGGGAAGCAATGTTGAGAGAGGGGGTTGCAGAGACGGGTGAAGGTGCTGCGCGGGGGCGGAACAATTTACTGCACTTAACAGAGCTTGAAGCAGCGCGACTGAAAGAACTGAAAGAGTCCCTAACAAACAACCCATAAAGATGAAAGCGTACAGATACGGGAAGTTAGGCGCTGCTGAGTAGGAGGATACCAATGCCACGAAGGCGGGAGAAAAAAGAAGAGTTGACGAGCAGCCATGAAGCATTTTTGAAGGACAGACAAAGGAAGGAATGACAGTGCATCGGTGGGATGTAGAGCCACAGAAGAGATTACAGCTGGTCTCGTAGAGACAGCGCATGCGCTGCCTAAACTCGACCTAAAGAGTCTATAAATCAGGTCTTACAATATTCCATGAACACAAACGACAATATTAACACACAGATATCAGCTATAAATTTAAACGAAGGAACGTTAATTTGCTCACCTCAATTTATACATGCTTGAATTCAATTATGAAAGGCAGTGATAGAATGGCGGTAAAATACGACTTCTATGTCGTTTTTGTTAGTTTATCCAATACTTCTAAACGTTGCACTTCAAGACAAGGATTAACATTTAAGGCTAAACCAACAATAAGAATGAAAATCGATGCCCAAGTCTAACAGGGAGTTGGGGTGAGAATAAGGATTGTGACTTATGTACTGGGCTGTCCCTGAGTAGTCCCAATCCCACAAAAGGAATGGTATGAAGACATATAAGCACTTTGAGAAAGTAAAGCTCTTCCAGCAGTTTGCAAAACAGAAAACGGACACAGTTAAAATGTTCTTTAACTGTTGCTTTTGATCCTCAAAGTTTCTTTTTTCACAATGCAGGCTTAATGAGGGAAAAATGTAAAAGTGATTTTGTTTTTATCAATAAGCTTTTGGGTTTGTTCAGGTGATGGGCAAATGGTGTGTTTAGACCCACCGAAGGCTAGTATAACTACTGGGTAGTCAGAGCATCCAAACTAAGATTATTCATTAAGTATAAAAAAATGCGGAGCAGTTACAATGAGCTTTTTTTGGATGGCCATACTACTACTTTAGCTGTCTCACCAGGCTCATGTTTCCCCCCCCAAAATCATAATAAAAAAATACATATAGACTTTTGGCTAGCCCTCTTCATTCAATGTTATGTTCAAGCACTATTCACATTTTGTTTCCACACACCACAGCATACAGCATGTGTCAATGGGTCATTCACTTTAGCCATTGGATATTTTCACTAATGGCATTTTGCTTGTGTGCATGTGCACAGCTACCTAAAATGTAGTCCACTTCACTAGTGGGGCTGGAGGGCTAATATCTACTTTAATTTCATAATTTGTTTTTGTCCATTCTTGTAGTGGTCATTTTTCACTGTTTCACATACATACATATATATCACACACATACATACATCACTTTTAGATGTCTGTTTTTTTTTTACTCATTATAACTTTGAAACTTTTACTGCAAGCTGCACGTTTGCAAAAAGAATAAACACTGCTGACTTACTAAAGCCAAAACTGTTGGTATTGCCAATGCTTTTTATTATTTGGACTGACTGGCAATAGGTTCTGTATCACTACACTGGGGAGCTAATTTATATATACGCAGGCGGAATAAATACGAACACAAATATCTCTACCTATAGATTTCAGAACGTACAATGTATCGTCTCTTTAATATATCTACACTTGGACTAGGGCAGTATGATTCAAAAACATAATCAAGGGTAAATTTATAATAATTTTATTTTCAAATTAAATTGATTTATGAAAGAATAAATTCAGTACATAGGAGGGTTTGCTGTAATTTACATAAAGAATTTCAAATAACAAAGAGCATGCTTATCTGGGTCCCAGACGTACTCAAACACACACTAACTGACACACTCATACCAAAATCATTCTAAGACATAAATACTAAATACGCACATTCACATATAGAGGATATAAACCGTCCAAAAAAATTCAATGTGTAAACAAAATTCAATGAATATTCAACATTATGTTGAAGAACAACTGTTCAAGATTAAGGAAAACAAGGTTTGGGTGGGCCTCATGTGTGCGCCGATGCGCGTTTCGGTGAATGCACCGAAATATTGGTGCCACCTTCCTCAGGGCGAACAGAAACCAAGAGTCATAGTATGGGTTAGGGCTGGGACCTGTGAAATCACGTGAAGCGACTAAGCAGGTTAGAGGCAGTCGATCAAGTCGTTTGCTTGAAATAGTTCTGAAGGGAAAATAAACACTCTCAGAGTCGGTAACGGATCCCTTGCTGAGAGAATTCCGGGTGCGGGATGGTTAATTTGCCGATTCTGTGAAATCACGTGAAGCGACTAAGCAGGTTAGAGGCAGTCGATCAAGTCGTTTGCTTGAAATAGTTCCTCTCCGTGTCTCTTTCTCCATTTGTCTTTCCCTTTGCGAGGTGGCTGCAGTGACCTTGTATAGGCGGGCGGCCAGTTTCTCCACCAGGGAGATGGAGTAAATTACTCAGTTGCCATGACGGCGGTGTCGCCCGCCTAATCTAGAAAGAACAGCCAAGCTGGCAGTCATTTTGAAAGCGTTGGCAGGAATTGCTGTCAAGGAGGTTCCTGTCAATGGCATCTACAGTTCGGTGCAGGGTCTGTCAAGATGATGGTGATGTGCCGAAAACTGTTTTTTATTTTCAAAAAGAAAATCTTGAAGCCTGCTTTTAAATTTGGGGTGCAGACCTTTATCTTGGCCTAAAAAAACCCATAAACGGCACAATTTCAAATTAACTTCATAATAGTAAATAATCTTTGTAGGACTGTGAGTAAAGTGATCAGAAAGTCCTTGGGTCCAATTTAAATGCGGAATTACTCTCTCCCCATGGCGGAGGGGCCATCCATCAAATTTAGAAATGACAGCCAAGCAGATGGTCCTTTAGAATGCATTGATAGGAACTGCTGAATGCATATCGCTGTTTGGTGCAAGGCTGTGTCATCATTACACAGCCCTGTACCAAACAGTTTTCTTTTCTTATTTTCAGAAAGAAAATCCAGAAACGTGATTTTCTTTTTGAAAATACAAAAAGTAATGCTCCCCTCGCCATGGGAGTCATTACTTGCTTTTTACTGTCCCTCACTGCCAGGGTTTGCCTAGCGGTGACAGACAGTAATAAAAGAAAATGACTATATGTCCACTTATCATGATTGGGTGGGCGGACATGTAGCCATTTCTCTAACAGCCATTACTCTATCGGGCCATCGGAGAAGTCTGGCAACAGTGGAGACGGAGCAGTTTCACCCATGGCAAAACTTATGGTCCACCAGCAATTACATTTGGTAGGTGAACTTCTATATTGGTGGGGAGGGAACTTTGTTGCGATGGAGTACCCTCTCCGCCAGTATAAAAATCAGGCTGTTTGTCACCAACTCATTCTTGCAAGAGAAGCACTTATACATACAGTCTAATCAAACATTTTTTTTAGTGTTTCTGCTTATGAATGGCAATTCTTTGAATAACCAAGACTACTAAAGAGGAGCCCACAATGAACAGAGAATTTGCAAACCAGAATGTCAACCAAGATATTGATCAGATTTAAAATGTCAAGATGAGTTATTTGCACAATGAAAAATATGTGATATGTTTGATAATCTGCCACTGCAAAAATAACCTCCAAATAAAGAACAATAAGTATATAATAATATGCATGCCAATGCTACTGCCTTCATATATTACACTTGATTGCTTCCGTCACTTGGTGGAAGGTTTTTCCCCATCACTCACTGCTATTTACATATATACTTCAGATGGTATTAAGTTAAACTACTACTGAACATTTAAGTTGCGCCTAAAACAGCACAACAAATTATGAAAGATCTGGCTGTTTCACTTCCAGAATATCATGCGAATCGCTGAACACTCCGAGATGCACCCGCCCTTTTTTTTCGGGATTTTACAGCGTCAGTGCAGGCCGCTCACAGGGAATACCTTCAAGTAAAAAAGAAATTGCAAAAGGAGGGCATCAAGTATGCTATGCTATATCCAGCCAAACTCAGGATCGTCTACAAGGGAACACAAAAGATATGCACCACTCGTAAAGTGGCAATGGAATATGTGAAGCAGATCACGGGCCCACGGCGGCCCTCCCAGGACCAGGAGGAATAAGCGGGCCGTGACAGGACTCCCCAGCAGGTGGCTCCATGACTGGGAGGTCGTCAAGCTGGCTGATGAGAATAGAGGTGGTTGTACTGACTACAAGACCCTGCTGGAATAGAGGCCGCCCGGGCTGTGTCCAAACAATTAGTAAGTACTATATTGAACAGGCGTGGCGCTGCTGTGATGAAGCAAGAGACCCTAGTGAGGGCACTGAGGCAGGTGAACCACCATGGACCGTGCACATGACGTATCCGCCCAGCCTACTTGTCTGTTGGTTTCATGCCAAAATAGCGGCGAATCAGCTTCCCGGTTGCCTCCGCCCACCAGGAAGTTAACCGGGTGACTAGCTGACGCCCGCGCACCCCCTTGGGCGATCCCCACTCCACACAAGACTTATGTCTCAACTATGGTATAGACTTTTAATCAGGGAAGTTCAGTTACCTAGCGAAGATGCCTTTAGCAAGGTTGGGATGCTGAAGTGGGAGGGGGTGGGAGGTAGGTTTGTTTTGTATTATATGCCTACACATGTATAGTCACTGAGAGGGCCAGATGTGAGGACATGCCCAGAATGGACACACACACTCATGTGCAGATAAAGCATACATTTAAACCACCACGATCTGAACCATTACATATCATAACATAGAACGTACTGGGGATCAATAATCCAAAAAAGATTAGACAAGTGCTAGCCTATCTCGATAGGCATAAGGTGCACATAGTGCTGTTGCAGGAGTCGCACCACAGGGGCAGGGCTATAGGGATGGTGGGAGCCAGGTCGGCGGGATACTAGGTGGCTATTTCTTCCTCTAACTATGCAAGGGGGGGTCATGCTATTTGTGGGGACCCGAGACTCGGGGTAGCCTCGCAGCGCAGCGCCGCCAGATACGCGCAGTGACTGACACCCACGCCGTTACTACGCTGGTGTGGACCGGAAGTGCCGTGCCACTTCGGTCCCTTTATTTAAAGCTTTCTGGCCACGCCTGGCCAGAAAGTGATACATGGTGCGACGTGCTTCCGGGGCTCAACTTGAGACCCTCGGAGCACTAGAGCGCTACATCCCTTCCCAACTTGGATTTTTCAAACTAACTATGACAACCAGTTTAACATGCGAAATCTGCCAGTCTGTGATTTGGCCGTGGATTGGATCTAAGATTGTATTGCCACTTGCCTCTCGGAGGGATCTGGTCTCGAGAAGGTCCCGGTGATGGCAGAGGTGGATGTTCTGTAGTGTCCGGGGGCAGGCACGAGGTGTCGTTCGTGGCTGCATTCTCTCCTTCTTCCCTCGCTGCAGGTATGCCATCACTTGAGCTCTGTCCTTTTGGAGTGGGTATCGGCTTGAACCATGACACGTTGCGAGTCACTTCTTCTCCAGCTCGGCTGACTGTGATTGCTGTTCCTTTGGTTTCCTTGATGACCCAGGGTTCCGGTTCGAACGGAGTCTTGAACTTTCCTCCTGGCCTCCTTGTTCGGATCAGCACAGTTTCTCCTGGATTCAGGGTCTTTGTTTGGGCCCTCCTCTTGCGACTTGCCTTCTCGTTTGTCCTCCTTCTCCTTTCTTGGGTGTCTGCTGGCGAGTATGGTGCGGGAGCCCAATTGTCAGCCATGGGGAGTAAGTCTCTCCGAGGTCCGGCCAGCATCAATGCCCACGGTGACTGCATGGTGGTGCTGTGTGGTGTGCTGCGATACTCTCTTAAGAACGCTTGCAGTGCTTCTTCTGGGTCACTCCCTTCCGCGGAAGATATCCGCAGTACTTTGTTTATTGTCCTCATGAACCGTTCTACCTCGCCGTTGGCTTGTGGCCATTGCGGGGTGATTCGGTGATGTGTGATTCCAAGGTCGTTCATAAACTCTTTGAACTCGCTCCCCTGGAACGGGGGCCCGTTGTCCATTTTGATGACCATCGGGATGCCGAATAAGGCAAAGGTTTTGCTGAGGATGGGGCGAATGTTCGCGAAGCTGGTTGACGCTGCCGTTTCCACTATGGGGTATTTAGTGTAGTTGTCCATTAGTACGACGGTGACCCTCCCATCCGGGAAACTGCCAAAGTCTAGGCTCAGCCATGACCATGGCGAAGGGGCATGGTCCTCCGTGATTATTGGGGCTGGCACTTCGGGGCTGCTGGTGATTTGGCATGCTCGACACTCCCGCACGCAAGCTTCGATGTTCTCCTCCATGTTGGGGAACCATATCTTCTCCCGCATCCTCGCTTTCATTCTGCGGGTGCCTTGGTGGCCTTCGTGTGCCAGGGTGGTTGCTTTGTCTTGCAGCGCCTTGGGGATTACCACGCGAGTCCCTCTCAGTAGAAGGCCATTGTCAGCGCGGCTGAGGTCATCGTGAATCTTCCAGAATTGTTGCAGGCGTGTCCTGTCTGCTTCGTTCCACCCATTGGTATCCTTCAGGAAGTTTGCCCACGTTCCCGATTGTATTGCTTCTTTCACTCTCTTGACGACCGCATCACTGTCATAATGGGAGATGATGACGTCGGCGGTCAGTGCGCAGGGACATGCACCGGTTGCTAGCATGTTGATGAACTCTTCGGTCTGGACTTCCGGGTCTGTATTGTGGGATCCTTCCGCGGAGGGGTGGCGAGACAGGAAATCCGCCGGGTTCCTCGCCCCCGGTCGGTACACTAGGTCCATTTGGTATTGTTGAACTTGGATCGCCCAGCGTTCAATCCTTGGCGGTGGGTGCGGTGCGGTGCCACGGAATAAGGGAATTAACGGTTGGTGATCTGTCACCATTCTGAACGGGTGACCAGATATGTAGAGGTGAAAGTGGGCGCAAGCCCATTTCACTGCCAGCGCCTCCCTCTCAATTTGCGAGTACCGCGACTCTGTCGCTGTCAGGGCTTTGCTTGCGAACGCCAACGGGGCCCACACCCCTGGTTCAGATTCTTGCGACAGGAGAGCTCCTAGGCCCACTGGGCTGGCATCAACAAGTATTTCGGTGGGTCTCGCAGTGTTGAAGTATGCCATCGTTGTGCTGTCTAATAGTGCTTCTTTGATCCGATGAAATGCTCCGTCTTCCGTTGCCGTCCATTTCCATGAGCTGTCTTTCTTCGTCAGGTTCCACAGGGGCTCTGCTATTGTGGCAAGATTGGGTATGAATCTGGCACAGTACTGTGCCATGCCCAAAAAGCTTCTTACTTCGGATGCGGTTGATGGTGCCGGGGCGTTCTTGATGGCATGTGATTTGCGGGGATCCACCTTAACTCCGTCTGAGTCAAATACGTATCCGAAGAACTCTATTGATCTCCTGAAGAACTGGCATTTGTCTTTGTGTAGCGTGACGCCATACTGTGCAAGTCTCTGGAGGGTGGCTTTCAGTCTAAGGTGGTGTTCCTCACTTGTTTGTGCGTAAATCAAGATATCGTCGCTGACATTCAGCACTCCGTCAAGTCCTGTCAGGAGTTCCTTAATTGTGTTCTGGAAGATTTCGGCTGCGGATGATATACCGAAATTTAGTCGCTTGTATCGTCTCAGCCCCAGGTGCGTTGAGAATGTGGTGATGTAGCGGCTCTCTTCCGCTAGCCGAAGCTGATGATATCCTGCGTTCAGGTCCAACTTGGAGAACCATTGGGCCCCATTCAGGTCTGCCAGGATGTCATCAACTGTTGGGGTGAGGTGTCGCTCCCGTCGAATGGCTTTGTTGGGGGCCCTCATATCGATGCAGATGCGGATTTTGCCTGGTTGGCGCGGCTTCTCGGCTATCACCATTGGGGATACCCACGGCGTCGGCCCCGATACCTTCTCAATCACCCCTTGTTCTTCAAGTTGGTTGAGTTCTTTTTCGACGGCTGCGCGCAAGTGGAATGGTATCCTTCTGTGCCTCAGGGCTACGGGCTGGATGGCGGGGTCGATGTGCAACTTGATCGGCGGTCGTTTGATTGTGCCGAGGCCTTTGAATAATGTGGGGAACATTTCTAGGATGTCTTCTGTTTGGAGTGCTTTGATGGCGTTTGCAAATGCAATGAGGCTGAGGTCTTCCGCTGTGTTGCTACTTACAAGCAGGTCTGCTTCCTGGTCTACTACATGGAACGTTGTCGTCACCTCATTGCCGTCCGCCTTTACTTGGACCGTCATCTTCCCTCGCAGCGGGAGGGGTTCTTGGCTGCCGTATGTTAGTATTCGCGCCTTCGAGGGGACTAGCTTGGGTCTTGGTTTCAGTGCTTTATAGTGTTGGATCCCCATGACATTCACGGTGGCTCCCGTGTCAATGACACCCGTCGCTGGGGATCCGTCGATGTGTATTTGGCATTTCGGCTGGGGTCTCCGCCTCTTCTTTAACTCGCTTACGAACGACACGTAGTAGCATTCTTCTTCATCCTCTGTGGATGTTTCGTCGAACTGGGATTGCCTCAGCGATCTGTGTGATCGAGACGACGTTGCGTCGTCTAGTGATAGCTGTCTCACGGCTCTTGTGATTGGTTTTCTCCCTGATGCCCCTCTTCCTCGGGAGCCACCCCTGCATACGCTTGCGAAGTGGTTGGGTATGCCGCATGTTGAGCATGTCTTGCCACGTGCCGGGCAGCCATCTTGGTTGTGTGCGTCTCGGCCACAGTATCCGCATGACGTTCGGCGTGGCGACCTGGTCGGCCATCCTCCTCTGCTTCCCCGACTGGTGTGGCGGACTGCATCCACCCTTTCTGTCTTCACTACGGTTCCTGCTTCTGCCCGCAGGTTCAGGGCTGCTTCCATTGCCGCTGCACGTGCTTCTGATAGCTCGTGGGATCTGGCCAGGATCAATATTTCTTCCAGTGTGATGCGCGGTTGCCTCAGAATGAGTGTTCTTAGGTGTTTGTTGCGGCAGCCCTGGATAAGCTGTGCGGTCACTTCTTTCTTTTCGTCATCATCCGTGCACGTGCTTATGAGATCTCTCAACCGTGCATGGAACGCATCCATGGTTTCTCCTTCCCTTTGTTTGGATTGGCGAAACTTGAATCGCTCATAGTGCGGGTTTAGCTGGGGGTCGAAATGTGCGTTCAGCGCGTTGACCGCCCCGTCGTAGTCATCGTCTTCTCCCGTGTCCGGGAGGTGCTTGAATAATTTGTACAGTTCCGTGCCTCCAAAGTGTAACAACAGGGACCTCTTTACTTCGTTATCTTTTTCCCTAGTGGCAGTGAAGTAGTTATTGAGCTGCCCTAGCCACACAGCCCATCGGGGAGCTGCTGTCCCGGGGTCTATCAGTTCGCTGAAAGGTGGCAGTGCTTGGATCTGTGAGTGGGCTGATGGTATTGGCTGCTGTGTTCCGATGTTTACTGCGGGCGCCTGTGGTGCTGCTTGTTGAGCTTGGCCGGCTCCCCCAGATGCTCCTCCTGGATTTGAGGTCATTCTGATGCTGGGAGGTGGCTGGGCGCTTTTCTTTTGGGCGTCTTGTCTTTGCTCGTGTTTTTATTTGGTTGCTTGTTATCTTTGCTCGTGTTTGTTGGTGTCTGTCTTGGCCAGTGCTTGTTTGACTTTGCTGTTTGACTTTGCTCGTGTTTTTTTTTTTTTTTTTTTTTTGGGTTGCTAGTTGTCTTTGCTCGTGGTTGTTGGTGTTTGTCTTGGGCTTGACTGCGTCGTCCCGTGGTGTGGTCGGCCGCCTCGCTGGGTCTCTATGGTGCTCGTTAGGCCTCGTGCTCTCCCAGGGCCTCTCTCTCCCTCGTGACGACGCCTCGCGTTCTCTGCGCATGCGCGCACTGCTGGGCCTGCTGCCGGGTCGCGTGGTTGTCTCTCAGCGAGCGTCTCTGCCTTGGGCCTTCCTGCCGTTGCTACCGCCGGTGCCGCACACAGCTCCTTGCTCACGCTGCTTACCGGTGAGTGTAGTGTTGCTTCCGGTGGTTGCCGCCGTCGTCGGTGCTCCGCTCTGGTGCTGCAGCTGGGGCGACCGGGTCATCTGTCGCTCTGGCAGGTCATGCCGCCTGCTGGCGCCGTTTGGCTTACGGGCATCCCATCCTCGTCGCCAGTGTGGGGACCCGAGACTCGGGGTAGCCTCGCAGCGCAGCGCCGCCAGATACGCGCAGTGACTGACACCCACGCCGTTACTACGCTGGTGTGGACCGGAAGTGCCGTGCCACTTCGGTCCCTTTATTTAAAGCTTTCTGGCCACGCCTGGCCAGAAAGTGATACATGGTGCGACGTGCTTCCGGGGCTCAACTTGAGACCCTCGGAGCACTAGAGCGCTACACTATTGATCAAAAAAGGGATCCCATTTGAGACAACATACTTGGAGATCGACGAACACGGCCGGTATGTGATAGCACAGGGCACATTACGCGGCACAACGTTGACCATCTATAATACCTATGGTCCCAATGTGGACAACCCAGAGTTCTATGCGCACGATGACGCCGGCTATGGCATTGCGGCCCTCTGTAACAATATGGGGCGAGGACATGAACCTATACTTGGACTCTAACATGGACAGATCAGCTAGAGGGGAATTGCGAGGAAAACAGTTGGCGCAGCTGATGCGTAATGAAATGGAGGACTTGGGCCTCATTGACATTTGGAGACTCAGACATCGAGTGAGAGGGAGAGTACCTATATCTCATCAGTCCATGGTTCCTGGTCCCGTTTAGATTACTGGCTTGGGACAAGGGAGTTGAACACTTGGATGCAAGATATACACCACCTGCCAGAAAACACTATCTTATCACGCACCGGTTCTATTGGCCCTGTCTATCCCAACGCACGCGCCTTGACAGTTCCAGTGGCGCTTACACCCAACTGAGTTTTTAGACACAGTTTTCCGGGACACCGTGAGGAAAGGTATAGTGGAATACTTAGCCATAAATACAGATTCAGTGAATTGCGCTGGGGTCCTTTGGGAAGCATTCAAAGCCACCATTCGGGGAGGTATGCATGGGTACGCAAATAGGGATTTTAAGGGACATCCGTACCCACTTAAAAAAACTGGAGAACAACTTGCAGAAGCTGGAGCAGGAGTATGAGGGCGTCCTAAAGGCAAGCACCTTGGCACTCATAAGGGAGCAAATCTTTGAGTACGAGACTATGGCAGAGCAGGAATCGCGCCATCTGTCCTGTAGGCACGTGACGCGTGCGTATGATGAAGCTGGAAGACCGAGGTGCCATTTGGCCATGTCGTTGAGAGCTCCGTGGGCGCAGTCACATGTGACCAAGATAGATGGGCCCAATGGAACACCTTGCTACGACATCCCCTCTACTGGCGTGGAATTCTCTTCTTTTTACGCCCAAATATATGGTTCTCACAAAGGAGCGGTAGAGTCCGAGATATCAGGCTATCTGGAAGATATCGCTCTGGGGTGGCTATCAAAGGGCCAAAGAGAATACTTGACGCAACCAGTCACAGTGGAGGAAATTAAGGAAGTAATAAGTATACTGCCCAACAATGAAGCCCCGGGCTTAGATGGCTTGTCGGGCGAATTTTATATGGAATACGCAGATATCGTGGCCCCAAATTTGCTTAGGATGTTTGAAGAAGCATACGACAAGCGAGTGCTCCCCGTCACTTAGGGAGGCCCCTTTGATAACCTTCCTAAAGCCCGACAAACCCCCGAACAAATGCTCCTCATATCGGCCACTATCTTTAATTAACACAGACACGAACACACCAGCCAAAATATAAGCTATCAGACTGCAACCACTGCTCACCAACATGATCCTACCAGATCAGTCCGGCTTCATCCCTACTCGCTCAACAAAGCAGAATCTACCAACTATCTTTGAGCTATTCCATGAGCTTGACCCCTCTTTGAAAGCCCCGGCAGTCTTGCTAGATGCTGCGAAAGCCTTAGATTCAGTTGAATGGTCCTACATGTTCACTATCCTACTCCGGATGGGGGTGCCCCCTGCCTTCCTCCGCTGGGTCCCCTTATTATAGAGCGCTGCTGCGGTTTGACTCAGGATGAATGGGATTACATTTGGGGCAATACCCATACACAGAGGTACGAGAAAAGGCTGCCCGCTGTCGCTGATCCTCTATACTCTATCGCTAGAACCGATGGCGGGCGTTATACGCCAGCAACATGCGGAGGCCGCACTAGGTTTTAGACTCTGACCACTAGCGATCTCGATGTACGCAGACGATATGGTCATTTATGTTCGGGAACCAGAGTTTTACCTGGACCCGATCATTCTGTAATGTATCCGTTTTGTATGTTTTGAGCGGTTGTCAGGCCTCAGCATAAATTAGAAGAAACCTTTTTTGGTGCCCCTCGCTACCTGCACAACACCCTGCGAGCTGCAGTTCCCCCTGGTGTGGCACAGTGATCCAGTAAAATATCTGGGGATTTGGAGTCATAGGGACCCTGAAGTGGTGGTTCGATATAACTATGGTAGAACGATTTCCCAATTGGAAAAACAGGTTTGCAGATGGTCACACCTGCCACTCTCCCTTGCTTATAGAATTGCCATCACGAAAATGATAATCTTGTCAAAATGTCTCTATCTATTCAATACAGTTCCAATTACCCTTATACAAGGGTTCTTTAAATCGCTTAAATTCCTCTTAATATCATTGATGTGGGCAGGTAAACAACCATGGAAGCATGGAGATACCAACTCTCCTGTTCGAGCAGGGTGGATTTGCCGCCCTGGATATGTGGCTATACTACTTATGCACTCAAGCTCAGTACGCACACTATTCGGTCTCTCCCCCTGACTTTACACCACACCTAGCAATCGAACATGATGCTGCACACCCAGTGCCACTCAGAGCCTTGATTCTGCACGCTATAAAGACTAAGAGATCCATGGAAATCAGCACTATTCATTGCACTACTAAGGCATGGCAACAGATGAGACACAGAGTGTGAGAAAGTGCCATCTTTCTTGCATGGTATGCCCCCACATTTTGCTGAATTGCTGATGTACTTTGACTGAGTGTGCCCTGGGCTCCTGCCAATCAGGTGCCCAGGGCCTATGTTCCTTCCCTAAAACTGTGCTGAAACCTAAACCCATTTGGCATCCCTGGCCACATGTCAGCCCCAGGTAAATGGTACACTAGGTACCCAGGGCCTTGTGAGCAGAGAAGACCCCTAAGGGTTGCAGCACTTATTGTGCCACCCTTAGAGGCCCTGTACCCTGACACACACACACTGCTCTTGCAGGCTGAGTGTCTGGGTGCAGAACAAAACAGAGAGTCGACATGGCACACATCCATGTGTGCCATGCCCACAACACACACTGCCCTGGCATACATCAGCCACCCCTCTAGCTGGGTGGCCTATGCCAGTGGTGTGGGTACAGGTGCATGAGCCCTGTGCCCATACAGTGCCCAGGTCCATTCCTGGGCACTGTAAGTGCAGTGCTGCTGTAGGAGAGTAGGATCTGCACTTATGTTGCCCCCACTTTTTTTCTGATGTTAACACTGGTTTCTGGCTATAGTCTGGCTGGGTCCTTGCTAATCAGGGCCCCAGTCTCTCTGTTCTCTCTAAACAACTTGGAGTGCATATTAGATGCACTAGTGATTGGATACTGTGGTACCTTATGAGCCCCTAGTATATGGTACCTTAGATACCAAGGACATAGGTACTTTACAGGCCTACCAGGGGCTGAAGCATGTATTATGCCATCCCTGGGAAGCAGACTAAATCTGACTCCACAGGCCTGCTACTGCAGCCTGGGTGAGGTAGTGTTAGCACTCCTCACTGAGGTATAGGTTCCTATATCTCACCATGCACACACTGTATTGCATTTGCCATTTTACACGTTACACGTGCTAAACTGCATATTGACCTCGATTCCATGTGATGCTCTGGTCTTCAATTTTGTTGTATTGCATTTCCATTTTGTGCTGCTTTGACCTGTAATTACACTTCAGCAGTAACAAACATGTTTTTCACGTAAACCAGTACGAGCTGGTGCAAGACATACCTCGTGAGGTTATTTTGTGCCTTGAGCTTGTTTTTGTGCATTCTATGCTTATCTCTAGGACATAGGGAGGATGCGCTGTGCAAGGCTCTCCAAGGCCTGAGATAGGGAAAGGAATGTCTTTTGCCTCGGCGCACCCAAGCAGAATCTGGCCAGGTCTGTATGGGTGGGTCTGACGCAGAGATGCGGCCAGCACCTATGATGGATAGATGGGCGAGAACGCCTGCTAGAGGGTTCTCGAACGTGTTGATTTAACTATAAAAAGCGGTGTCCGTGAGGTGGTGCTCAGGAACTCAGTCTTGGAGTGGACGCACTCGCGGGACGACTTTGGTGCCCGGAGAGATTACTTCCTGTGCCTCAGTCTCTACAGGGTTCCCGACTTGGTGTTTTCGGTGCTTGGCCAGGGATGTTGAAGACTCCGGTGCAGACGCATCTGGTGAGGTGCTTTGTACATTAACTGTTTATATATCTACATTCCAGATCTCATATTTGTGTATATATATAGTGTGGTGTATTCATTATTTCACTTGGTGCCTAAGAACTTACTAGCTTCAGTGACTTATTGCCTTTGTCTACGATACTAATAAAGCTCATCTTACCTCCAGAGGAGTGTTGGAGTTTCTGTGTAAGTAAATGGTGTGCGTAAGTTTAGATTACGCAAGTGGGCAAAGCAATACATTTTGGCGTAGTTGGTGGCAGGATTCGTAAATTACGCGGGTTGGAACATGTTTAAAAAGACGAAAGGTGGTTTTGGTTCCTTGGCACCAAGTGAAATTCCTTTTGCACCCATGCAAATTCCTGGATGGGAGGCGATGCCGTACTCCGCACTGGCGCACGAGTATTCTAAAAGAACAGGGTTAAAAGAGAGCTGGTTTGACTGTTTGAGTGAAGCAACGCCAGAAGATGTTTTAAATTGTTTACAGAAGGTCCCTGTCGAGAAAGGTAAAGAATTATATACAGTGAGCCGCCAAGGTTGGGCTCTGTTGCATGCCTACCGTCAAGTTTTTGACAAATGCTTATCTCTGCAGCAGGAACAGTTAAGTTTAGAAAAACAACTCGTTGAAGCTAAGAATATGTCTACGATGCTTTCCTGTCAGAATAAGCTATTCCAAGACAAATTAGAAACATATCAGACTATAGCAGAACGGGCTGCAGTCCGTGTCGCTGAATACAGATACAAGAAAAGGAGGGGTAGAGTGAGTAAGCGAAAAGTCCATTTAGCGATTGCCAAAGCAGGCTTAGATTTTGATCCATCCACCTGGGACTCTAACATCTGGGAATCAACAGAGTTCTCCTCGGAAGGAGAGCAGCCTTTACAAAGAGAAAAGGAGGAGGAGGTAAATAATAGTAAGAGCGTGGAAGTGCAGCCCATCCTAAGACGGAAACTTCAATCCGGTCCACATAACCGCAGGGAATTATGTTAAATAGTCTGGAGGATTTTACTCAGCAGGAGATCAGTGATGTTTTAGAGAGATTTAGACAGAAGCCTGGCGAGGCACTATTAACTTGGATGGTGCGCCTCTATGATCAAGGCGCTTCTGGGGTCATGTTAGACAGTGGAGATGCTGCCAAATTTTGCACTCTCAGTACTGATCCTACTGTGCAGGGACATTTTCAGAATTACAATAGTGATGACCAAATTACCCTGTTGCAGCTAGCCGCACAGGGATGTAGTCATAAGTACCCCACAGATTCAGATTGGCCTGGGAATGAAAAGCCATGGTTTACCCTACGAGATGCCTCACAGAGAATTAAGGAGGAGGGAATTAAGCTGGCAATCCTTATAGGTGAGGCGCATGATTTGATGGGTCAGAGAATGACTGTGTCCGTGCGGAACAAAATCATTCGTTTGGCACCCCCTGCATACAAAGCGGTAATAATGACTCTGTTAATCAATCAAACTGGTAATAACGTAGGAGAAGTGGTCGAGGCAGTCCGTGAGCTGGGAGAGCTTGGGGAATGGAAAAAGCCAGACAGGGCTTTGCGCTCAGAGTCCCGCACTGATAACAACCGAGTAACCCGACGTGATATGTTTTTGGCGCTGTTAAAGGATGGGGTGTCGAGGAGTAAAATTGATGGTATCGAGACCAAAAGCATGTGGGAAATGTACCGTAAGCGAGGACTGGAGAAAAAAGGAGGGGAGTAGGCATGTGAATAGAAAACATAACAAGAAAGTAAGTCGCAGGGAAGCAGAGCTTGAGTAAAAGCATGACAAGGCAGGTGTGGAGAGAGAGGGGGAATCTCATGTGAGGGTGACAAAAGAGAAAGGTTGGGACCGAGATTGCACAGATTCAGATGGGGACCGGGAAGAGGAGGAGTTGTTCCCTAAGGATTACCCGACATTGTATTCAGATCTGCGCCGGGCAGATGCAGAGCTGCGCAGGCGAAAGTTAGATTAGGAAATGGGCCAAGCTCCGGTGCAAGGATGGGCTCGCAAGGACAATAGACCACATGTGAGGGTTGAGATCTATTGGAAAAATAGAAACGTTCAGGAGGTGCGAGCTTTAGTAGACACCGGAGCGGAGGCCACATTGATACATGGCAATCCATGAAAATTTAAAGGACAGTATTTCACTATCACAGGTTTGGGTGGACAGGAGACACCAGCAGTGCAAACGGTAATTCAGATGAAAATAGGCAGACTTCCCAAGAGAGCATACACTGTCTTGATCGTGCCCATTCCAGAGTACATTATTGGTATTGACATTTTGAAAGGTATGACCCTATATTTAGATGACGGATGCTATTAGTTTAGGTCAAAGCAGTACCTCTCTGTGGCTGCTGTGAGGGTGGGGCGCTTGAAGATTCCCCCAGTGAAGGTGCCCCAAGCAACGAAAGTGGTTCACATGAAGCAGTACAGGATCCCAGGGGGACATGATGAGATGACCGTAACCATACGGGACTTGGTGGAGGCGGGGGAGGTGAAACTGGTTACCACGGCGTGGAATAACCCTGTGTGGCCCGTGCGCAAACCGGGCGGAAGCTGGCATATGACTGTTGATTACCGCGAGCTGAATAAGCATACGCCCCCATTGACAGCCGCGGTCCCCGACACCATCACTTTGATTGAGAAAATTCAGAAACACATTGGGACATGGTATGCGGCACTTGATATTGCCAATGCTTTTTTTCACGATTCCAATTGCCCCCGAGTCCCAGGAGCAATTCTCCTTCTCGTGGAGTGGTAGACAATTTACATTTCAATCTTTGCCCCAAGGGTACTTACATAGCCCTACAATCTGTCACCGGTTGGTGGCAGAGCATTTGGATGAGGTGTCAGTTATTCCTGGAGTACAGCTTTGTCATTATATTGATGACGTGTTGATTCAAGGAGAGTCCCAAGAACAGGCACAGGCTCAGCTAGACAGAATTGTAGAGCATTTGCAGAGCAAAGGGTGGGTTATTAACCCAGATAAGGTGCAGGGACCCTCCCAGAGTGTGAAGTTTTTGGGTATTCAGTGGCATCAGGGGCATAGAGAGGTGCTGCCACAAGTAAGGCAAAAGATCAAGGAGTTTGCAGTGCCGCCAAACAGGAAGGAGGCGCAGCGCTTCATTGGATTGTTTGGTTTTTGGAGACAGCACATTCCCCATTTGAGTCAGATCTTGGCCCCTCTGTACAAGGTTACACAGAAGAAGCATGAGTTTGAGTGGGGGGAGGCCCAGCAACAGGCATTTGAGTCAGCGAAGGAGGCTATACAGCGTGCCCTGGATCTATGGCCCATACGAGAGGGAAGCATTGATTTGAATGTAACAGTCCAGGATCAGTATGCGACCTGGAGCCTGTGGCAAAAACAGGGGAGACAGAAGGTGCCCCTAGGGTTTTGGACAAAGAAACTACCTGATACTCGATAGCAGTACACTCCTTTCGAAAAGCAGTTGTTGGCATGTTATTGGGCTCTGGTGGATACCGAGCAATTAACCCTGGGGCACAATGTATTTTTGAGACCTGAAATTCCTATCATGCAATGGGTGATGATCTCACCCAAGACACACAGGATTGGGCATGCACAGGAGACTAGCGTCATAAAGTGGAAATGGTACATACAAGACAGGGCACGAGTGGGTCCTAAAGGTACCCGAGTGCTGCATGAGCAAGTGGCGCAAACTCCAGTAGCAGATGCAGAAATGTTGCAAGATGTACCCAAAGTGCGAGAGTCCCCAGTGAAATGTGGCGGGCCATTCTCAGAGTTGTCCACGGAGGACAAAAAGCATGTGTGGTTTACAGATGGCTCAGCCAGATATGTGGGGACCAAGAGACATTGGAAAGCGGTGTCATACAATTCTGTGACCAAAAAGTTGCTGTCGACTACTGGAGAGGGAAGAAGTAGTCAGTTTGCAGAACTGTACGCAGTTTACCAGGCTTTAAAGCAAGAGCTCCCTGGTACATGTCACATTTATACTGATTCATGGTCCACGGCCAATGGGTTAGCCACTTGGCTTCCCACATGGCATGCTCATAATTGGATGATTCACAATAGGGAGGTTTGGGGAAAGGAGTTGTGGCAGGAGATTTGGGAATTGTTGTCCCAGAGTACAGTCACAGTTTATCATGTTGATGCTCATTGCCCGACTGACTCACTAGAGCGTTGGTGCAATTCCTTTGAAGACCAAGAAGCGAAGATTCGTGAAGCTGAGGTGGCGACGCAGGATTCTGACTTGGTGGGCATGGCTAAATGGGCGCATCAGAAAAGCGGACATTTGGGCGAGCGAGCCACTAGCAGGTGGGCAGAAAGTAAAGGGATGCATATTCCCCTAGATTTGATTAAAACTGCGTCCATTCACTGTCCCGTTTGTCAGCATACCTAGCACAGACCGGTTCCACAGGTAGTGAGAAGCCAGCTAGGCAGAGGGAAGTTGCCAGGGCAAATATGGCAAATTGATTTCATCGGGCCAATGCCAATGAGTCGAGGATGTCAGTATGCCTGCACGGTGGTGGATACCTATTCTGGCTATCTCATCGCCTTTCCATGTAAGAGAGCAACCCAGTCTAACACTCTGATAACTTTGAATTTGTTGATTTTGTATTACGGAATTCCTTTGCAGGTCCAGAGTGACAATGGGTCACACTTTAAAGGAAAGATGATGCAAGATTTTTGTGTGCAGCATAACATTGAATGGATCTATCACATACCCTACTACCCACAGGCAGCGGGTTTGATTGAGAGAATGAATGGCTTGTTGAAAGAGCAGTTGAAAAAGTTGTCTGATGGGTCATTGAAGGGATGGAGGGATCACTTGTCTAATGCATTGCAAATTTTGAACAACCAACCCCTTGCTAATGCAGAAACTCCTTTGATGCGCATGTTGACCCCAGCTTTGCAGATCAAGCCTTATGTGGCCACAAACACGATTCTGTACTGGGAGACAGCTCCCGGAGCTTTAGCTCCATATCGTGCCACACCAGAAGCTGCTGGTCTTGATTAACATGCCCTGAAAGTCTATCGACTGCAACCACGAGACATTACCTTGATTGAGACAGGAATTGGAGTTCAAATTCCCCCAGAGCATTTCGGACTGATCGCTCCTCGATCTGGGCTTGCCCTTAAAGGCATCCAGGTTTTGGGAGGGGTGGTCGATGCCGATTACCAGGGGGAGATCAAAGTTATTCTATTGAACAGTGGAGACAATGATCTGATTGTGCAACCCGGTGACCGAGTTGCCCAAATGGTCATCATGCCGGTTTATGGAGGATATATCATGAAGGGGACGGCCCCAGCCCTTCTAACTGTGCGAGGAAAGGGCGGGTTCGGATCTACTGACAAGAACCCAAGGGCGAAAGTATGGGTAGAGTCCCCAAACAAACCTCCTGAATCTGCAGAATTAATTGCTAAAGGAAAGGATAATATCCTCGTCATCATGAGACCCGGTCAGGAAAAGTGGGAAAATGTACCTGCTGAAAAATGTTATTTACGAGAGTGATTATACCAGTTTGTTTTCTGTTTCTAGATCACAGTATGGCTTGCCGCTGCGATGCTTGCGCTGTGTGGTCTGTGTTTGGGCGTGTCCGGAGGGGTCCGGGAGGGCCCGGGGATGCCGAAGGGGATCAACCGCCCGAGTCGGATGACAGCATTGTTGTAGCAACCAGATAACATCTGGACCTACTTGGCCGAGAATGTGCTGAACACTTCCCACTTCTGTATGAGAAATCTTCAGAGTACAGCTGATATGATATCCACGTGTCTCGTTGCCGTACCTACCCCTGCACGTGTGCTTCTGCACATCTTCAACCAAACTAACTTTGATGGGGTAGTGGAGGAAATTGATGTTCAAACACATCTGAGTCTTTATGAGTACTGTCGTTATTGCCCGGAGGTTACAGATAATCTCTGGAGGAACATGACAAGTATTGTTACCTACAACATCACTACTGGAGACATTTGCTATCAACTAACTTGTGACCCTGCCAGAATTGGCAAGTGTGGCCAATTGAAACTAGAGAAAAGCACACAATTGACCACTGATCAACAAACATTATGTCAGTCACGACATGATAGCTTTTGTAGTAATGTTACCAATCATATGGTCTGTAATCATACAGTATTAGCCGCTAGCCATGTTAACAATGTGAAATTATCTAAGGGATGGCTTTTTTCGTGTGGCAATATTTCATACACTTACATACCAGCTAATATAACTGGAGGACCTTGTGCCTTATCACGATTAAGTCTTATGCTTTTTCCCATGCAGTCTATCACACATATTCGCTCCCCTAGAGCTGCTGTTCAATTACCTGAGGATTGTTGCAGGGATTCTGCTTATGCGCAGAACTATGCGCAGGAACCCAGGCCCTCAGTGAATTGCGGTGTACCAAAAACCCACCTCAGAACCCAGAACCCCTTATCCGGCCAGCATCAGTGTCCCATTCGTTATCCGAGGTTTAGCTCGGCGGTCCCAATGTATAGACAACCCAGAGCAAGCGACTTAGTATATTTCTCAGGAATGGTGGGAATCAGAAATACCTTTTCGTAATTATTCTCGTACCAGTCCACAACAGAATAAACAGAGACACGGTTAAAAGTTTAAAGAGTTTATTTTATAAATCTCGTGTCCTAAGATGCAGCAGTTTGGCTAACATTAGCAGACAAACGATTAAAATCAAAACCATCAGCATAGTTACAATACCATAGAAAATGAAAGGAGTAATCATACTAAAATGACAGTGGATCTAAGCCACCTTCCTTTCTCTAACACACTAATAGTATTATTAGACTAATAGAAGGTCTCTAGGCTTGAATGGGGAACCCCATACCGTAAATATCAGCTCAGAGAGTTCACATCGCAGGATCAGCTATGCTCTGCTCCTAGGAACGCTCTTCCGAATGTGTTGAAAACATGTAACGCTGCAATATTAAAAGCACTCGACTTTCAGGTATTTGCTGCTGCGTGCGTGTTATGGCTAAACTAGTGGGCCGATCAACCTGAATTCAACAACATGCACCGTCTAGCGACCCAGACTGTTTCTTTACACGGTGTACAGACCAAGGTCGCTGCTCACTGTTTGGGATGGTAACAACAGACAGTTCCCATGTGAAGCAAAGTCGAGTAAGCATTTCTCAATTGAATAACATGTGACTACAGTGTCGTGTGCAAAAGCAGCAAAAGCGGCAAGATGGCATTCTAACATCTAACGCGGTTATGCTAACCTAGCGTTGTACATAGGTAGATAACGATCTTCACCACACCCCCCCGTGATCGGACCACTAACCAGTAGGGGCGCACTTGCAAGAACGCAGAGTTCAAGTTTGATAGAACGGAACCAAGGGCATGAACTATAAGTCCATATAAGGGAAGTGAAAAAAAGGAAAAAAACAAAACATGTAGAGGACAAAAATCAGTGAAGGACGTAGGACGGAGTGAAAGTACAAAAGTCAATCCATCAATGTATCGGCACAATAAGTTGCAACAGCTTCCAAGAGGAAATCATTGGTACGTTCCGCAAAATTATCTGCCATCCAGTTCAGCACGGGGAAGGAACATACATGCTCCTCAACTACCGGAGCTTCCAGCACCAGACGAGGACAACTAGCGGGTTCTTCAAGATAGCTTCTTGCCAAGAAGTCAATCGCGGCCGTTCCGATGTCCCAATTTCCAAGAACTCCATGCGCTGCAGCACAGGCCATAATCCCGACACCAGAACAGTCCAACACATGAGCCACTAAGGGGCTCATTAGCCGATCATAATCCGGGTTAGGAGACGCCGAGTTTGATAGACACAAATCCAGAGCCCATTGGAACGGACAATCTAGGCAATGAAAGACTGGCTGCACACAAGTAAAGTAGGCAAACCGGAAGGACAATCCATAGGCTATGCTCAAAGTTGCCAGCGGTAAAGCGCCATAGAATTCAAGCATCCGGTTACGAAGATGCAGCAGGCGGGACATGTTGTCGTGTGACGCAAGTTGTGCATCCATAGCGCAGGGCGCAGATCAACAACAGTATTCCAGCTATGAGGGCGAGAAGTAAAGGGAGACCTCCGAAGACGCTTGAAAAAATAGAATGAAAAAAGGCCGGGATCACACCAAAAATAGTTTGAAAAGAAGTCACGAGGCCGGAGCCCACAATTTAAAAAAAATGAGCTATGCCACTTGTAGACGAGGCATTAAAGATAGTCTGAATCAGAGTCCCAAAATGAAGAGGCAGATCAGTATTTAAAAGCGCTTGCACCTCAGTACGGGTGTTTGCTACGTGAAGGACAAATGTTTCCCGGGATGAAGTCAACGCGACTTCTTTTTGAGACAATAGAGCCCTTATTCTGCTCATGTTGTTGAACTCTGCTTTCAAGGTTGGAATGGAAGGCCAGATGGATACATCGAGCCGGCTATGCGGGGGTGGGAACAGGACGTTATTACAGCAAACCACTCTCTGCGATACAGTCACAATGTAGGGAATTCCCACCAGCATCCCACAGCAAGCTTCATTATTTAGCAGCAAATAACTACCGTTAGCAAGCAGCGTAAAAGATGGAGTAATAACTGGCACAGGAATACCTTTCAGGACGCAAGCTAAATTAGGGGCGTGCACATTACATGCACCATGCAATTGAATGTGCCTACACACAACAGAATGATCCGGAGTGGAAGTGCATTGTTCACCTTTCAAGTAAACCTCCTTGCCGTCCCTCACGCATCTGTATGTGAAAGGGAGTGACCAAACTTCATGCAGGAAGGCAGTACCCAGTTGTTCATACCTGCCTAGAGCATAATGTTTCATGCATGAACTAAACTTGAACAGGGGAAACGGTAACGTGATCAACCCATGTACAAGCCACACAGCAGAATTCAATTCGGCAACAGAGAAAGGCAAAGGTTCTAACTTTTCAATGTGCAGCAATGAATATGTAGCATCTTTCATAGACATGAACTGCTGTTTTGCAGTCAAATTAAAAGGGAGGAACAAAGATGAAGTATTCATGTAATCCCAAGGGACTTTCCCTGCCTTTAACGTTTGCAACGCCCATGCAAACTGCATAACAGAACGCATTTGATTTTGACCATGATACAATACAGACAAATCATCCTGCACAATGTCCACTACAGAGGATACAATATTATCTAATGTATAAATTCTGGAAGACAGGGTGTTAATGCTATTATCGATTACAGCCAACACTTTTTCCATATTTGCTTGGTCAATTGCGCGTAAACGGGAAGCAGCCTCAATTTGCGACAATTTCCAAACTTCGTTGTAAATAGCATACACCCATCGCTTGGACCTGCCTTTTGCAGGACGCTTAACAAAATCATTCAAATCTATTTTGTCGTGTAATTTGGATAAATGAAGTTTAACAGACTCTAAGGTCGAATGTTGCAGCCAAGACTGGCACAACTTCCCAACTGAGTAGGTAGTCACAGTGTGAGAAGATTCAAAACGGGGATCCACACGAACTTGTGTATACCCCGGTCTTAAACCAAGAAACCGATGTTGACAGGAATCTGCACTGGTCTGCCAAACCAACCACCCTTCGGGGTCTAATTCAGAAACATTGAAGGATGTGTTGGAAACGTATGTCTGCAACGTAGCAAGGGACAGATCTGTATGATTAACCCAAGCAGGATAAGCACCCAGACCCGGAGTCGAGGGAGAATTTAATTTTTTTGTGGTAGCCAATCCAAACAGGTTGTCTGAAAAATTGATGAATTTAAAAATAACATGTGATTCGGGATAAGACAGGCACGATGCAAAGCTTCTGTTCCCTGTACTTGCCATCGTTTGGAGCCCCAAACCGACTTAAGATCGACTGTAGCTTTCCACAAATCATACCCGCCAATTGCCAACTCGTCCATGAAGGACTTGGAATACAACAATTTGGTGTGTGTCAGTCTAACTTTAGAAGCAGACTCAGGCGCAACTCGAAAATAAAAGGAGGCCGGATTTGACACACTAAAATCCGAAAAATAAGTGAATTTTTCCACTAACGTGGCAGAGCTGCCCATCCTAGGGGCGGGGCAGTGTTCCCATTGTGTATAATTTACAAAATTTCTAAACGTATTTGCTTTGTGTAGGAAATGTGTGCCATAATGTTGATCATAATTAGCAGTATCTAAATACAAATCCTCAGCATCAAATGCAGCATAATATTTCAAATCAGAAAACAGTGCCTCTATGGCTTGAACATCCCAATCATCTGAGTGAATGTTCTGCTTAACGACATCACCCATGGAAACACGAAATACATTTGGCACATTAATCACTTCAGTGGGGCCATGAATTTGAAATTTAACAGCATCCCAAGCGATCCCATCACGTACAGGCCAGGCAGTAATGTTCACAAAAGTCTGGTCCCTTTTCATGATATGTGATGAGGAGTGGGGGGCCAAAGTTCCATCAATAAGTCGAATGGTAGACCGTTCGTTCAGGTAGTGTCCATTGATAAGTCTAAAAAACACTACCACAAAGCCAATGGACATAAATAAAAAAACACATATGAGCACCAGCCAAATGTAAGTCCAAGGGGGTATTAAAAAATGTCTTTTGAACCAAGCCACAAAAACTAAAACCTTGGACGGGGCAATAGAAGTCATGGAACGAGAATCAAAAGAGTCTTGTGAGAGGGCAACTGTGGTGGATTGTAAAACAGGCAAGGTAACATCTGCAGGATAAGCATATTCAACTTCTTCAAGCACACCACCGGGTCTTTGTGGCAACAAGGGACCAGTAACAGCATGCATCTCGATGGCAACATCAGGAACTGTGTCAGAGGCTCTGGCCACAACAGAATTTCTCAGCATCGAAGGGCAGGAAACCGCCGGAGTCATACTAAGAAGAATCGGCCACTCGTTGTAGTTTGACATTGTCAATCGAAATGTACCTGTTATCCTTTCGACCAGGAAGTGGAGGTAAAATGACTGTTCTAGTACCCTGTACTCCAAGCACTGGAACCGGTGCACGGTAAGAGGGGCCGAACTCCTTCTTGTTCTCCACCTTCTCACAGACCAGATCACCAACTCGAGGTAGCCAGCCGACTACCGGAATCTGAAGTTCAGCATCAGATGAGGAGGGTACGTGTTCCTTCGCTATACTGTCTCTGGCTTCTTGAAGATTCTGCAAGACAGCACAGTGTTCATCTACGTCAAAGGGTGCAGCTGACGCCGCCATGTGTAGACCATCAAGGTCTGGAACAAACATTCGAACACCAAAGAGCATCATGTATGTGGTCCGCCCACCCAGAGACCTTCTAGGGAGATTATTAAGTGCACGTTGCACGTCATACAAGTGGGCTAGCCAGTTCCGGCCAGTACCCAAAACTCTGGCTGTCAAAGATTGCTTTAAGTCACGGTTCATTCGCACCACTACACTATTGCCCTCAGGCCGGTCTGGAGGCAAAAATTTGACTTGGACCCCCAAATTTCTCATGGCCTCTTTGTACGCCTTAGAGGCGAGCGCCGGGCCCTGATCAGAATGAAAGGTACCACATGCAAAACTCCCAACAAAGACACGCAAATCTTTTATGACAGTGCGAGAATCAGCACTCCTTTGTGGCCACACCCACAAAAAACGTGTGCACGAATCAACTGCAACCAAGATGTATTTGTACGCAGTATCAGAGGTAAAAGGACCGCAGTGATCTAAATAAACGCAACTCAACGGTTTATTAGATATATACAACTGAGTTTGTGGTGGGCGCGCCGCAGTTGAAGGTTTAATCTGCTGGCAAATGTCGCAATCAAGAACATAAGCTCTGGCTTGTTTGTACAAACCGCACCACCAGTAACGTTGTTGTAGCAGAGATACAGTAGCCGCAACGCCGGCATGCGCGGACGCCATGCCCTCGTGGGCTGCTAATATCAAAGAAGGTCTGCAGTCCGCGTTGGGAATCAATCTGTCACCAACGTCGTTAATCCTCACCAATGGGACTTTATCAGGATTTAAGCGATAATGATAGCGAGCAGGGAAACCTCTTGGTGGCTTTGTTCCCAGCTCCGTAGCAGCAATAGCTGCCAAGATGTCATCATCAATCTTACTTTTGGATCTTGTAACTGCTGCTACTAAATATGTTGCCACTGCTGTTTTTGCTGCCTCGTCAGCTAAGCTGTTGCCGACAGCATGGACACCAACTCGTTGGTGACCAAGAGTGTGAATTACATTCACGAGGGGCAGACGGTCTTTAAGATCTGCCACTCGAACCCAAAGCAGTTTATGCTTAATCGTGCTACCCTTGGAATCACGGTAGTCACTGAGACCAAAAGTGTAGATTGTCGTTGTAAGATTGAACACAATAAAAGGAGTCACTCACTATAAGAGTAGTGACTCGAGGATCAGCAAACTCCAGTGCAAGCACCAGAGCATGAAGCTCCGCCAACTGAGTGGTACAATCACCCAATGACTGCGTATGCACGACATCGGACTGGAAATCACCATTTACGAAAGTACCGACTACAATTGCGCAAGCCGCTGAATAGGCGTGCTTTGATCCAGTTGCGGGTTGCGCAGAACCGTCAGTGTATATGACACAATGGTAATCCTCGAGCGGGCGCAAGGACAGAGGAGCCGGATGAACGAATTCATACTGCAAAAACTCCTGAGTCTGAAGTGCCGCGTCAAAGATAAAAGTGACGTCCGGCGAGGTCAAGGAAGTGACCCATTGTATCCACCTTGGATGCAAAGCTTTAGAATTCGGTACACTCGCTTTTGTCACCGCCTCAAGGGCAGGATAGGGTGTTACCACCAACATGCGTTTTCCCTGCGACAGCGCTCGTTCTTTCAGAATCGCCATCTGCAATGCTGTCAGAACCTTCTCGACAGTGGAAAAACGCAGTTCAGCTGAAGTGTACAATTGAGATTTCTAAGCAATGGGGACGGTGTCGCCCTCATTGAACGTTAAGTATGTGAAACCAACTGCGCCGGGCACTATTCTTATGACCAGGTTAGTGTGGTTATCACGTGTCTGTAAGTACTTAGAAGCAAGAAGATCAGCTTGCAATAACTGCAATATAGCTGAATGCTCTGGCAGCCAACAAGATTTGGAAAAAGTAGGTTGTACCAAGGCATAAAGCGGCTTGATACGCTGGGCATAATCCGGGATGTAAGTTCGACCGAAATTCAGAAAACCCAGTAGGGATTGTAATTTCTTCAGTGAAGTAGGAGCACGGAGGCATGCGCACTTCTCTAGAAAGTGCAGAGCCAATCCTCGACCTTCATTGTTGAGTTCGTACCCCAAGAACAACACTGTATATTCTGCAATGTGTGACTTCGCAAAGTTGAATTTGTAACCGAGGTCTGCAAACAAAACAATAATGCGATCAACGCGACGGAGATGCGGGTCTAACTCGTCATCTGTGAGATAAATGTCATCCACATACGAGTACGCATCCGGGTCTATACCCTCCAAGAGGGAGACCACGCGAGCGGCAAAGACACCTGGGCTGTTTTTATAGCCCATTGGCAATCTTTTGAATTGTTTTTGTTTGCCACCAGAGGTGAACGCCGTCCACTCACAGCTAAGAGAGGACAGGTTATGGCTGTAAAAGCCATTGGAAATGTCAAGTGTGGTTTTAAACCTTTTTCTCACGAGACTATCGACGAGAGCCGAACTATGGGCGTTCTGCACTGCACAGGTCCGGCAATGAGAGTTTAAGTGCCGGTAATCCAAAACTAGGCGGTACGACCCGTCAGGCTTCGTCACAGTGAATAAGGGATTATTCATAGGTGACACACATGTTTCGATTACTCCCTGATATTCCAATTGTTCAAGGATCGACGAGACGAGAGGTCTATCTTCACGACGCATGGGGTATTGGGGTTGTGGTTGGGGCGTTGTCCGCAACGGAATCTCATGACCGGGAGATAATTTATCCCAGCCAACCTGATTTCGATATAACGCAGGCGCCTGCACCTGAGCCCATTCCCCGGCGTACTTTTTAGCTAGGACCTTAGGCACAGTGTGTGCAAAGGCTGGGAGGATCACCTCCTCCCCTCTAGGAGCATCTAAATGAAAGCCGGGGGCCAATCTGCCTCAGCCAATAGAATATCATAGGTAGTGGTCAGATTATCCCAAAACACCCCTTGAATTGTACGATGTATGTCACCTTCTATCTGAAGGATAATATTATATAGTCTATCAGGGGGAGACACCCGAGTGTCAGCAGTTTCAATATTCACGAATATATCAGTTGCTGTCGCCACCAGATATGGACGCAGTGCTTGTCGCACTACTGTAACTTCCGCCGCGCTGTCTAGCAGCGTTAGCGCCCATGTCAGGTTCTGAAGCTGCGTCCGTACCATCTGAGGCATACCTCGCTGTCAGTGCAGCAACCTTCTTCTTCTGAAACGGGGGTCTTTGACGTGCAGAGTCTTCTTGCTTGCCTTTGCCGTCAGTCTGTTGGGATTGGTCACGTGCTTGCGGTGCACCCCGACTTTTGCCAGCGCCTCTGCCACCGGACTGTGAAGCCGATGTTTCCTGTGAAGAACGAGGAGAGCGTTGTTCAGAAATCTGAAATCTATCAGGTGACTTAATAGTAGCACGATCGCGCAGATCATAAGTGCGTTCACTACTTGACTGTACTGGAGAGGCAGGACGAGACCCCTGTTTCTGTTGCTGTTTTTCCTGTTTTTTCGCCCTCCAACTTTGTTTTGGAAAGTTAGGGCGTTCGTCCTTACCAGACGAATTTGCCTTTGTCTGCTGTGAATCCGGATTTTTCACAGTTGGCTTAACACCTAAAGCGCTACGACCAACTTGTTTATAGGCCATCGCGATAATTTTCGCGAATTCCCTCGGCTTGTCATCTTCGTTCACTGCGTCTAATTTATTAAGCACCTGGAACTGCATAGCATCCCCTTTGAGGTTGCCCAATATCATGGTAGCAACCACATCAAAGACTCCAACAATCCGCATACCCAATTCAATAGCAGCCTCCGCTCCATGATTCTCCTGAACACGTTTTATAACGGAGGGCAGTACCGACAGAGACGGAGTGCCAAAGCACTTCGAGTACGTCGCTGCAAAGACCTTACAACAGTTTTCACAATCGGCCATGTCTGGGACTAAGTCTTTAGGCAAAGCGATGGTAAGGATCCTGCGTTTCTCCACAGGAGTCGTACGCGGATAAACCGCTTCTATCTGATCAAATTTCTCAGCAAGCCAATAAGGGAAATCATCCCTATTTTGGGGTCGCTTGCCTACAACCGAATTGACCATAACAGGACTAATCACCACGGCGTGGTGGTCCGTCTGATGTCCCGCAACAGCAGTAGCGACCGCCTGCACGTTGCGTGACACGTTCTGCACTAAAGCCCTATGTACTGAAATAAGGGCAGTGTGAAGTACACGCAACTCAGCCACCGATACCTGTAGATAGCGGGGATGAGGCGTAAATCCGGCAAGTACCGGCCATGTGGCCCCTGCAATCGACAAAGGGCCCATTCTCGCCGGTACAACCGCATGGGGAAGGGCGCCATTAAACCAAATGTTATGCTGCCAGGCAGAAATAGGAATTTCCTGTGTCCTATAAGGCGTATAGTTGGCTGGTAGCTGCGTGGCAGTATAGGTGTGGAACGTATCATCGTCCTCACTCACCGCCGGCAAAGTAACCCAAGAGTAGAACAACTCAAACGGAAACAACGCATCGGCACTTACCACAAAAATCACAGCCATACCATCGTCCGGCACCCCATACTGCGCCAAGTGACGTTTCAAAGGTGCCCGGCTATGAGCCGGAATATCGACCGCCATTAGGACATAAACAGTAAATCTACAGTATAGTAGTAGCACTAGGGTTCAGATTAAATAAACTTTTTAATGATCAAGCTTGAAGGAACCTATTTAGTCAAAACACAGGTAGGTTAAACGGTCACTCCCGCTATCCGGAAACCAGAGTGAGGGCGTTGTGGACTAATACAAGCACTACTAAGGCGTCTCAAATCAATTGACCAAACGTTAGGTGCGCCATGTTGCAGGGATTCTGCTTATGCGCAGAACTATGCGCAGGAACCCAGGCCCTCAGTGAATTGCGGTGTACCAAAAACCCACCTCAGAACCCAGAACCCCTTATCCGGCCAGCATCAGTGTCCCATTCGTTATCCGAGGTTTAGCTCGGCGGTCTCAATGTATAGACAACCCAGAACAAGCGACTTAGTATATTTCTCAGGAATGGTGGGAATCAGAAATACCTTTTCGTAATTATTCTCGTACCAGTCCACAACAGAATAAACAGAGACACGGTTAAAAGTTTAAAGAGTTTATTATATAAACCTCGTGTCCTAAGATGCAGCAGTTTGGCTAACATTAGCAGACAAACGATTAAAATCAAAACCATCAGCATAGTTACAATACCATAGAAAATGAAAGGAGTAATCATACTAAAATGACAGTGGATCTAAGCCACCTTCCTTTCTCTAACACACTAATAGTATTATTAGACTAATAGAAGGTCTCTAGGCTTGAATGGGGAACCCTATACCGTAAATATCAGCTCAGAGAGTTCACATCGCAGGATCAGCTATGCTCTGCTCCTAGGAACGCTCTTCTTCCGAATGTGTTGAAAACATGTAACGCTGCAATATTAAAAGCACTCGACTTTCAGGTATTTGCAGCTGCGTGCGTGTTATGGCTAAACTAGTGGGCCGATCAACCTGAACTCAACAACATGCACCGTCTAGCGACCCAGACTGTTTCTTTACACGGTGTACAGACCAAGGTCGCTGCTCACTGTTTGGGATGGTAACAACAGACAGTTCTCATGTGAAGCAAAGTCGAGTAAGCATTTCTCAATTGAATAACATGTGACTACAGTGTCGTCTGCAAAAGCAGCAAAAGCGGCAAGATGGCATTCTAACATCTAACGCGGTTATGCTAACCTAGCGTTGTACATAGGTAGATAACGATCTTCACTACAAACCCAAGGGCAAAAGTATGGGTAGAGTCCCCAAACAAACCTCCTGAATCTGCAGAATTAATCGCTAAAGGAAAGGATAATATCCTTGTCATCATGAGACCCGGACAGGAAAAGTGGGAAAATGTACCTGCTGAAAAATGTTATTTACGAGAGTGATTATACCAGTTTGTTTTCTGTTTCTAGATCACAGTATGGCTTGCCGCTGCGATGCTTGCGCTGTGTGGTCTGTGTTTGGGCGTGTCCGGAGGGGTCCGGGAGGGCCCGGGGATGCCGAAGGGGATCAACCGCCCGAGTCGGATGACAGCATTGTGGTAGCAACCAGATAACATCTGGACCTACTTGGCCGAGAATGTGCTGAACACTTCCCACTTCTGTATGAGAAATCCTCAGAGTACAGCTGATATGATATCCACGTGTCTCGTTGCCGTACCTACCCCTGCACGTGTGCTTCTGCACATCTTCAACCAAACTAACTTTGATGGGGTAGTGGAGAAAACTGATGTTCAAACACATCTGAGTCTTTATGAGTACTGTCGCTTTTGCCCGGAGGTTACAGATAATCTCTGGAGGAACATGACAAGTATTGTTACCCACAACATCGCTACTGAAGACGTTTGCTATCAACTAACTTGTGACCCTGCCAAAATTGGCAAGTGTGGCCAATTGAAACTAGAGAAAAGCACACAATTGACCACTGATCAACAAACATTATGTCAGTCACGACATGATAGCTTTTGCAGTAATGTTACCAATCATATGGTCTGTAATCATACAGTATTAGCCGCTAGCCATATTAACCATGTGAAATTATCTAAGGGATGGCTTTTTTCGTGTGGCAATATTTCATACACTTACATACCAGCTAATATAACTGGAGGACCTTGTGCCTTATCACGATTAAGTCTTATGCTTTTTCCCATGCAGTCTATCACACATATTCGCTCCCCTAGAGCTGCTGTTCAATTACCTGAGAATTGTGATTCCAATATTGACTTGCTTTCTAGGGCAGAGCATACTAGTTTGGCTATTTCCATTGTAGGAGTGCCAGGACTGTCCGTTTATAATGCAAGAACTATTACTAAGTTTGCCTGTTTAATTGTGAAGAATCTCAATCATACTTCTGCCGCTTTAGCTGATTTGCTATTAGGTGTTCAAGGAACGAGAAAAGCTGTTTTGCAGAATAGGGCAGCTGTGGATTATTTGTTGTTGAAACACAACCACGGTTGCGAGGATTTTGATGGACTCTGTTGTTTCAATTTATCTGATCATTCTACATCTATCCATGCACATATTAATGCTTTAAAAGATTTAGTGAAAGGGGTTACCCAAAATGTTGATCAAGGATGGTGGGATTGGTTGTTTGGGTGGCTACCTAATTTTGGACAGCTTCGTTATATCCTGGGTGTTATCGTAGTGATTATTGGTGTTTCTATTTCATTATGCTGTTGTATTCAATGTATTCCTAATCTTCTCTCCCTTCTTCGTTCCAGATCCATAGTATTTTGACCAATGGGATATGATGGGTGAATCGAGGGTCAAGGGGTGGAATGTATTGCATTTGCCATTTTACACGTTACACGTGCTAAACTGCATATTGACCTCGATTCCATGTGATACTCTGGTCTTCCATTTTGTTGTATTGCATTTCCATTTTGTGCTGCTTTGACCTGAAGTTACACTTCAGCAGTAACAAACGTGTTTTTCACGTAAACCAGTACGAGCTGGTGCAAGACATACCTCGTGAGGTTATTTTGTGCCTTGAGCTTGTTTTTGTGCATTCTATGCTTATCTCTAGGACATAGGGAGGATGCGCTGTGCAAGGCTCTCCAAGGCCGGAGATAGGGAAAGGAATGTCTTTTGCCTCGGCGCACCCAAGCAGAATCTGGCCAGGTCTGTATGGGTGGGTCTGACGCAGAGATGCGGCCAGCACCTATGATGGATAGATGGGCGAGAACGCCTGCTAGAGGGTTCTCGAATGTGTTGATTTAACTATAAAAAGTGGTGTCCGTGAGGTGGAGCTCAGGAACTCAGTTTTGGAGTGGAAGCACTCGCGGGATGACTTTGGTGCCCGGAGAGATTACTTCCTGTGCCCCAGTCTCTACAGGGTTCCCGACTTGGTGTTTTCGGTGCTTGGCCAGGGATGTTGAAGACTCCGGTGCAGACGCATCTGGTGAGGTGCTTTGTACATTAACTGTTTATATAGCTACATTCCAGATCTCATATTTGTGTATATATATAGTGTGGTGTATTCATTATTTCACTTGGTGCTTAAGAACTTACTAGCTTCAGTGACTTATTGCCTTTGTCTACGATACTAATAAAGCTCATCTTACCTCCAGAGGAGTGTTGGAGGTTCTGTGTAAGTAAGTGGTGTGCGTAAATTTAGATTACGCAAGTGGGGAAGGCAATACACACACATATAAACCTATCAGTCACCCCATAGGCAGGCCCTATCAATCCTGAGAGCAGGGTGCTTGGTTTACAATGTGAGGGGGTGCCTCTGCCTGAGCAGGGCCCCTCTGCAGCTGGCAGAGTCTATTCTCTGTGGCTGTTTGTTGATGCGGTTAAACCATATACTCTTAAGTGCATTATAACCTAGCGGTAAATGCTAACTTTGGAATGACTGCATCAAAACATGTCGTGTTTGGTGTCAAACAACTTGGAATCATACCCCCACACCAGCAACTGGTGTGGGATTATGATCCCACCCTTCTAGAGGGGACGACATGTACCCACTGTGGAAACACGGTAGAAATCTGAAAGAGCCCTGGCATCACAAAATGGATGCCACCAGCACAGACACTGGGCTGCCCTCCTGCTGCTGACTGAAACTCGCAGTGGAGGAGGCCCAACAATAGGCATCCTGTCACAGGGAGGTGTCACCACCTTCCAGACAGGATTTAGTGTATTGGGGCTGGGTGGGTGCACTCTTAGAGTGCTTTGAAGTCCTGCACTGGGGGAGCAGTAGGCTCCTCTGTGCATATGCCAGCTCAAACCAGTTCAGGGGCTACCTGCCCCTGCTCTGGCGTGAAACTGGACAAAGGGAAGTGGGTGTAACCACCCACTCCCCTGACCCTCCCAGAGGAGTGGTCATAGAGCTAGTCCCTCCCTTTCCTTTAGTATAAGATAGGGAAACCTTGCCATTGCAAATCAGATATCCCTGGACGATGCTGTACAAGAAGAATCCTGGCCCTTCGACATTCCACTACCTTTGGAAGATGGAAGAATCTCCCTTGGAGTCAAGGAGTGACTCCCCTGCTTGGCAGGCACCAAAAACTTGAATCAACGGTCGCAAACTTTCCCACTCCCGCCGGAGTCCGAAGTCCCTGAAGCCCCGGAAGTGCATTGCCTGAATTCTCGACGGCCACTGTGAGTCCCCAGCAGAGCTGAGGCGAGGGGACCCCACGAGTGACAAGGAACAGCAATACCCGGGTACCGTGCACTATTGTCAAGTGCAACCACTTCACGACATTCTACAAACTTGTGCATTGGACCACGTGTGGTCCAAGCCTCCAGCAGGATTTCCCTCGAAAATCAGAGGTCTACCTCGTCCCGAGTGACCGTGGGCTCCTGTGAAGCGAATCCTCACGAGGCATCTTTGCGATCCCTTGCCGGTTGGCTTGTGGGTCCCCTGAAGACTTTCTCATCAAACCAAAGGGCTCCCCTGGTTGCTCCAGGCCTTCCCTGACTTACCCTCGCTGGGTGAGTCCCTCAGACCTTGCTGGTCTGCAACGCTGACTTTCTTCGATTTCCACGAGACCTGCTGTTGCCAAGGCTTGTTTGCTCCAATCCGGTTGCCGACACCTCAGTAAGATGCAGACTTCATGGGACACTTCGAATCCAGCTCCTGGCCATCGTCAATACCTCCTGGAGCTCGTGGCTGAAGAGTCAAAACACCCTTGATCACCTGAAACCACCCGACTTCCGTGGGCATCCATCTTCCTGGCCCCGGGTCACTGGCAAGTGACTGTGAACACTGTCCCTTCTGCTTTCAGGTCTTCTTCATCTTGAATCCAGCCTTGGACTCCACAGGACACTTCTCTAGTCTTCGCAAGCAGCAAAACTTCTTCGGCTTCCATAGAAAAAGACGACGCGACCCGACACCAAGAGACACCTATGCACCCGGCTTCCCTGGGTGAGGTAACTCGTGCACTCCGGTGCTCCTGTGGGTGTTGGCCCTCGAACTACTTACCTTGTAAGTGGCTTGCTTGTAGACTCTCTAGAAGTACCCTTAAACTTTAAAAATTCAACGGCGACTTGCTCTATTGAAATCAATAGGGAACCCGCAGCTGTGTTCTCACACTGCACGCGTCTCCCGTGGGTCTTTTACTTACCTGCTTTGGGTGGATTAGTGAAGCCCCAGCGATTCTACAGGCCCTAGGCCTTGTCCCTTTGCAAGTCGAATTTCCTAAACCTCTTTTTTAGTATATGGTCTGGTACGCCCCTAGGGCCCCAGCCTTATTTGTGCTTAACTTATTGTGAAACGTTGATATTTGCATATGTTCCTGACTTCTAATCTCATAAAGAGATTAGTAGAGTGTGTCTAGAAATAAATACATATATATTTGATATATATACCCGTGTGGTGTGCTTTCATTTGGTAATTCAAGAGATTATAAGGTAAAACAAGCTGCTTTACATTCCTCTGAGACTTAGCCTGAAGGCTGCTCTCCACAGCTACCACTAGGATAGCTTTCTTTAAAAGGTTGTCTTAAACCTATCTGCCATAAGAGTCGAATTGGACTGGTGCAAGGTGGCCACTATAACTAGTGACCAGCATATGCCAGGCCAACTTCTCACATTGGTGGGCAGCGTGTGGGATTCCAGCTTGCCATTGTTTTACCAGAAAATCTCTATTTGAATTACTAACTGAAAACCACTAAAGGTATTCAAGGTACATATAAAGTCAAGCTTAGTATCAATAAGTTCTACTGAACTTAGAGCTGTTTGTGAAGGGATAGCACACCCTTGCTACAGCTCAAGCTAGGATCAGTAGGCCACAAACTAGTATAGGTAGTACAACACTGCACAACACTAGAATGTCCTCAAGGGATGGAGCCAGTGGGTCCACCCAGCCTCAGTATAAGGACATGACCTTCTTTGACTTGAAGGCCATGTGTGTTGCAAGACACCTGAAGCTAGGACAGAGTCCCTCCACACTAGGCCTGATAGATCTGCTGACAGCAGATGATCTTAGATTAGCTCTAGGAGCTAATGGATCTGGATCAGGGGGTGGGTCAGCTATAGTCTCTGGGTCAGATGATGAAAATCAAGATGACCTGGACTCTGTAATTGAAGGGCCAGGCCCACATGGGTCTGAAAAAGATAGAGGAATTCTCCCTAAGAGAACTGACAGAGTGGAGGAGAGGCCTAGGTCCCTTTCTAGGGACTCTGACCACTCATATCACTCTGGCAGAGAATCTGTCCATCAGAGGAGCTCATACTTTAATAGAAGAGAGACCTCCACTGAAAGAATGTACAAACTGCTGCAGTACGAGGAAGCAAGGTTTGCCCTTAAGGCCAAGCAGTTGGCATTAGATAAAGAAGCCTTTGAGCTCCAGAGAGCTTCTAGAAAAGAGGGGTTAGAACCCCCTGGTGGCAGCAACAGTGTCCCTAGAGTCAGAGATTATATTCCAGACCATAGAAACCTGTCCAAGGTTGTTCCTCCCTACCAGAGTGGGGATGATATCCACAAATGGATAACTGCTATGGAGAGGGCCTGTAGAGTACAACAGGTCCCCCAGAAACAGAGGGCAGCAATCTTGTGGCTCTCCTTTTCAGATAAAGGTAGAGACAAGCTCCTCACTGTTAGAGAAGAGGATGCTGATGACTATGACGTCCTGAAAAGTGCATTAATAGATGGGTTTGGCTTAACCACTGAGCAGTACAGGTTGAAGTTCAGAGACACCCAGAAAGCACAGAACCAGGACTGGACAGACTTTGTAGATTGTGCAACCAAGGCTCTGGAGGGTTGGCTGGTTGGTAGTAGAGTAACTGATTTTAAGGGATTGTATAATCTTATAATGAGAGAACAGATCCTTAATAATTGCCAAAACCAGTTGTTGCATCAGTACCTGGTGGACTCTGATCTGACCTCTCCCCAAGAATTGGGAAAGAAGGCAGACAAATGGGTTAGAACCAGGGTGAGGCAGAAAACCCAGAACCAAGGGGGTGACACTATGAAGCAGGATCCTAAAGGCTCTGAGAAAGGCGGGGATAAGTAATGTGAGAAGTTGGCCTGGTATATGATGCTCACTAGTTAAAGTGATCACCTTGTACCATGCCAAGCAACCCTAATGGTGTGGTTGTAAGTCAACCTTTTCGGACTAGCTGCCCTAGTGGTAGCGTAGGCTAAGCAGTCTTTGAGGCTAAACTCGTGAAGCATGTTAAGCCAGCTGTTTTACCAAATGCAACCCCCTTTTATACCAATGAAAGGACACCACACAGATATATATTCAAAATATATATGTATTTATTTCTCAAAGTAACCCCTAGTCTCTTTATGAGCACAGGAGCACAAATCGTCAAACAAGATTACAGTAGAATACACAGAAGTTGCACTTTATATGGATAGGCCCCGGTGGCCGCTCGAACCATATACTAAAATAGTGGTATAAGTACCACGAACAGAAAAGGGAAAAGGCCTAGGGCCTCTAGAATCGCTGGGCCTACAAGGAGCTAACTTCAGTTAGTGACCAGGAGGTCCACGGGTGGCGTGTGCAGAGCAAATAGTCACACGCGTGCTCCCATAGGTTTCAAGGGGTGCGTAAAAAGTACAAAGTTACTGCAAAAAGGATCTTCCGGATGGACTAGGAACTCAAGATTTGGAACACAGGCACTAGAGATGTAATACTACACTTGGGCACAGGAGTGCCAGCTTTACCTCACCCACAGGAAGCGGGTGCATAGGCCTCGAAGTGTGTCGGGTTTCTTCTATCTGTTCCGTGGGGCCTGTGGACAAAGATGCTGCAGGCGGTCGGTCCGGGAGAGATGCGGTGGATCCAAGAGTGGATCGGAGATGTTGAAGACCTGTAAGCAGAGGGGACAGTGTTCACAGTCACTAGCCAGTGACCAGCGTGGCACCAGGTGGGTACCAGGCAATGTCGGGTGCAAACAGGAAGAAAGGTGTAGCTTGTCTCTGCAGACACGTGGTCCCTGGAGGTCGACGACGTCCAGGAGTCGGTTCACAAGCTGTCCCACGCAGGCTCTCGCTGTCGGCGGTGTCGGCGACTTGATCGAAGCAAACAAGCCTTGACAAAAGCAATTGTTGTGGAGAACAAGATAAGCTGATTCTTCTGACCAGCAAGGTCAGAGGGACTGCTCCTTTGGAGGGGAGCAAGGGCCAGTCTGGAGCAACCAGACCAGCGGTGTATTTCTTGAAGTTCGTCGCCAAGATGGCCACTATCCAGCGGGCCAGCAACCGGTTAGGCGCGTCGAGTGGCAAAATGCAGAAGGGCCCCACACAGATCGTGGAGATGCTGGAGGGCTCACCTTTGGTGCAGATGCTGCTCGAGGGTTGGGCTTCTCAGATCCCAAAGCACAACTTGGAGGGAGCCTCGGTTGTTGCGCTTGCAGCTTGTCGTCGTCGTTCCAAGATGGCTGGCTCCACGTGTCTCGTTGCCTCCACGGGTCTCCTCTTTTCAGGGACTGTGGATCGGGCGGTGAGAGGTCTGGAGGTCCAGGTTTTGTCAGTCTCTGGGCTCGGGCTCCGGCGGGAGGCGGCGGCAAAGCAGACGTTGATTTGCTGGATGGTGCTTGCGTTAGCAAGGTGGTCACTCCCTGACCACAGGGGAGATTTCCTTCAGTCTTCTGTGCAGCAGAATGTCGAAGTTCCCGTCTTCTTCTTAGTTTCAAGTTGATTCCAGGATGTCTGAAGTCTTAGGACACAGCTCCTACCTTTAAGCGGATTCTAGGGGCCGGACTACCTGCTAGGTCCCTCCCTATGGGTGGGACCAGGAAGGGGGGTGGTTACACCCCCAATCCTTTGTCCAGCTCGCCCCAGGCCCGGGACTGGTGTGCCCCAGGACCGGTTTGAACTGGCATATGCACCGAGGCTCCTTGTGAGCCACAGGCATGTCTGGTTTCTTTCAAGCCCTACCTGACCAATACACAAAATCCTGTCTGGGGTGGTGCATGCACCTCCCTTGGCAGGAAACCCTTTGTCCACACCTCCCAAGCTGGAAGGACTCCCAGCAGCAGGAGGGCAGACTTGTGTCGGTGGTGGCAGCATCCATTTTGTGGAGCTGAGGCTATGTCTGATTTTACTTGGGTTTCAGGTACTGTACATGTAGTGTCCCTCTAGAAGGGTGGAATGCTAACCCCGTCGCCAGAATTGGCGAGGGGTTAGTATTCCAATTCGTATGACACCTTACTCGACATGTTTTGATAAAGCCAAACCAAAGATAGCATTTAACCGCGAGGTTCATAATGCACTTAAGAGTATATGGTATGACGATATCTGGAAACAGTAGAAGGAAGTTGTTCCGACCACTGCAGACAGGCTCAGCTCATGCCAGAGCACCATCTCACATGGAACCAAGCACTCTGCCTTCAGGATTGTTAAGGCCTGCCATAGGAGTGACTTATAGGTTAACATGTGTCCCATTTAAGGTTAGGTATAGGTATACTACACCTAAGTAAGAGGTGATTACACCAACTTACCCCAGCTGAGTGATCAGCCAGTTGTGTCAAATTGTTAGGCCAAGCCTGGGGTGGCATAATACATGCTTCAGCCCCTGGCAGGCCTTGGGTACACCAATGCCCTGGGTAGCTAGTGTACACTGGTACAGGGGCTCACAGGGTGATCCACTTCCAATTGGTTATGCACCTAGGGTGCATAGTGTAAATTTAGTAGAGAGAACAGCAGGCTGGGGGTCTGATTGGCAGGCCCACAGCCTCAATATGTCAAAAACCAGTGAAGCAAAAAGCAAAAATTTGGGGTGACCATAGGATAGCAGACCCTACTCTCCTACAAGTAACAAGACCAGAAGTCTTCACAAGGGCCCCAAAAATCGGCATCTGGTGGGGATTCACAGTCTACAAAGGGAAAAGGCCAAAAGTAGCCCTGGTGAAAATTCTGTAAAGAGAAAGGGCACTGGACTTCTGATTGTACCAAGTCCAAAGACCAAACCACCACCACTCCTGCCCCTAAGGCAACTGTTCCCCCTAGTGCAGCTACTGGTGGAGGTGGTAATCAGAATAAGGGTGTAGTAGGGTTGACCCTGGCTTCTGAAGTGGACTCTGGCCGTCAGAGTACCCACTCAGGCATTGCTGGTTTGTGATGGAGACATTGATATGTCCTTCCTAGTGAGCCCCAGTAATCTGGGCAAATACAAACAGCAGTCTGTACTAAATAGCAAACAGGCTTTGGCATTCAGGGACACAGGTGCTAGTGTCACCATGGTGGCAGATGATCTTGTGGACCCTGGGCAGGTCAGCCTGGGTGAAATGTACCATGTTACCAATGCAAGCAATGTCAGGACCAACCATAGTCTGGCAGTTGTGAATTTCTCCTGGGGAGGGGTAACTGGCCTCAAGAAGGTAGTAGTCAGTACAGACCTCCCTGTCGAATGTCTATTGGGCAATGATCTAGAGGCTTCAGCCTGGTGTGAAGTAGAGTTATGGACTCATGCAGAGATGTTGGGCATACCTGCAGAGGTATTTGCTGTGACCAGGTCACAAGCCAAAATGCATCAAACTGAACCAGCTCTGGATCCTGAAAGTATGGACCAGATGCTACCCAAGAGGAGGAGCAGTAGGGTTAAGGCAGTGCCTTCCCCTCTGTCTCAGATCTCAGATTCCCCTCCTGAGGGAGGAGAAGCATATCCTGAAGAAGGAACTGCCCCAGAGGAACTTGAGCCTGATCAGGTTGAGTTCTTGGGGGCAGGGGGACCTTCCAGGGAAGATCTGAGTAAGGAGCAACAGTGCCGCCCCTCTCTTGAACCCCTCAGATAGCAGGCTGCTGCTGAGGCTGCTGGGAGTGCTAGTGGGTCCCATAAAGTTTATTGGGATGAGGGACTCCTATATTCTGAGGCTAGAGATCCTACCCCTGGAGCCACCAGGAGGTTGGTAATACCTCAGAAGTTTAGGGAGTTCCTCTTGACCCTAGCACATGACATCCCTTTAGCAGGACACTTGGGCCACAAGACCTGGGACAGGCTTGTTCCACATTTTCATTGGCCACACATGTCAGGGGACACAAAGGATTTTGTCGCTCCTGTGTCACTTGCCAAGCCAGTGGCAAGTCAGGTGGCACAACAAAGGCCCCCCTGATACCACTACCTGTGGTGGGGGAACCCTTTGAAAGGGTAGGGATTGACATTGTTGGTCCCCTTGACCCTCCAACAGCATCTGGGCACAGGTTTATCCTGGTGGTAGTGGATCATGCCACCAGGTACCCAGAAGCAATTCCCCTCAGGACCACCACAGCCCCTGTGGTGGCAAGAGCCCTCATTGGAGTTTTCTCCAGAGTGGGTTTCCCTAAGGTGGTTATACCTGACAGAGGTACCAACTTCATGTCAGGGTATCTAAAAGCAATGTGGAAGGAGTGTGGTGTTAACTACAAGTTCTCTACTCCCTATCACCCAAAATGCAATGGGTTAGTTGAAAGGTTCAACAAAACCCTAAAGGGAATGATTAAAGGCCTCCCAGAAAAGCTTAGGCGAAAATGGGACCTTTTACTTCCCTGCCATCTGTTTGCATACAGGGAGGTTCCACAGAAGGGGGTTGGCTACAGCCCCTTTGAACTTCTGTTTGGGCACCCTGTAAGAGGTCCATTATGTTTGGTGAAGGAGGACTGGGAGTTACCTCTCAAACCTCCCAAACAGGATGTGATGGACTATGTACTTGGTCTCCGCTCCAGGATGGCTGAATACATGAAGTAGGTAACCAAAAACCTGGAGGCAAGCCAAGAACTACAAAAAGCTTGGCATGACCAAAAGGCTGTGCTGACTGTATACCAGTCAGGACAGAAAGTGTGGGTGTTGGAGCCTGTGGCCCCAGCAGCTCTCCAGGACAAGTGGAGTGGCCCCCATACAATTGTTGAGCAAAAGGGAGAAGTCACCTACTTGGTGAATCTTGGAACTCCCAGGAGCCCCCTTAGGGTGCTCCATGTCAACAGATTGAAACCATATGTTGACAGGGCTGACATGGGCTTGCTCATGGCAACTGATGAGGACCAGAAGGAGGAGAGTGACCCTCTCCCTGACCTGCTCTTACAGAACCCTGATGATGGGTCAGTAGATGGTGTTGCTTTGGCAAGCAGCCTCACTGACCATCAGCAAACTGAATGCAGACAAGTTCTGCAGCAGTTCAGACATATGTTTAGCCTGACCCCTAGTCAGACTTCCTGGTGCACCCATGAGGTGGACACTGGAGATAGTCTGCCTGTCAAGAGTAAAATCTACAGGCAACCTGACCATATCAGGGACTGTATCAGGGCTGAAGTCCAGAAAATGTTGGAACTAGGTGTATTGAGCCTTCAGATAGCCCTTGGGCTAGTCCAGTAGTCCTAGTGCCTAAACCTCATACCCAGGGTGGTAAGAAATAAATTAGGTTTTGTGTAGACTACAGAGGCCTCAATGCAGTCACCAGGACTGATGCCTATCCAATTCCCAGGGCAGATGAGCTCATTGATACATTGACCTCAGCCAAGTATCTGAGTACATTTGACCTAACAGCTGGCTACTGGCAAATCAAGTTAGCTGATGATGCCAAGGCCAAAACAGCATTTTCAACCCCTGGTGGGCACTACCACTTTGTGGTGATGCCCTTTGGTTTGAAAAATGCACCTGCCACTTTTCAGAGGTTGGTGAACAAAGTTCTGACAGGCATGGAAACTTATTGCTCAGCTTATCTAGATGATATTGCTGTCTTTAGTTCCACCTGGCAGGATCACCTGGCCCACCTCAGAAATGTTTTGGATGCCCTGCAAAAAGCAGGCCTCCCTATCAAGGCCACTGAGAGCCAGATAGGGCAGAGTCAGGTTGTGTACCTGAGCCACCTTGTAGGTGGAAGCCAGGTTCAACCTTTGCAGAGCAAAATCCAAACCATCATAGAATGGGTTGCTCCAACCACCCAGACACAGGTGAGAGCCTTTTTAGGCCTGACTGGGTACTTGGTTTGTTAAGGGATATGGATCTATAGTGACCCCCTTAAATGATCTTACCTCAAAGAAAATGCCAAAGAAGGTTCAGTGGACAGCTAGCTGTCAAAAGGCATTTGATGACCTAAAGCAGGCCATGTGCACTGCCCCCATCTTACAGAGTCCAGTCTACACAAAAAAGTTCATTGTCCAAACAGATGCTTCTGATCTGGGTGTGGGAGCTGTATTGTCTCAACTGAATGATGAAGGTTAAGACCAGCCAGTAGCTTTTATAAGCAGAAAGCTGACCCCTAGAGAGAAGTGTAGAACAAAACAGAGAGTCGACATGGCACACATCCATGTGTGCCATGCCCACAACACACACTGCCCTGGCATACATCAGCCACCCCTCTAGCTGGATGGCCTATGCCAGTGGTGTGGGTACAGGTGCATGAGCCCTGTGCTCCTACAGTGCCCAGGTCCATTCCTGGGCACTGTAAGTGCAGTGCTGCTGTAGGAGAGTAGGATCTGCACTTATGTTGCCCCCACTTTTTTTTCTGATGTTAACACTGGTTTCTGGCTATAGTCTGGCTGGGTCCCTGCTAATCAGGGCCCCAGTCTCTCTGTTCTCTCTAAACAACTTTGAGTGCATATTAGATGCACTAGTGATTGGATACTGTGGTGCCTTATGAGCCCCTAGTATATGGTACCTTAGGTACGAAGGGCATAGGTACTTTACAGGCCTACCAGGGGCTGAAGCATGTATTATGCCACCCCTGGGAAGAACACTAAATCTGACACCACAGGCCTGCTACTGCAGCCTGGGTGAGGTAGTGTTAGCACTCCTCACTGAGGTATAGGTTCCTATATCTCAACATGCACACACATATAAACCTATCAGTCACCCCTAAGGCAGGCCCTATCAATCCTGAGGACAGGGTGCTTGATTTACAATGTGAAGAGGTGCCTCTGCCTGAGCAGGGCCCCTCTGCAGCTGGCAGAGTCTATTCTCTGTGGCTGTTTGTGGATGCGGTTAAACCATATACTCTTAAGTGCATTATAACCTAGCGGTAAATGCTAACTTTGGAATGACTGCATCAAAACATGTCGTGTTTGGTGTCAAACAACTTGGAATCATACCCCCACACCAGTAACTGGTGTGGGAGTATGATCCCACCCTTCTAGAGGGGACGACATGTACCCACTGTGGAAACGGTAGAAATCTGAAAGAGCCCTGGCATCACAAAATGGATGCCACCAGCACAGACACTGGGCTGCCCTCCTGCTGCTGACTGAAACTCGCAGTGGAGGAGGCCCAACAATAGGCATCCTGTCACAGGGAGGTGTCACCACCTTCCAGACAGGATTTAGTGTATTGGGGCTGGGTGGGTGCACTCTTACAGTGCTTTGAAGTCCTGCACTGGGGGGAGCAGTAGGCTCCTCTGTGCATATGCCAGCTCAAACCGGTTGAGGGGCTACCTGCCCCTGCTCTGGCGCGAAACTGGACAAAGGGAAGTGGGTGTAACCACCCACTCCCCTGACCCTCCCAGAGGAGTGGACATAGAGCTAGTCCCTCCCTTTCCTTTAGTATAAGATAGGGAAACCTTGCCATTGCAAATCAGATATCCCTGGACGATGCTCTACAAGAAGAATCCTGGCCCTTCGATGTTCCACTACCTTTGGAAGACGGAAGAATCTCCCTTGGAGTCAAGGAGTGACTCCCCTGCTTGGCAGGCACCAAAAACTTTAATCAACGGTCGCAAACTTTCCCGCTCCCGCCGGAGTCCGAAGTCCCTGCAGCCCCAGAAGTGGATTTCCTGACTTTTCGACAGCCATTGTGAGTCCCCAGCAGAGCTGAGGTGAGTGGACCCCACGAGTGACGAGGAACAGCAATACCCGGGTACCGTGCACTACTGTCAAGTGCAACCCCTTCACGATGTTCTACAAACTTATGCATTGGACCACGTGTGGTCCAAGCCTCCAGCAGGATTTCCCTAAAAAATCAGAGGCCTACCTCATCCCGAGTGACCGTGGGATCCTGTGAAGCGAATCCTCATGAGGCGTCTTCGCAATCCCTTGCCGGTTGGCTTGTGGGTCCCCTGAAGACTTTCTCATTGAACCAAAGGGCTCCCTTGGTTGCTCCAGGCCTGCCCTGACTTACCCTCTCTGGGTGAGTCCCTCAGACCTTGCTGGCCTGCACCGCTGACTTTCTTCGAGTTCCACAAGACTTGCTGTTGCCAAGGCTTGTTGGCTCCAATCCGGTTGCCGACACCTCAGTAAGCTGCAGACTTCGTGGGACACTCCGAATCCAGCTCCTGACCGTCGTCGACGCCTCCTGGACCTCGTAGCTGAAGAGTCATAACACCCTTGATCACCTGAAATCACCCGACTTATGTGGGCATCCATCTTCCTGGCCCCGGGTCACTGGCAAGTGACTGTGAACACTGTCCCTTCTGCTTTCAGGTCTTCTCCATCTTGAATCCAGCCTTGGAATCCACCGGACACTTCTCCAGTCTTCGCAAGCAGCAAAACTTCTTCGGCTTCCATAGAAAAAGACGACGCAACCCGACACCAAGAGACACCTATGCACCCGGCTTCCCTGGGTGAGGTAACTTGTGCACTCCGGTGCTACTGTGGGTGTTGGCCCTCGAACTACTTACCTTGTAAGTGGCTTGCTTGTAGAGTCTCTAGAAGTACCCTTAAACTTTAAAAATCCAACCGCGACTTGCTCCGTTGAAATCAATTGGGGACCCGCGGCTGTGTTCTCACACTGCACGTGTCTCCCGTGGTTCTTTTACTTATGTGCCTTGGGTGGATTAGTGAAGCCCCAGCGATTCTACAGACCCTAGGCCTTGTCTCCTTGCAAGTCGACTTTCCTAAACCTCTTTTTTAGTATATGGTCTGGTACGCCCCTAGGGCCCCAGCCATATTTGTGCTTAACTTATTGTGAAACATTGATATTTGCATATGTTCCTGACTTCTAATCTCATAAAGAGATTAGTAGAGTGTGTCTAGAAATAAATACATATATATTTGATATATATACCTGTGTGAGAAAGTGTCTCTGTATATACTGTTCCCAAATAGGTACAGGGTGTACAGAGTCCACAGTCCCCAGAGGTTTGGCAGAGGCTAAAGTTTGATATAACCTTACTCTCTAAAGTGGTAGCTTGGTCGAGCAGTAAGGCAGTATCAGAGGACAGTGTAAAGCATTTGTTGCACACACTCAGTCAGCAAATGGTCTCACACACTCAATAACTGAACTCTAGGCCAATGGTTTATAAAAAAAAAATATATGCTTGTTTTATTTTAGAACCAACAATAGGTATTAAAATATATTTTCTCAGAATAAGATGCTTTATATAAATACTTTTTCAATATGCAATTGGCTTTTGTAGAAAGTTACAAGTGGTTGCAATAGGCAACACTATTTTAAACACAATAATGCATTGAGTTCAATGGAAGTTTCAAGTTATTTGCAATAGATTACTTCTAGGATTACTTTTGTGATTCCAGGACTGGATCCTAGATTCAGTCCTGGGACAGTAGTTAGAAACAAGTGATAAAAGTCGACTTTGTTACTGTTATGATTTTTAGACAATATTTTGCTATTTTAAAAGTTGACACTTCGAAAATATTTCATAGAAAACAGTCAATGATTTCCTATGGAAGAAAATTAAAGTTGCAGGTATAGTATGTTCTCGTTACTTTTGTAATCCAGTACTGGTTGCCTAGACTCAGTAGTGGGACCTTTATCCAAAACAGGTAAGTAATTACGTTTTCACTATTTACACGATTGTTAAAAAATATTTAAAGCTTGCAGAAATCGACACTTAGAAGAAATTTCACAGAAAAACAGTCAATGGTTTCCTATGGAAGAAAATTGGGTTACTGGTAAGTACGGTTGTGAATATTTTTCAGAGTCAGTGCTGGGTACCAAGATCCAGCACTGGGAGCTCACGTAATAGCAGGTGAGTATTTTCGTTTTCGTTACTCGGCTGATTTTTGGTGAATATTTTAAGTTTTGAAAAGTCCACACTTAGGAAAAACCAGTCAATGTTACCCTATGGAGAAAATTGAGTTATCGGCTTTAAGGTAAGTACTCGACTGGCAGAGTTAAGGTTCTGGGCATAGACTCAGGGCTCCCCCAGGGTCAGGTAGGTACAGTTGTTACACCCTCAGCGGCCCAGGGGCAGCCGGGTGCAGAGAGTTAGGCCCAATGTTATCCTATGGGAGGCAGGGGGACCTTGGTTGGTGGCTGCTGACTAGCAGGCCACGCGGCTGTGGGAGCTGGGCTCCTGGTCACTTGCTCAGGGCAAATGGGGAAGTAGGTAGGTGTAGAGGTTACCCTGCCAGGGCCACTTGGGCGGCTGGGTGCAGGGTGCTTTTGAGCCTTCGGGCGCTCAATTGATTTCACTGGGAAAGCTCCGGTTTAGAAAAAAGACTGCAAGCTTGGGGACGAAGATTCTCCAGGTGCCAACACCACTTTGAGAGGTAAGTTGGGTAGTTGGAGGATAGGTAGGTACCCGGGAGTTGGGCACAGGGGGCCGCGGGGCGCCGGGTGCGGGGATGCCTTTTGGTGTCGTGAAATCTTACCCTCTGTTGATCGCGGTTGAGGGGGGCACCTGGTTCTGAGGCTGCAGGCGTCTTCAGGAGCGTCGAGGGAAGTCCTTGGGTGCCGGACTCGGGGTCACAGTCGCCGTGGGGTCGTCCTCGTGTTCTTTGTTCACTCCGGCACAGGCCAGGCTTGGCGGGTGCAGAGTGTGAATTGTTCACGGTTCCGGGCTGATGCCAGGGATTAGAAGTAGATTTTGAGTAGAGCGTCTACTCATGGGAGTCCCAGGGGCTTAGAGCCAAAAGGTAGCCAGGTCCTCCGGGGATTGTGAGGTTGCTGGCCACAAGAGATGCCGGGTTGTAGCAAGAGCAGGTTCGAGGGTCGACAGGCCGGTAGGGCTGGGGCCAAAGCAGTTGGTGTCTTCCTCTTCTTAGCAGCTGCAGGGCAGGTCTTCTTTCTTCTTGCTCTTCTCTGTATTTCGGAATCTGGGGAAGGAAGGTTCAGGGTGTCCCTAAATACTAGATTTAGGGGCGTTACAGGTAGGTGAAGGGCAGGGACCAATGGGTCCCTGTCCTGGGGTGGGTACACCCCCTATCCTGCCTCTCTCCTGTGGGAGGGGGGCAGTAGCCTAGTCCTGATTGGGCAGGGCTTCCCATCTTCAAGATTGCGAGAGCCCGGAGATGTGCTTCACCTCGCCTCCCCCACCTGAGGGGTGGGGTTGGCAGGCTGGCACATCCCCTGTCCTTATTTCGGGTTTCCGGCCAAGCTTCCCGCCAGAGTGGGGTGTTGTAGCGGCCTGGGGAAGCTCACAGAGGCGGCATGCCTTTGAAGCAGCTTCCCCCTGCCCATCCTGGGGGAGGAGATCTAGCACCTCGCCCAGGATGTGCATTGTTGCAGGCCCAGGAGAGCAGGGGCTCTCCTACCCAGGGGTCCAGCAACATGTCTGCTGTGTGGCAGCCTAGGCTGCCTCTCAGACCAGACGTGGATTGTAGGTTAGGTTTCAGGGGGCATCTCTAAGATGCCCTCTGGGGTGCTTGGTACATTAAATCCCACACTGGCTTCAGTGTGGATTTAATGTGCTGAGAAGTTTGAAACCAAACTTCTCAGTCTTCAATGTTGCCATTATGGTGCTGTGGAGTTCGTGTTTGACGAGTTCTCAGCACCATGTACTCTTAAATGGCAGCACTGCACTTACAGTGCCCAGGAATGGACCTGGGTACTGTAGGGGCACAGGGCTCCTGCGCCCACACCACTGGCATAGGGCACCCAGCTAGAGGGGTGGCTGATGTATGGCAGGGCAGTGTAGGTGGTGGGCATGGCACACAAGGATGTGTGCCATGTCGACTCTTTGTTGTGTCTTGTACCCAGAAACTCAGCCTGCAAGGGCAGTGTGTGTGTTAGGGTACAGGGCCCCGAAGGGTGGCACAATGAGTGCTGCAGCCCTTAGAGGCCTTCCCTGGTCACAAGGCCCTGGCTACCTAGGGTACCATTTACCAGGGGCTGACATGTGGCCAGGGTTTGCCAATTTGGGTTTTAGGTTTTTAGGGAAGGAACATAGGCCCTGGGCACCTGAATTGGCAGGAGTCCAGGGCAAACTCAGTCAAAGTACATTCAGCAATTCAGCAAAAAGTGGTGGCATACCATGCAAGAAAGATGGCACTTTCTCACACAACCCCCCCCCCCCAACGAAAGGTGATGATACTAACTTTGCCCTATGGAGTCTTCATTGTCTAAATGGAAGAACCTGGAAAGTCCATCTGCATTGGCATGGGCAGTCCCTGGTCTGTGTTCCACTTCAAAGTCCATTCCCTGTAGGGAGATGGACCACCTTAGTAGTTTTGGATTTTCCCCTTTCATCTGCATTAGCCATCTGAGAGGTCTGTGGTCAGTTTGAACCAGGAAGTGAGTACCAAACAAGTATGGCCTCAACTTCTTCAGGGACCAAAACACAGCAAAGGCCTCCCTCTAAATGGCACTCCAATGCTGCTCTCTGGGGAGTAGCCTCCTGCTTATAAAAGCAACAGGTTGGTCTTGGCCTTCATCATTGGTCTGGGATAGGACCGCTCCTATCCCTAGCTCAGAGGCATCAGTCTGCACAATGAACTGCTTGGCATAATCTGGAGCTTTTAGAATTGGTGCTGAGCACATTGCTTCTTTCAGGGTGTCAAAAGCCTTTTGGCAACTAACTGTCCAGTTAACCTTCTTGGGCATCTTCTTGGAGGTGAGTTCTGTGAAGGGGGTCACAATGGACCCATATCCCTTCACAAACCGCCTGTAGTACCCAGTCAAGCCAAGGAATGCTCTGGGTTGATGGAGCTACCCAGTCCAGGATGGCCTGGATCTTGGGTTGTAAGGGTTGTACTTGGCCTCCACCTACAAGGTGGCCCAAGTACACCACAGTGCCCTGCCCTATCTGGCATTTGGATGCATTGATAGTGAGAACTGCATTTTGCAGAGCCTCTAAAACCTTCCCAAGGTGGATCAGGTGATCCTGCCAGGTGGAGCTAAAGACAACAATATCATCAAGATAAGCTGCACTAAAGGACTCCAGCCCAGCCAGGACATGGTTCACCAACGTCTGGAAGGTGGCAGGGGCATTCTTTAACCCAAAGGGCATCACAGTAAACTGATAATGCCCTTCAGAATGGAGAATGCTGTCTTTTCTTTTGCTCCTGGGGCCATGCCTATCTGCCAGTACCCTGCAGTTACGTCAAAGGTACTGAGGAATTGGGCTGCCCCTAGTTTATCTATCAGCTCATCTGCTCTTAAAATAAGGTGAGCATCTGTCGTGGTGACAGAGTTGAGCCCTCTATAGTCCACACAGAACCTCATCTCTCTCTTTTCACCTTGTTGATGAAGTTTGGAGACCAGAACCACTGGGCTAGCCCAGGGGCTCTCAGAGGGTTCAATGACCCCTAACTCCAGCATCTTGCTGACCTCAGCTTTGATGCTTTCCTTGACTTGGTCTGACTGGCGATAGATTTTGTTCTTGACAGGTGCACTGTCACCAGTGTCCACATCATGGGTACACCAGTTTGTCAGACCAGGGGTCAGGGAAAAGAGGCTAGCATACTGTTGCGGGCTTGCTTGCAGTCAGGCTGCTGTGGGGTAGAGAGGGTGTCTGAAAAGACCACACCATCTACTGACCCATCATGTGGGCTGTAGGAGAGGAGGTCAGGGAGAGGTTCACTCTCTGCTTCCTGTTCCTCATCAGTCACCATCAGCATGGTGATGTCAGCCCTGTCATTGTAGAGCTTAAGGCGGTTCACATGGATAACCCTCTTGGGTGTCCTGCTAGTGCCCAGGTCAACTAAATAGGTGACCTCACTCTTTCTTTCTAGGATAGGGTAAGGGCTACTCCATTTATCTTGGAGGGCCCTTGGTGCCACTGGCTCCAAACCCCACACCTGTTGCCCAAGTTGAAATTCAACCAGTGCAGATTTTTGGTCATACCAGTGCTTCTGGAGCTCCTGGCTGGCCTCAATGTTCTTGGATGCTTTTTCCATGTACTCAGCCATTCTGGACCTTAGGCCAAGCACATAGTCCACTATGTCTTGTTTGGGCTCTTGAAGAGGCCTCTCTCAGCCCTCTTTTACAAGACAATGTGGTCTCCTCACAGGATAACCAAACAGAAGTTCAAAGGGTGAGAAACCTACTCCCTTCTGTGGTACTTCCCTGTAAGCGAAAAGCAGGTATGGTAACAGGACATCCCATCTCCTTTTGAGTTTTTCAGGGAGACCCATGATCATACCTTTCAATGTCTTGTTGAATCTCTCAACAAGGCCATTGGTTTGTGGATGGTAGGGTGTAGTAAACTTGTACTGCACTCCACACTCCTTCCATATCTGTGTCAGGTAAGCAGACATGTAGTTGGAACCTCTGTCTGAAACCACCTCCTTAGGAAACTCTACCCTGGTGAAGACACCCAGGAGGGCCTTGGCTACTGCAGGAGCTGTAGTATCCTAAGTGGAATTGCTTCAGGGTACCTAGTAGCATGATCCACTACTACTAGAATAAATTTGTTCCCTGAGGCTGTGGGAGGTTCAAGTGGACCCACAATGTCCACTCCTACCCTTTCAAAGGGTACCCCCACCACTGGTAGAGGGATGAGGGGGGCCTTTGGGTGGCCACCTGTCTTGCCACTGGCTTGACAGGTAACACAGGAGCTGACAATCTCCTTCACCTTTTGGTGCATCTGTGGCCAGTAAAAGTGACTCACTAGCCTTTCCCAAGTTTTGGATTTCCCCAGATGTCCAGCTAGGGGAATGTCATGAGCCAAAGTTAGGAGGAACTCCCTGTACTTCTGTGGCACTACCTGGCGGCTCCAGGAGTGGGGTTTCTTGCCTCAGCATACAGTAATCCCTCTTCCCAATAAGCTCTGTGGGTACCACTGACATCTCCCTTTGCTTCTGAAACAGCTTGCTGCCTCAGGCTTTGAAGAGTGGGACAGTCTCGCTGACCCTGGCACAGCTCTTCCCTAGAGGGTCCCCCTGGGCCCAAGAGTTCAACCTGGTAAGGGTCAAGCTCCATGAGCTCAGTTCCCTCAGGGGTATCCAAATCCTCTCCCTGTGGAGAGAGGTCCTGAATGTTTTGCTGTAGAGAAGCTGGTTCCCCAGTCTTCTTACCTTTTCTCTTGGTTGGCTGGGACATTATTTCAGGCTCCAGACCTACTTTGTCACCCTTCCTCTTGCTCTGTGCTCTGGTTTGCACACACACCAATTCAGGGATGCCCAGCATGGCTGCATGGGCCTTTAGCTCAACCTCAGCCCAGGCTGAGGTTTCCAGATCATTTCCAAGCAGACAGGCAGCTGGCAACTTTGGAGAGACCACTACCTGTTTCAGGCCAGTAACCCCACCCCCGCCCCAGCCTAATGTCATCATGGCCATGGGATGACTAGTGGTGAAACTGTCAGCACTGGTGCCTGAGTAAGACTTCCCAATCAAATATTGCTCAGGGGAAACCAGTGTGTCTCTCACCATAGTGACACTGGCAGCTGTATCCCTCAGAGCTTCTACCCTAGTTCCATTCACCCAGGGGTGCTGCAAATATTTCTTTAAGTTAGGTGGCCACACAGCTACAGTGGCAAACTCCACTTCTCCCAGTGAGACTAGAGTTGCTACAGTATGTTCCCAGATTTGCTCAGGGTACACTTCTGATCCCATCTGTATGCTTGCTGCCCCAGGAGTAGCTGTACTGGGTGCATTGGGGGCTTTGTTGTGGGGGCAAGACGTATCTACAGTTAGGTGGCCTGACCTCTTACAGTTATTACACCAGGCCTTTAAGGGATCAACGTTCTTCCCCCTATAGGGTTGAGGCACATAGGGAGTAGTTTGGGTTCCACCCCCCTGAACAGGTTTTTGGGGCCCTTTGGAAGACTCAGACTTTTTTTATCTTGGGGATTCTAAGCACCTTTCCCCTGGGGAGGCTTTGTGACCACTTTCTTCTGGTCACCCCCAGTGGCTGTCCTTGTCACCCTAGTCTTGACCCAGTGGTCTGCCTTCTTTCCCAATTCTTAGGAGAAATTAGACCTAGGTCTACCAAATGCTGATTCAACTTTTCATTTGTGCAGTTACTTAATATATGTTCCTTCATGAATAAATTGTACAATCCAGTAAACTCCTGCACACCATGTCCAGCTAACCAACCATCCAGTGTATTTACTGAGAAGTCTACAAAATCAATCCAGGACTGGGTTTTGTGAGCCCCCTGAATCTAATTCTATACTCCTCAGTAGTGAATCCAAATCCCTCAATCAGTCTTCCTCATGAGGTCATAGGATCCTGCTTCTGGCCCAGAGAGGGTCAGAAGCCTGTCTCTGCAGTTACCAGAGAACAGTTCCCACAGGAGTGCCCCCCAGAGAGGTTTCTTTACTCTTCTTATTTCACAAGCCCTCGCAAAGGGTGTGAACCACTTGGTGATGTCATCACCTTCCTCAAATTTAGGGACAATCCCTTTGGGGATTTTAGGATCAGAGGTTTCCTCCCTATCCTTGTTTTTATTATTGCTGCCACCATTGATGGGTGCTAAACCCATCTCTCGCCTTTCTTTTTCTAGAGGCAGGAGCCTGGACTCTAGCTCTAATCTTTTGGCCAGCCTTACAAGGCTGTCCTCTTCACTGGTGGGTCCCCCAGTGATCTCTCTGGTACCAGAGTCACTTGTGTGATCTCTAGGTGCCCAGATGCTAATTCTTGGATTGAAGGGTATGGGGGCCCTCTCCTCCCTAGGGAATAGTGTGGGGGGTTATTATCCACCTCCTCTTCTTCCCTTTCCTCATCTGACTGGCCATCACCATGTTCAGATGGGTGGTCCTTAGCATACTCAGCCAAAAGCTCCTGGAGCCCTAGTTTGGTTGGATGTAGGCCCATTGGTATATTTTTAAGTTTGCATAGGGACCTCAATTCCTTGAAAGACAAGTGTAAGTAAGGTGTGAGGTCGAGCTCCTCCACCAAGTCCATGTTTTTATTTTCACTAATAGCTGGGTTTGTTTGAGTCATTCTAACCTGACAGTTCTAATCCTCTACCCTGACTATAGTGACTTTTATTTTTCTAAAATTCTAATGGGACTTAAGCAAGGCCCTAGCAAGACTTTTAGTATTTTGGAAAAGACCAATCAGAATTCTAAAGGCAATTTTAAGAGTTCTGTCGTGTGATCAGACGGTAACCAAGTAGTCCAACAAATGCAAGTTTGTATCCCACCGCTGATCCACCAATGTGAGAAAGTGGCTCTGTATATACTGTTCCCAAATAGGTACAGGGTGTACAGAGTCCACAGTCCCCAGAGGTTTGGCAGAGGCTAAAGTTTGAAATAACCTTACTCTCTAAAGTGGTAGTTTGGTCGAGCAGTAAGGCAGTATCAGAGGACAGTGTAAAGCATTTGTTGCACACACTCAGTCAGCAAATGGTCTCACACACTCAATGACTGAACTCTAGGCCAATGGTTTATATAAAAAAAAATATGCTTGTTTTATTTTAGAACCAACAATAGGTATTAAAATATACTTTCTCAGAATGAGATGCTTTATATAAATACTTTTTCAATATGCAATTGGCTTTTGTAGAAAGTTACAAGTGGTTGCAATAGGCAACACTATTTTAAACACAATAATGCATTGAGTTCAATGGAAGTTTCAAGTTATTTGCAATAGATTACTTTTAGGATTACTTTTGTAATTCCAGGACTGGATCCTAGATTCAGTCCTGGGACAGTAGTTAGAAACAAGTGATAAAAGTCGACTTTGGTACTGTTATGATTTTTAGACAATATTTTGGCTATTTTAAAAGTTGACACTTAGAAAATATTTCATAGAAAACAGTCAATGATTTCCTATGGAAGAAAATTCAAGTTGCAGGTATAGTATGTTCTCGTTACTTTTGTAATCCAGTACTGGTTGCCTAGACTCAGTAGTGGGACCTTTATCCAAAACAGGTAAGTAATTACGTTTTCACAATATACATGATTTTTAAAGAATATTTAAAGCTTGCAGAAATCGACACTTAGAAGAAATTTCACAGAAAAACAGTCAATGGTTTCCTATGGAAGAAAATTGGGTTACTGGTAAGTACGGTTGTGAATATTTTTCAGAGTCAGTGCTGGGTACCAAGATCCAGCACTGGGAGCTCACGTAATAGCAGGTGAGTATTTTCGTTTTCGTTACTCGGCTGATTTTTGATGAATATTTTAAGTTTTGAAAAGTCCACACTTTGGAAAAACCAGTCAATGTTACCCTATGGAGAAAATTGAGTTATTGGCTTTAAGGTAAGTACTCGACTGGCAGAGTTAAGGTTCTGGGCATAGACTCAGGGCTCCCCCAGGGTCAGGTAGGTACAGTTGTTACACCCTCAGCGGCACAGGGGCAGCCGGGTGCAGAGAGTTAGGCCCAAAGTTATCCTATGGGAAGCAGGGGGGCCTTGGTTGGTGGCTGCTGACTAGCAGGCCACGCGGCTGTGGGAGCTGGGCTCCTGGTCACTTGCTCAGGGCAAATGGGGAAGTAGGTAGGTGTAGAGGTTACCCTGCCAGGGCCACTTGGGCGGCTGGGTGCAGGGTGCTTTTGAGCCTTCGGGCGCTCAATTGATTTCAATGGGAAAGCTCCGGTTTAGAAAAAAGACTGCAAGCTCGGGGACGAAGATTCTTCAGGTGCCACCACCACTTCGAGAGGTAAGTTGGGTAGTTGGAGGATAGGTAGGTACCCCGGAGTTGGGCACAGGGGGCCGCGGGGTGCCGGGTGCATGGGTGCCTTTTGGTGTTGTGAAATCTTACCCTCTGTTGATCACGGTTGAGGGGGGCACCTGGTTATGAGGCTGCAGGCGTCTTCAGGAGCGTCGAGGGAAGTCCTTGGGTGCCGGACTCGGGGTCACAGTCGCCGTGGGGTCGTCCTTGTGGTCTTTGTTCACTCCAGCACAGGCCAGGCTTGGCGGGTGCAGAGTGTGAATGGTTCACGGTTCCGGGCTGATGCCAGGGATTAGAAGTAGATTTTGAGTAGAGCCTCTACTCATGGGAGTCCCAGGGGCTTAGAGCCAAAAGGTAGCCAGGTCCTCCGGGGTTTGTGAGGTTGCTGGCCACAAGAGATGCCTGGTTGTAGCAGGAGCAGGTTCGAGGATTGACAGGCCGGTAGGGCTGGGGCCAAAGCAGTTGGTGTCTTCCTCTTCTTAGCAGCTGCAGGGCAGGTCTTCTTTCTTCTTGCTCTTTTCTGTATTTCGGAATCTGGGGAAGGAAGGTTCAGGGTGCCCCTAAACACTAGATTTAGGGGCGTGACAGGTAGGTGAAGGGCAGGAACCAATGGGTCCCTGTCCTGGGGTGGGTACACCCCCTATCCTGTTCCAGTAAAATACAGGAAAAGAAACGTGGAGACACGTATATAAGGAGTGTACTAGGCTGTATGAGACCCACAAGTTGGGGGGGGAAGCAGAGCTTATTTTCTCTTGTTGCCCTCACACACCCCGGGAGGTGTCATGCTTCATCATCGGGCGTTTTGCTCCTCGTTGGGCCGGCGCTGCAATGCCCTACGGGTCCCCTGAAGGGTCACTTTAGCGGAGATCTTTTTAGAGAAAACGCCGTCTGGTGCATGCGGGTGTGTGATAATGGTGGTGCAGTGATGAGTGTAACGTGATATGTTAAAATTGTCTAAGGGTGCTCAAAAAATATATGTTTAATAAAAAAGAGGGGGTGGCACCCTTGACAGGCTAAAAAACCCGTAGGTTGGGTGTTACCTTAGTGGGCTTAATGTCCCAACAGGTAGCTACAAAGTGGTCAATGTGGTCGACATGTTTCGCGCCCCTGCGGTCCAACCGGATCCCTGGCGCTACCTCAGGACCAACTAAAAAGTGAAGTGTATAAGAGAGTGAGCTGGGGGATAGTACCCACAGTGTATATCCGGGCATGCAAGGTCAAGATGGCCTTGCTATCTGTTCTGTCAGATTTAAGGTCGCTCCTGGATATAAGCCTAGGTAAACATAAGAAAAAGAAAAGAAAAGAAACAAAACGAAATATCAAGGTTTTTTATGGGGGTAATCTTGCTCCAAATCTAACCTTAAACTGAACACAAAGTGAGTACAAGGTAGCGATGTGCAGGATACATGAGCCCATCTCACGAGTGACTGGGATGTGGGGTCTCAAACGGTCAGCAAAGGGGTGGCCAACCACAGGACGCATCCTAGTGTAGGTTGCCTCCCGCCGCCGAACGGAGTCACCCACTATCCCAAGTGTCTCCTGTAAAAGGTGCGGTAATATCCAGAGCACTCTATACTGTTTGTACACGTGGATGGTCAGCAGCGATTAAGAGGGGGGTGATTGCCACTCTGCCCCCAGTTGTATCGCTGAGCTAAACTGAAGAAACCCCACATGTACAAAACATAACACTCACCTAAGTGTAAGGAATAAGTTGCTCCATAGACTAGGGGACGAGCATTCACACCTTCTAAAGCTGTGAGAGGAATAAATGAAAGCCCCAGTGAGTATTGGTATACTGATAGGTATAGACACTGTGGTCTAACAGTTGGTAAAGTCACAGGCTTGTGCCCTAAAATTCAGCCTCAAATGCGGTGCTACTTACAGTTTTGCTCTGGTGTGGCCTCTCTCGAACCTACCCCAAACGTCCTCCTGTCTGGAATGGAACCGCGTCTTGTTACCGGCTCCTTATGTAGTCCCGGTAAATTTCATCAAGGCGGTACCCGTATCCGATGACAATCTAGACCAGGTGTGTGTACGAGTGTCTTTCAGTAGTGCGCATGCGCGAAGCCTGGACAGGCGAGAATCGCGCATTCGTAAAACGTGTGTCTCTACGTGTACTCTTATCTCCCTCCGTAAAGAAATATAATTGTACATATGGTTCACACTATTATATAGAGCTGGAAATCCAGCAGAGGAGTGGATCATGAATAAATGTGAGGTATCATGTCAATTATAAAAGAGACGTCTTCTCTGATCGTGTTGAGAGTCACCAAGTATGCGCAGTATCAGCCATTCGTTCTAAGCGTATGCGTGGTGAACGTATACGTGTGTGGGCCCTCGTTAACTTGAAATAAAGTTATATATTTTAATGGAATTGCCACATAGAGAGGGGGTATGTGAAGAACAGTCAGAGGAAGAAGCACTGGGAGCTCACCTAATAGCAGGTGAGTATTTTCGTTTTCGTTACTCGGCTGATTTTTGGAAAAACCAGTCAATGTTACCCTATGGAGAAAATTGAGTTATCGGCTTTAAGGTAAGTACTCGACTGGCAGAGTTAAGGTTCTGGACATAGACTCAGGGGTCCCTCAGGGTAAGGTAGGTACAATTATTACACTCTCAGCGGCACAGTGGCAGCCGGGTGTAGAGAGAGTTAGGCCCAATGTTATCCTATGGGAGGCAGGGGGGCCTTGGTTGGTGGCTGCTGACTAGCAGGCCACGCGGCTGTGGAAGCTGGGCTCCTGGTCACTTGCTCAGGGCAACTGGGGAAGTAGGTAGGTGTAGAGGTTACCCTGCCAGGGCCACTTGGGCGGCTGGGTGCAGGGTGCTTTTGAGCCTTCGGACGCTCAATTGATTTCAATGGGAAAGCTCCGGTTTAGAAAAAAGACTGCAAGCTCGGGGACGAAGATTCTTCAGGTGCCACCACCACTTCGAGAGGTAAGCTGGGTACTTGGAGGATAGGTAGGTACCCTGGAGTTGGGCACAGGGGGGCCGCGGGTCGCCGGGTGCAGGGGTGCCTTTTGGTGTCGGGAAATCTTACCCTCTGTTGATCGCGGTTGGGGGGGGCACCTGGTTTTGAGTCTGCAGGCATCTTCAGAAGCGTCAAGGGAAGTCCTTGGGTGCCGGACTCGGGGTCACAGTCGCCGTGGGGTTGCTGAGTACAGCAAGTGGCCTGGAGAAGCTCACAAAGGCGGCATGCCTTTGAAGCTTCCCCTGCTCATCCTGGGGGAGGAGACCTAGCACCTAGCAGAGCGGGTGGCTCTCTACCCAGGGGTCCAGCAACATGTCTGCTGTGTGGCAGCCTAGGCAGCCCCTCAGACAAGACGTGGATTGTAGGTTAGGTTCAGGGGGCATCTCTAAGATGCCCTCTGTTGTGCATTGTACATTAAATTCCACACTGGCATCAGTGCAGGTTTAATGTGCTGAGAAGTTTGATACCAAACTTCTCAGTCTTCCGTGGTGCTGTGGAGTTCATATTGACGATCTCGCAGCACCATATACTCTTGGATGGCAGCTGTCAGAAGTTGGCCTGGCATTTGCTGGTCACTAGTTATAGTGGCCACCTTGCACCAGTCCAATTCGACTCTTATGGTAGATAGGTTTAAGACAACCTTTTAAAGAAAGCTACAAGAGAGTAAGGTTATATCTAACTTTATCCTCTGCCAAACCTCTGAGGACTGTGGACTCTACAGAGCCACTTTCTTACACAGAGCACGCAGAACTCCGCTGCATGCAAAGGCATTACCGTTAGTTCACCACCCACCAATGTCAGTTACAGCAGAACCCAGGGCGCCCGGTTTACTGGCTTAGACAAAGTTGCAGACAATGGGGGAAGGGTTCCCAGACAGGAAGTTTATTGAATGAACAGCCGTGGCCCAAAGAGGATATGGCTCTCCTTTACTGCATTTTACGTACCTACGGCTGCGCGCATCCATGCGTGGGCTGTACCCACAATTCCTGGAGGGGCTCCTGGCATTGTCAGCTCTCCAACTACTTCTGACCACCCCAACTAGGCAGACACTAGTCACCAGGCTATACAACACATCACACCTGGACAGCGCTCAGTCCAGTAACTCCATGAGGGACAAATGGAATGTCGTCCTCAATCCACCCCTCACACTAGCAGAATGGATGTTCTGCTGTGCACAAACAGGGGAATTCACCTCTAATGGGAATTTGCGCATTATTCACTTTAAGTTCCTCCATCAGATGTACTACATGCCACTCAGACTTCGGAGGTATGGCCTTAGGGAGGATGATGATTGTAGCAGATGTTGCTCCCCAGGGACTTATTTCTTACCCTTAGCTTGGAGCTGCCCCCGGATACTTCACTACTGAGAGCAGGTTACATGCATCTTTACCAAGGTGGTGTCTGAAACAGTTCAATGTACGCCCAAAATATGCCTACTTGGATACGTGAAAGCACTGAAACCGGCTGGTCGTAAGCTGGTGGCTATTAGTCTGCTACTGGCTAAAAGGGGGATTACAAAACACTAGGGTCAACAAGCAAATCCTAAGATAGAGGCATGGTAAAAAGAAACAGCATAGTGCAAGGGACCACTGAAAACATATGCAGAGGAACTGCCATCGGCCTTCAGACCGAGAGACTTCTGGCCACCAATGACAGCGTACCTCCTGGCACTTCCGGAGTGAACCCCGGCTGAACAGTCTTTGGTAAAAAGTGATATGAAATAGTGGTTTATGTAAAATGTGTATCAGTATATGGCATGTCATCTGCGAATGTATCAATATCAGTGGGCAATCGATGTTAACTGGTTTGTTATGTGCGTTTAATTCAAATGCAATTAAAAAAAAACTAAAGAAAACTCTTTTCATTAAGCCTGATTTGATTCTCAAGTCGCAATTAATGTACCTTGTTGTAGTGTGGAACTTTTACAAAGTTGCCAATTTGTTGCCTTTAGTCCCCTGTGCCCTTAACGACTGCACATGGAACTTTGCCCTGACGCTGCTTTCTGTCCTCCTGGGAGACGTGCTAACGATTCCCAGGAGAGACTACAATAGTGGCCTGCACCGGAGAGAGGTATTAACTCACCCTCATGAGAAGTGACAAAGGTGTTGGCTCAAAAAGCCAGCTTCAAAAAGGTGAGGCCGCCTTTGAAGGGCAAATGGGAAACATCTGAGAGGGGCTGCTCTATTGTCTAAGTAGACAGACTGACACTAGGGACCGGGAAGAGAAAACCAGCTGCCTAACCGGTTTTCCAAGGGCGTGCAGCCCGCTTGGTAGCCACACACCTTAGTTGATTAGGGAGCTCTGGACGCCAAGAGAGGGTATAACCCTGTTGGAAGTGGGCAGAACAGTGCATCTTAGAATAGCCAGATTCCACACTTTGCAGGAAATGGTCATCAGGAGAAAGGGAATCTGGTAGTCCATTGGCTACCAAATGCATCCTACCCTGAGGTAATTCTCTGAGCAGAAAAGGGCACCTGTGGCACCCCGAACTCAGATCTCAACTGGACTGGAATAGGGATGAAGAAAGACTGCTCTGCTGCACTGAGGGACCAGCTAAGAGGCTGCACTGGCCTTGACAGCACCTGCTGAACCTGGTCCCTAACAAAGGAGAAGGGTCTGTGCCTGCTGTGTTCTGATCGTACAGAAGTCATCTCCTAAGCAAGAGACTCCAAGGGACAGTTGGAGTGTGTTCATAGCACAGGGCATCAACAGCTGAATAAGCCTCCTGGGGCAAGTTGGTAGCCCAAATCTTCAAGGTACCGTTTCTTGTCGTCATGGAGCACCAGAGACCAGGACCCATTTCTCAAAGTTGCACCCAAGCTGCTGGACCCAGGAGAGTCATCAGAGTGCAGCTCGGTCGCCCAGAAGACAAGTTACTGCTCCAGGAAGGATTCCCCTGCAAACACAAAACCAGGCGACTGGTAGTCCAGTGGCGACTGGAATTCTACCAGACTCAAGAGGACTTTGAAGGACATCAACCCTGTGACCAGGACAGTCTCACCAAGCCCGGGGACCGAGGAGTAGCCGCATAAAGACCCAGTCGATCGCAATGCATCCACAGCATCCTTAAAGAATCTTCAGCATCCTGTGCACTAGAACCCTTGCTATAGGAGCCTATGGCAAGGAGATAAAGTGCCTGGAACCGACTGGAGACTGCTTCTTCTCTGGAGTTAACTGTTTCTGAGAATCTTGCTGTCCCCCCCTGACTGGCTCCCTGCCAGAGTTGGTCGTCCAAAGTACATCTAACCGACTGCACTACAACTAGCCAAAGTTTTTGCTCAAAAAGTTTTTAAGTGTCTTTGTGGTGGAGTAAAAATCGCATATTTACTATACCTGTAAAATCCATATCTCCGGAACCTTCCAGTGGATCTTTTTTGGAATGGTGTCGAAAAAAGACACTTTATTTTTATAAACTGGTGTCAGATTTTCAGTTACATCTTTACTTGTTTTGGTACTGTTAAAACACTGTTTTCCTTTGTGCAGGCCCTGCTGCTCAGAGCCACAGCTACCCAGGGCTGATAAAGGGTTTACCAAATGAAACCTACTGGCCCGAAAGGGGTTGGTAGGTGTATTACACAGTGAGGTCACGCAAGCACAAACACACACAGAGCCCTTATTAGTTTAGAGTACGACCAAACTGAATTAAGAACTACCACCCAAAATACTCGGAGGATAATTACATGGATTTCAACTGATATTCTGTGGAACGTTAGGAATTACCACATAAGTACATTTTTAAACATTCCAAGTCCCAACCAGTGCCGCTAACTACCTTTTATTGGCAGGGGGCGACACTTTGCTAGGTGTCATCAAACATAATTCATGCTCTCCATATAAACATGTGACAGCCATTTCTCACCAATCTGGTAGTGGCCTCATTATTGGTGTCAAACGCCATGCTAGGTCCCAGTATAATCCCAATGCCACCACTCAGAGAAGGAGCCTGGATCCCCTTCGCTTAGGTTCCGTTTGTGCTTCTTAAAGAGAGAGCGCGAGAGAGAAAAGAAAGAAAGGAAAGAAAAAGATTTAAACTAGAACAAGGATTACCTTCAGGAGCAGGTTGAGTTCCTTTAGTTTCAATGGTAAAAACACGGAGATAAATTCCTATGCCTAGAGAAATTGCAATACAGAAAGTTAATGTCTGAAAAGTAAGGGAGACACTACCATCCGCAGAAGAACTAGGGTTAATCGGAGAGACAGACTATATAGTCCAAGCCTGAGAATATGGAGAGGAGACACAGGGTACAGGTAGGGACTGTGGGTGTGGGCAAATAAAGACATAGGGTACAGACATATGCAGCCGTGGGCAGGGATCTTCGACAGCAGTATTCTTACTCTTTCTGACGTACAGTTACCTACTTGAAAAGAGCATCTCGGAAAGCGTCCACCTACAAAAAAAAGTAAGAAGTTGTTACATAGGGTATATCTTAGAAAGATATTCCTTCAAATCGAATCACCTTCTCAGTTTAACATTTCTGATTGGGGTTAAGTTTCATAGACTATCTTGGTTATAGAATGCACATGATTTTTGTGGATAACATCCTGGTGGTTAGGTAGGGTGTTTTCTTTACTCAAGGTACAGTGGGCTGTACTTTTATGATTAAATGGTGGGGTGTTGTCTACTGGTGGTCTAGAAGGCATGTTCGCTCTTTTTTATACAGTATGGATTGCCCTATCCTGGCTGTAGAGTGAAGGTGTGCCGTTATCTATAAATATAGTGAGAGTGTTCCATCCCCGCTATATAGATGGAAGGTTTTGCTGTTGGTTACATAATGGTATTCATCTTTCCAGATATTAAAGCAGGGAATTATCTGCTGATAGGACAGCGTGGTATATTGTGTACTGCTGACAGAGTAGGATTCCCTTTCACTTGGTGCTAGAGTTGGGTGTTCTCTCATGGTGGTTGTTTCTCAATGTTTTATGGCAGGAAGTTCTCTTCAGGCAGTATAGCAAAGAGTTTTCTCTTGGTGGTAGAGTACATGGTCTACCCTGGTGGAACAGCAGGGTTTTGTACTGCTGGTACAGTGGGATTTTCTTCCAATTGCATAGTGAGGGTTTCTCCCCCATAGCAGAAACGTGTTCTCTTGGTGACAAAACAGGAGTGGGATCACCCTAGTTGGGAGGGGGGGAGGTACTTCTTTATTAGAGGTTTACCAAGGAGGACGGTTTCTCACTTAGTGGCTTAGCAAGGGTGGGGTGGTTATTTCTTGGCAATGTAGCAGCATGGGGTGGTTCTCGCCTGGTGGGATAGCGCAGGGTTGTCTTGGTGGAGTGTTACTCTGTAGGTGGGATAGGGAGCCTTATCCCCCTGCTATACTACTAGCAGGGTTTGCTCACGGGGTCATTGCGGGGGGCAAGAAAGGGGTGGGGGTGGAGTCTCACCTGCTGGTCTAGCAGTGGCATTTTCACGTCGAGATATGGGTTTTTATCCTAGAGGTTTACCAAAAGCTGGTCAGTCCTCTCCTGAAGGTTTAATGAGGGATTTCCATAAGTGGTGTGAACAAGGGGATTCTTTCCTAGTTGTAAAGCAAAAGTCCTCTCCTTAAGTGTAGTATTCGTCTTGCAGGTACTGTAGATTGGTATTACCATGAGAGTTTGATAGCCACCTATTTCCCTGACCCAGCCAAGGTGTTGCTGTGGTGTTGGTTGCTGATTTATAGCCATACTAACTGTGACAAAAACATGCAGAGGCCATCATATTGACGAGGAGAGAAGGGGAGATAAATTGAGATAGGCAGACATAAAAAAGTACAGAAGAGAGCCTTATTGTCAAGTGATCCAGTGTCACTCACTTCAGTCACACTCCTAGCTTCACCTCACTTTGCATCCCAGGGTTTCATTAGTCACACTAGAAGTATAGACAGAAAACTTCCAGCATCCAGAGTGCTATTAGCTGCACAGCAAGAACTAACAAGCATTTGCAATGCAATAGGTCTCACATTTACGAGAGTTTGAGCTATTGGCATTGTAAATGACAATAGTTTAAATTCTCGCAAATGCGAGACCTATTGCATTGCGAATATTTTTTTCTTTACAAGACAACCATGCTGCGCTTTCACATTAATATAGGTCACACCCCTATCTTTAGGCAGGTTGACAAATTATTAAGTGCCCCATGCCACGATTTCACTTTAATAGCGACCGCGGACCTTACTTTAGACGAGGCTCATCGAAAGAAAGGGATGTGGCCTCTATTAACGTGAAAGCGCAGCATGGAGCGCTTGTATACAACAACAAAATAGAGAATAAATAGAATTAAAAAAATTAAAAACATGCGCCCGCCTTCGGCACCGCAAATAAACCAAAGGTGCGGCTGCCACTGTGACGTGCTGTGCTATAACAAAAAAACGTTAGGAGAGAACGTGTCTTGCCTGCAACAGCAGGCAGGTGAAAACAATTTAAGGAAATAGTGCTCGGAGGCTGTAATTAAAGCCTACTAAGTAACAACACACGTAAGAGGGACAGTCCTTATGGAAGGTTACAAGATGATGGAAAAACAACTAAAGGACAGGAGAAAGGTATGACACTGTACGTTCCTTCATTAATTGCACATAACACAAAAGTATTAGTACGGTGGAACTTATCTAGAAACGATAAGCCGTATATTTGATGCTAAAAGATTTTTTGCATTTTACATGCATATAAACTCATAGGAGCTTCAACCTTAGATTACTGTCTGTGAAAAGTCATCCTTAGGGAAAGAGGAAACCTCACACACTTTTTAGTGTCATGCTTCATCATAGGAGTCCTCTTCCCACCCCGGTAGGACAGTGCCACCAAAGCGGACTCAACCTCCTCGAAGACCGACTAGACAGGAGGGAGTTCTTACATAAATCTTACTGGAAAGCACAGACGAAGTTGGGTGAGTATCTAGAGTGCAATGGCTCACATCCATCCACAACCTGCCAACATGTTTCTGCCCCTTGGTAAATAGCCTAAAAGGTCTGGGGCATTTGTCAGGGCATGTGGATCCCTAGTGGTGGTATGTTTCTAAACAATCTAACCTTGAGACTAATTTAGATAGTCAGAAAGGCTCTGAATTAGGCCCTTTCCGTCTGTCCTACCCGTTTGTTGGTTGGTTGGTTTGTTGGTTGGTGGGAACTTGAAATCCTAGTTTTTTGTAGATACCAGCATCATGGTCACAGAGAGGGTCAGTCGTCAAAAGGAGCACCCATCTGCGCTACCTAGTCCATGCCCGCTCTTTAGCAGGCATGGACTAGGTAGCACAGATGGATGCCTCTTTTTACTGTCTTCTTACAGTCGCCACTGACTAAGGGTACAGCAGGGTGTGGTATCCTGCTGATCAGGTAGTTACCCGATAAGGTCATGGAATGTCAGCGTTAGGAGGGTTTCCTGGAAAGCGGTTGAGCCAGACAGACTGGGCAAACCATTCAACTACATTTGCTCCTGGCGGTGTCATTTATGTATCCATTCAACTCACAAAAAATCCTTTCTTAATCTACTGGCGTTGTCTGAATAGTTTTACATGCCATCCTGCATGACAGGGTAAGAGAAAAGAACATATTCATGAATTTAAAAAACGGTGTTGCTTTTGTACTTCTGACTCCGCCAATGCCTTTACATCTGGCAGCCCTATGGAAAAATAAGCAGCCCTTTTCAAAGAAAACAGGAAAACCACACCTGGCTTTTTAATTTTACCATGGATTTTTTATTTTCGTGGATGCTGTGCTACTGACCTGCAGGCCCTAGGAGCCCATATCTGAAACTATTCAAAGAGGCTATTTCTAATATGGTTCTAGCCCACTCAAACTTTTTCATCCTGGGGTGATTTTAACTTGTGGACAGAGGTGAACTTATCACTCCCATTCAAGGAACTGCAAGGCTCCTACAAAGCCTATGCAGTAGGGCCATGTACTGCGGCAACTAGTACATGGTCCTACTCACCTAGGCGGTCACATCTTATTTTTTCTCCAGAGAGAATAATAACAATTGATGTCATCATACCCTTATGTTGGACCAACCATGTGTTAGTAACCTATTACATCAATAAAAGGGAAATAAAACACCCCAAATATTGATGCAGCCAGAATTCGAAAAGGAAGAGTCTTAGAGACTAAATAGGCCTACACAAAAAAAAAACTTTCAATCAGTCCACTATGTGTAATTCCAGGAAAACAGTAGATGACAACTATGAAGCATTAGCAGAGAGAATCTTGGAAACATTAGATAAACAAAAACCCTTTAAAATTTTGAAAACTCAACACAGGCCCTCAGCCCCCTGGTATAGTGCATCATTAAAAACATCAAAGCAAGCCTGTAAGAAACTAGAAAGTTGCACAGATCCTATACAGCGGATGCAAAAAAACGCCTATAATGAGATCATTAAATGAATGCAAGAGAGAGGTCAATAAAGTAAAAAACTGATTACTACGCCAATGTTAATCTAGAAGTCCCTCACAGTGCTAAAAGAAGTTTGGTATCATGCACGAACTATCTAACCCAGAGTGTATAAAACAGGAAATATAACCCTCACAATCACTCTGTGATAATCTTGCTAATTTCTTTGAAAATAACATTAAAAAGATTTTGGAGGACATTTTTAGCACTCTCCATCGGACGGCTTTTGGCATTAATGATTCTCAATCTGATGGGAGAAATGAAACATCAACACCTATCCTATTCAAGATGGATGAATCAGTACTAATGAAGACGATTGCATCTGTCATAGTGAACATCCCTGACAGTCATTTGATCAAGTTAAAATTTTACAAACCTATGAGTGAGCATTGTTATCGAGCTATAGCTATGTCCACTTCTTCCGGCTCACTCCTAGACCCCCTATCGCAGAGTCTGGAAAGAGAGAGCAGATGAACAAATCCCCCCTTACTGCAGATCTGCAATCAAATCATTGGAGTCAGGCATTGTTACATGGACCTGGAAAAAGACTACAGTCACCCCCTTATTAAATAAGACTTCTGTGGACCCCAGGGTCCTCAGTAACTATAGGCTAATATCGCTTCTGCCCTTTCCTGTAAAAATCTTGGAAGGTTTTGTCAACAGAAAACTGTCCCAGCATATGGAAGACCATCATCTCCTAGAGGAAGATCAGTTTAGTTTCAGACCAGGGCATGGAACGGAATCTGCTTTCCTTCTAGCTATCAATGAACTCCAGATGAGGGTGAACAGCGGCCAGTCAGCAATTTGGATATTACTCGACCTATCTGCCTTTTTTGGATACAGTAAAATACAAAATGGTCCTGGGCATGTCAGCTACTCTGACGACACACAATTGAGTCCGTCTATTAAAAGCAATAAGCAGGACGCTTTGGACGCCTTCTACAACTGTATGAGCGACATTATCAACTGGCTAGACAAGAACTTGCTAAAATTCAATAGGGTTAAAAATTAGGTTCTGGGTTGTTCAGCTAACAAAATCCCCATGAAACCCCTTTACATTCCTGGTCACTAATGACTGGTGAAGAGCTAAAACACTCAGAAATGGAACGCAACTTGGAGGTCACCTTTGACAACAAGCTGTCCATTGAGAAACATGTAAATAAAGTTGTGGGCACCTGCTTTGCACTTCTCCGTGACCTAAGGAAACTTATACCACTGTAGCCATCCCATGCTAAAACCTTGTTTGTGCGTAGCGTAATATGAAGTAGGCTTGACTATTGCAATGCTCTGCTGCTAGGAATACCGGACTATCTGATAAATAGACTAAACGGAGTCCAGGCATCAGCTGCAAAACTGGCACTAAACAGACCAAGATGATCGTCTACATCCAACGCGATGAAGGAATTTCACCGGATAGCCTTCAAATCACTAGGCACAGCCTTCAAAGCAGGGTAACGGCCCTATGCCCCTACATATGCCCCAGGGAGATGCCTTGGCTTAGCAACTGCAAATCTAACGTGCGCGGCAAAATTTCGAAAGGCAGGGTGAGCCTTTATTATCAGAGCGGACAAGCTATGGAAAAATTAATCAGCCACTCTAAGATCTTCATCTGACCTACAGCACTTTAGTAAAGCCTTGTAAACCTGGCTCTTCTCCATGTAATCTATAATGCACCATCCCAACCTCATAATAGCAATTTTATTTGTCGGGGTTGAGGCTCTCAGCGCCAAGATACCTGTATGGTGACGATGCGCTCTATAAATGTTATAAATAAATGTATGCTGAGGAAATGCCGTGAAGATCTTGAGTGAACAGTGACCGTCAATTGCTTCAGGTTACAAATTTGCTAAGTTTTTTGAAAAAACAATACAGAGAGTCAAAGAAGACTTTCTAGTTCTCAGACTCATACAAAATGTCAGCGTTTAAAGAAAAAGAAACACTGCTTTCATGTAGAGCTGAAAAGTACTTTTTCTCTGTGGAGCATTTCTTGATTTAGATTGTTTTGTGCCTCAATAGAATGTTGACTTAAACTACTGTAGTGCGTATACTCTGTGTGCCAACATCTATAAGCTTACCTCCCTCGAGGACGCGACACATCAACTCCGTCATTCCAACCGCATTATGGGCCAGTGTAGGAGAGTAGGGTCTGCTATCCTATGGTCACCCCAAATTTTTGCTTTTTGCTTCACTGGTTTTTGAAATATTGAGGCTGTGGGCCTGCCAATCAGACCCCCAGCCTGCTGTTCTCTCTACTAAATTAAAACTATGCACCCTAGGTGCATAACCAATTGGAAGTGGATCACCCTGTCAGCCCCTGTACCAGTGTACACTAGGTACCCAGGGCATTGGTGTACCCAAGGCCTGCCAGGGGCTGAAGCATGTATTATGCCACCCCAGGCTTGGCCTAACAATCTGACACAACTGGCTGATCACTCAGCTGGGGTAAGTTGGTGTAATCACCTCTTACTTAGGTGTAGTATACCTATACCTAACCTTAAATGGGACACCTGGTAACCTATAAGTCACTCCTATGGCAGGCCTTAACAATCCTGAAGGCAGAGTGCTTGGTTCATGTGAGATGGTGCTCTAGCATGAGCTGAGCCTGTCTGCAGTGGTCGGAACCCCTTCCTTCTACTGTTTCCAGATATCGTCATACCATATACTCTTAAGTGCATTATGAACCTCGCGGTTATATGCTAACTTTGGTTTGGCTTTATCAAAACATGTCGAGTAAGGTGTCATACGAATTGGAATACTAACCCCTCGCCAATTCTGGCGACGGGGTTAGCATTCCACCCTTCTAGAGGGACACGACATGTACAGTACCTGAAACCCGGGTAAAATCAGACATAGCCTCAGCTCCACAAAATGGATGCTGCCACCACAGACACAAGTCTGCCCTCCTGCTGCTGGGAGTCCTTCCAGCTTGGGAGGTGTGGACAAAGGGTTTCCTGCCAGGGGAGGTGCATGCACCACCCCAGACAGGATTTTGTGTATTGGTCAGGTAGGGCTTGAAAGAAACCAGACATGCCTGTGGCTCACAAGGAGCCTCGGTGCATATGCCAGTTCAAACCGGTCCTGGGGCACACCAGTCCCGGGCCTGGGGCGAGCTGGACAAATGATTGGGGGTGTAACCACCCCCCTTCCTGGTCCCACCCATAGGGAGGGACCTAGCAGGTAGTCCGGCCCCTAGAATCCGCTTAAAGGTAGGAGCTGTGTCCTAAGACTTCAGGCATCCTGGAATCAACTTGAAACTAAGAAGAAGACGGGAACTTCGACATTCTGCTGCACAGAAGACTGAAGGAAATCTCCCCTGTGGTCAGGGAGTGACCACCTTGCTAACGCAAGCACCATCCAGCTAATCAACATCTGCTTTGCCGCCGCCTCCCGCCAGAGCCCGAGCCCAGAGACTGACAAGACCTGGACCTCCAGACCTCTCACCGCCCGATCCACAGTCCCTGAAAAGAGGAGACCCGTGGAGGCACCGAGACACGTGGAGCCAGCCATCTTGAAACGACCACGACAAGCTGACAAGTGCAACAACCGAGGCTCCCTCCAAGTTGTGCTTTGGGATCTTAGAAGCCCAACACCCGAGCAGCATCTGCACCAAAGGTGAGCCCTCCAGCATCTCCACGATCTGCGTGGGGCCCTTCTGCATTTTGCCACTCGACGCGCCTAACCGGTTGCTGGCCCGCTGGCTAGTAGTCATCTTGGCGATGAACTTCACAAAATACACCGCTGGTCTGGTTGCTCCAGACTGGCCTTTGCTCCCCTCCAAAGGAGCAGTCCCTCTGACCTTGCTGGTCAGAACCATCAGCTTATTTCATCTCCTACAACAATTGCAGCGAGAGCCTGCATGGGACAGCTCGTGAACCGACTCCTGGACGTCGTCGACCTCCCGGGACCACGTGGCTGCAGAGACAAGCTACACCTTTCTTCCTGTTTGCACCCGACATTGCCTGGTACCCACCTGGTGCCACACCGGTCACTGGCTAGTGACTGTGAACACTGTCCCCTCTGCTTACAGGTCTTCAACATCTCCGATCCACTCTTGGATCCACCGCATCTCTCCCGGACCGACCGCCTGCAGCATCTTTGTCTTCAGGCTCCACGGAACAGATAGAAGAAACCCGACGCACTTCGAGGCCTATGCACCCGCTTCCTGTGGGTGAGGTAAAGCTGGCACTCCTGTGCCCAAGTGTAGTATTACATCTCTAGTGCCTGTGTTCCAAATCTTGAGTTCCTAGTCCATCCGGAAGATCCTCTTTGCAGTAACTTTGTACTTTTTACGCACCCATTGAAACCTATGGGAGCACGCGTGTGACTATTTGCTCTGCACACGCCACCCGTGGACCTCCTGGTCACTAACTGAAGTTAGCTCCTTGTAGGCCCAGCGATTCTAGAGGCCCTAGGCCTTTTCCCTTTTCTGTTTGTGGTACTTATACCACTATTTTAGTATATGGTTTGAGCGGCCACCAGGGCCTATCCATATAAAGTGCAACTTCTGTGTAGTCTACTGTAATCTTGTTTGACGATTTGTGCTCCTGTGCTCATAAAGAGACTAGGGGTTACTTTGAGAAATAAATACATATATATTTTGAATATATATCTGTGTGGTGTCCTTTCATTGGTATAAAAGGGGGTTGCATTTGGTAAAACAGCTGGCTTAACACGCTTCACGAGTTTAGCCTCAAAGACTGCTTAGCCTACGCTACCACTAGGGCAGCTAGTCCGAAAAGGTTGACTTACAACCACACCATAAGGGTTGCTTGGCATGGTACAAGGTGATCACTTTAACTAGTGAGCATCATATACCAGGCCAACTTCTCACATTGGTGAGCAGCGGTTGGATTTGAGCTTGCTGTGTTTTACCATTGTAATCTCTTGGTTACCAATTGAAAGATCACATAGGTACCTGTAGGTACATATAAAACAAGATTAGATATACATAAGTTCTACTGTACTTAGTTGTTGTAGAGCAAAGGGAGTAGCACACCCTGACTACAACTACTAGATAGGTTTAGTAGGTAAACCCAAGTGTAGGTAGATTGCAACACATCCACCCACACTTAAGAGCAATGGCTGGGGCAGAGGGGTCCAATGTACCTATCTCTGTTGAGGGTGACCCTCAGAGGGCACCATCCATCTTTGCTACCCTTAACCAGAATGAGCTCAGGCATTTGGCAACTCTTAGAGGCCTTAAACAGCCCAAGAACCCTACCTCTGCTGAGCTCAGAGAACTCTTGCAAAATGATGAAAATCAGAGAGAGCTCAAGAAAGCTTCCCAGTTAGCCCCCTTAGGGTCAGGAACAGGAGGCCCCCCTTCTGAAGATGCTACAGAAGTACCCCTTTCCAATAGCCATCCCTTAGATGAGAATCATACTACAGAGGAGGAAAGTGGGGAGGATACAGAGAGTAGTGATGATGAAGGGAGAACTAGCCCAGTGCCAAGTGTTATACTTGGCCCAGCTAAACTAAGGCTATTGGGGACTGACAATGGGATCATCCCATTGGATCTCCCCAGTGGACTTAACCAGGGGCTTGGGAGGCAAAGGAATCGCTCAGGCGACTCTAATGCTTCTCATGCCTCTAGAGGCTCTCAAGGTCACTCCAGGAAAAGGATGACCACCCCTCAGAGGAGGGAACCTGAGGCCAGAATGCAGGAAGCCCAGCTGAGGATCAGGAAGCAGGAGCTAGAAGTAGCCCTGATGGAAGAAAAACTGAGTAAGGCTAGGCAACCTAGAGAGAGTGGGTCTATACCCACTGGTGGCAGCATTGTCCCCAAGGACAAAGATAGGGTCTTTGATAATAGGAACCTGTCTAAGGTTGTGCCCCCCTACAAAAGTGGGGATGACATCCACAAATGGATGACTGCTCTTGAGAGAGCCTGCAAAGTACAGCAGGTTCCTGAAGACCAGTGGGCAGCAATCCTCTGGCTCTCCTTTGAAGGAAGAGGCAGAGACAGACTCCTCACTGTTAGAGAAGAGGATGTCAGAAATTACAGAGTCCTGAAGAGTGTTCTGGTTGATGGGTTAGGCTTAACCACTGAACAGTACAGGTTAATGTTCAGAGACACCCAAAAGACACAGACTCAGGACTGGTCTGAATATGTTGAATGTGCCACTAAGGCTTTGGAGGGTTGGTTGCTGGGAAGTAAGGTATCTGATTTTACAGGATTGTATAATTTGATGATGAGAGAACAGATTTTAAATAACTGTCAAAACCAGCAACTGCATCAACACTTGGTTGACTCTGATCTGACCTCTCCCCAAGAATTGGGAAAGAAGGAAGACAAATGGGTCAGAACCAGGGTTAAGCAAAAGAACCAGAACCAGGGCCAAGGGGGTGATCAGAAGAAAACAGACCAACAGGGTGGAGATCAGAAATCTAAAGACCAGAAGTCTTCAACAGGGCCCCAAACTACTGCTAAGGAGGGTGGGTCCCAACAACAAACTAAGGGAAAGAAGAAAGAAGGTCAAAAGAAACCCTGGTGCAATCATTGCAAGAATACAACTCACTGGACTAGTGATTGTAAGAAGGGTGGAGCCCCCAACACTGTTGCCCCTAAGGCACCTGCTCCCAGTACTACTGTTAGCAGTGTTGGTCCCCAGACAAAGGGTGTAGTGGGAATCACTATGGGAACTGAAGGAGATTCTGACTTAGACAGAACCCTGACACAGGCAGTCTTGATCTGTGATGGGGACATTGATTTGTCCCTGACTGTGAGCCCCAGTAACCTGGGCAAGTACAGACAGACTCCTTTAATAAATGAAAAAGTGGCTCAAGCCTACAGGGACACATGTGCCAGTGTCACTATGGTGACACCAGGCTTTGTGGACCCTGGACAGTACATACCAGGTGAGAACTACCTGGTGACCAATGCCAGCAATGCCACTACTTCACATAGTGTGGCAGTTGTTAACTTCTCATGGGGAGGGGTAACTGGCCTCAAAAGGGTTGTGGTTAGTGCAGACCTCCCAGTAGAATGTTTGTTGGGCAATGACCTAGAGAGTTCTCTATGGTCAGAAGTGGAGTACAGGACTCATGCAGAGATGTTAGGTATATCATCACATGTCCTTGCTGTGACCAGGTCACAGGCCAAAAAGTGCCTCACTGAACCTCAGGTCTTGGATCCTGGAACAATGGACCAAGCACCTACCAAGAAGAAGAACAGGAGGGTCAAGGCTGTGCCTTCCCCCCTGCCTCAGAGTGATGATCAGCCTTCCCAGGAAGCTGATCTAGAGGACCCTGAAGGAACTGTCCCTGAAGAGCTTGAACCTGATCAGGTTGAGTTTCTGGGGACAGGGGGACCTTCAAGGGCTGACTTGAGGCAGGCTCAGTTATCCTGTCCCTCTCTTGAACCCCTCAGACAGCTGGCTGCTGCTGAGGCTGCTGGGAATGCTCAAGGTACCCATAAAGTGTATTGGGATGAAGGGCTCCTTTATTCAGAGGCTAGAGACCCCAAGCCTGGTGCTACCAGGAGGTTGGTTATACCTCTGCAATTTAGGGGCTTCCTTCTTACCTTGGCCCATGATATTCCTTTAGCAGGACACTTAGGCCAGAACAAGACTTGGGACAGGCTTGTCCCTCACTTTCACTGGCCTCATATGAATGAAGATACAAAGGAGTTTTGTCGCTCCTGTGTGACCTGCCAAGCCAGTGGCAAATCAGGTGGCACAACAAAGGCCCCCCTAATACCACTACCTGTGGTGGGGGTCCCCTTTGAAAGAGTGGGAATAGATATAGTGGGTCCCATGGATTCACCCACTGCATCTGGGCACAGATTTATACTGGTGGTAGTGGATCTGTGGAAATATGGATTTTTATGATCAGTTATGTCCCCTATCTTGGACCCCAACGGTTTCATGTATAAATCACAAGTACATGTATGTTCCCTCCAGTTCCAGTTATGAAGACGCAAACACATGTGCGTCCACCGTCAACATGTCCTCTTTCAGATCCGCCATGAATGGGCCGGATATTCTATTCCTAAGTATGAAAGGCCACCGGCTTTATATGGTTCATTTATCCCATTTTACAGTCCAGGCGAGTAGGCCCTGATTCTGCCATTAAGCCTTTTCCTGCCTTCTGCCTCTGAAAGCTCCAGTCTGAGCTCGCATCTGTATCCATGAACTTTGTCCTACTCCCTGCGCGGCTAACGGTGCCTGACTCGGCCTGTCGGCCTATCTGCCTGCCAAAAACTGTATTTCACCTTCAAGATTATCTGCTCTGCTCCGCTCCTCATCCAATGCATTCCTGTCTAGCAGTTTAAGTAAACATTCCTCTAGCTACCGTGTAAAAGGGCCCGGCTTCTCTGTCTTTATGCAAGTAATTCATAGCCCTGTTACTATGGAAGATTTCTGCCCTCGCATCTAGTGTAGACACTTAGACGCTTGTACACGCACTAACAGTCAGTATAGTCAGTATAGAATAAGATTCTATCCTAAGAGACCTCTCTTTTTGGATAACACAGTTCTTTAAACATAGGATGTTAGATATGATTTGGGATTAGGTTGACATAACCCCAGACTTCTGTCTCCACATGTAGAGCTAAATGTCAAGTCCCCTTCACCCTCTAGTTACACGTCAATCACACGTCATGCTGCTGCGCGCGCATCTCTGCCAAGTATTTTTGCTGACATTGCGAAATTCTTTCATGGAACCACCCATTTATGACATCATACCTAAAGACGTTCTTTAGTTACGCCTAGTTACACCCATTTTTAGTTACGCATGTATGTTTTTATCTTTGTTATCAACTGTTACGCCTCCTGCATCTGTTTCACTATAATGCCTCTTCTATAAATATGATTGTCTGTCAATAAAGTATTGTCCTTCACTTCCTGAACCTTCGTGGTGACGGAATATGGAGTCCTCAATTCGAATTGATTTTGGAATAAAGCCCGTTCCGAACCTCTAATACCACGGATTCTGCCTCTTATTTTACTGAGCTATTATTATTAATTTTCCGCATCAAATTAAGTTCCGGTAATTAAATTATTTACCACAGATCATGCCACCAGGTATCCAGAGGCAATTCCCCTTAGGAGCACTACAGCTCCTGTTGTGGCCAGGGCCCTGCTGGGAGTATTCTCCAGAGTGGGGTTTCCTAAGGAGGTAGTTTCTGACAGAGGTACCAACTTCATGTCAGGATACTTGACAGCTATGTGGAAGGAATGTGGTGTCAACTACAAGTTCACCACTCCTTATCACCCACAATGCAATGGGCTTGTTGAGAGATTCAACAAGACCCTAAAGGGTATGATCAAAGGATTACCTGAAAAGCTCAGGCGAAGATGGGACATCCTTCTACCCTGCCTTCTGTTTGCTTACAGAGAGGTCCCACAAAAAGGAGTTGGCTACAGCCCCTTTGAATTGTTGTTTGGGCACCCTGTAAGAGGCCCACTGTGTTTAGTGAAGGAAGGATGGGAGTTACCTCTCAAAAAGCCTAAGCAAGACATAGTGGACTATGTACTTGGTCTCCGCTCCAGGATGGCTGAGTATATGGAGAAGGCATCCAAAAACCTTGAGGCAAGCCAGGCCTTCAAGAAAGCTTGGCATGACCAAAAGGCTGTCTTGGTTGAGTTTCAGCCAGGACAGAAGGTATGGGTGTTGGAGCCAGTGGCCCCAGCAGCACTCCAAGACAAATGGTCTGGACCCCATACAATCCTGGAAAAGAAGGGAGAGGTCACCTACTTGGTAGACCTAGGAACTCCCAGGAGTCCCCACAGGGTACTCCATGTTAACAGGCTTAAAGCATATGTTGACAGGGCAGACATGGGCTTGCTCATGGCTACAGATGAGGGACAGGAGGAAGAGAGTGACCCTCTCCCAGACCTGTTGTCTCAGAACCCTGAAGATGGCTCAGTTGAAGGAGTGACCCTTGGAGGCAACCTCACTGCCCATCAGCAGACTGAATGTAGACAGGTTCTACAATCATTTTCACATATGTTTTCCTTGATACCTAGTCAAACTGACTGGTGTACCCATGTGGTGGACACTGGTGACAGTCTGCCTGTAAAGAACAAGCTTTACAGACAACCTGACCACGTCAGGGACTGTATAAAGGCTGAGGTACATAAAATGCTGGAATTAGGTGTCATAGAACCCTCAGAGAGCCCCTGGGCTAGCCCAGTGGTTCTGGTCCCCAAACCTCACACCAAAGATGGCAAGAGAGAGATGAGGTTCTGTGTGGATTACAGAGGACTCAATGCTGTCACCAGGACAGATGCACACCCTATTCCAAGGGCAGATGAGCTCATAGACAAACTAGCTTCTGCAAAGTTTTTGAGCACATTTGACTTGACAGCTGGCTATTGGCAAATCAGATTAGCTGAGGAGTCTAAGGCCAAAACAGCATTCTCAACCCCAGGTGGGCACTACCAGTTTGTGGTGATGCCCTTTGGTCTGAAGAATGCACCTGCCACCTTCCAAAGGCTGGTGAACCAAGTCCTTACTGGGTTGGATGACTTTTGCGCAGCATATCTTGATGACATTGCTGTCTTTAGCTCCACCTGGGAGGATCACCTGATCCACCTGAAGAAGGCTCTTGAGGCCCTGCAAAGGGCAGGCCTCACTATCAAGGCTACTAAGTGCCAGATAGGGCAGAGTAAGGTTGTGTATTTGGGCCACCTTGTAGGTGGGGGCCAAGTTCAACCACTGGAGAGTAAGATACAATCCATCAAGGACTGGTCCCCTCCAACCACCCAGACTCAAGTTCGAGCTTTCTTGGGCTTGACTGGGTATTACAGGAAGTTTGTTAAGAACTATGGGTCCATTGTGACTCCTCTTAATGATCTGACATCCAAGAAGATGCCCAAAAAGGTTCAGTGGACAGTAAGCTGTCAAAAGGCATTTGATGACCTGAAGGAGGCCATGTGCTCTGCACCTATCCTGAAAAGTCCTGACTACTCCAAAGAGTTTATTGTCCAAACAGATGCTTCTGAGTTGGGTGTGGGAGCTGTGCTGTCACAACTTAATGTAGATGGTCAAGACCAACCCATTGCTTTTATTAGCAGAAGGTTGACCCCCAGAGAGAAGAATTGGTCAGCTATTGAGAGGGAGGCCTTTGCTGTGGTGTGGGCCCTGAAGAAGCTGAGGCCATATTTGTTTGGCACTCACTTCAAGATTCAGACCGACCATAAGCCCCTCTTGTGGCTAAATCAGATGAAGGGTGAAAACCCCAAACTGCTTAGGTGGTCCATTTCCCTACAGGGGATGGACTTTACAGTGGAGCACCGGCCAGGTACTGACCATGGGAATGCAGATGGTCTCTCCAGGTACTTCCACTTAGGACATGAAGACGAGACTGGTCAAGGCTAGTTTAATGTCCCAGCGTTTGGGGGGGGGGTTGTGTAGGAGAGTAGGGTCTGCTATCCTATGGTCACCCCAAATTTTTGCTTTTTGCTTCACTGGTTTTTGACATATTGAGGCTGTGGGCCTGCCAATCAGACCCCCAGCCTGCTGTTCTCTCTACTAAATTAAAACTATGCACCCTAGGTGCATAACCAATTGGAAGTGGATCACCCTGTCAGCCCCTGTACCAGTGTACACTAGGTACCCAGGGCATTGGTGTACCCAAGGCCTGCCAGGGGCTGAAGTATGTATTATGCCACCCCAGGCTTGGCCTAACAATCTGACACAACTGGCTGATCACTCATCTGGGGTAAGTTGGTGTAATCACCTCTTACTTAGGTGTAGTATACCTATACCTAACCTTAAATGGGACACCTGGTAACCTATAAGTCACTCCTATGGCAAGCCTTAACAATCCTGAAGGCAGAGTGCTTGGTTCCATGTGAGATGGTGCTCTAGCATGAGCTGAGCCTGTCTGCAGTGGTCGGAACAACTTCTTTCTACTGTTTCCAGATATCGTCATACCATATACTCTTAAGTGCATTATGAACCTCGCGGTTAAATGCTAACTTTGGTTTGGCTTTATCAAAACATGTCGAGTAAGGTGTCATACGAATTGGAATACTAACCCCTCGCCAATTCTGGCGACGGGGTTAGCATTCCACCCTTCTAGAGGGACACGACATGTACAGTACCTGAAACCGGGGAAAATCAGACATAGCCTCAGCTCCACAAAATGGATGCTGCCACCACAGACACAAGTCTGCCCTCCTGCTGCTGGGAGTCCTTCCAGCTTGGGAGGTGTGGACAAAGGGTTTCCTGCCAGGGGAGGTGCATGCACCACCCCAGACAGGATTTTGTGTATTGGTCAGGTAGGGCTTGAAAGAAACCAGACATGCCTGTGGCTCACAAGGAGCCTCGGTGCATATGCCAGTTCAAACCGGTCCTGGGGCACACCAGTCCCGGGCCTGGGGCGAGCTGGACAAAGAATTGGTGGTGTAACCACCCCCCTTCCTGGTCCCACCCATAGGGAGGGACCTAGCAGGTAGTCCGGCCCCTAGAATCCGCTTAAAGGTAGGAGCTGTGTCCTAAGACTTCAGACATCCTGGAATCAACTTGAAACTAAGAAGAAGACCGGAACTTCGACATTCTGCTGCACAGAAGACTGAAGGAAATCTCCCCTGTGGTCAGGGAGTGACCACCTTGCTAACGCAAGCACCATCCAGCGAATCAACGTCTGCTTTGCTGCCGCCTCCCGCCGGAGCCCGAGCCCAGAGACTGACAAGACCTGGACCTCCAGACCTCTCACCGCCCGATCCACAGTCCCTGAAAAGAGGAGACCCGTGGAGGCACCGAGACACGTGGAGCCAGCCATCTTGAAACGACCACGACAAGCTGACAAGTGCAACAACCGAGGCTCCCTCCAAGTTGTGCTTTGGGATCTGAGAAGCCCAACACCCGAGCAGCATCTGCACCAAAGGTGAGCCCTCCAGCATCTCCACGATCTGCGTGGGGCCCTTCTGCATTTTGCCACTCGACGCACCTAACCGGTTGCTGGCCCGCTGGCTAGTAGCCATCTTGGCGACGAACTTCACGAACTACACCGCTGGTCTGGTTGCTCCAGACTGGCCCTTGCTCCCCTCCAAAGGAGCAGTCCCTCTGACCTTGCTGGTCAGAACCATCAGCTTATTTCATCTCCTACAACAATTGCTTTTGCCAAGGCTTGTTTGCTTCGATCAAGTCGCCGACACCGCCGACAGCGAGAGCCTGCGTGGGCCAGCTCGTGAACCGACTCCTGGATGTCGTCGACCTCCCGGGACCACGTGGCTGCAGAGACAAGCTACACCTTTCTTCCTGTTTGCACCCAACATTGCCTGGTACCCACCTGGTGCCACGCCGGTCACTGGCTAGTGACTGTGAACACTGTCCCCTCTGCTTACAGGTCTTCAACATCTCCGATCCACTCTTGGATCCACCGCATCTCTCCCGGACCGACCGCCTGCAGCATCTTTGTCTTCAGGCTCCACGGAACAGATAGAAGAAACCCGACGCACTTCGAGGCCTATGCACCCGCTTCCTGTGGGTGAGGTAAAGCTGGCACTCCTGTGCCCAAGTGTAGTATTACATCTCTAGTGCCTGTGTTCCAAATCTTGAGTTCCTAGTCCATCCGGAAGATCCTCTTTGCAGTAACTTTGTACTTTTTACGCACCCATTGAAACCTATGGGAGCACGCGTGTGACTATTTGCTCTGCACACGCCACCCGTGGACCTCCTGGTCACTAACTGAAGTTAGCTCCTTGTAGGCCCAGCGATTCTAGAGGCCCTAGGCCATTTCCCTTTTCTGTTCGTGGTACTTATACCACTATTTTAGTATATGGTTGGAGCGGCCACCAGGGCCTATCCATATAAAGTGCAACTTCTGTGTAGTCTACTGTAATCTTGTTTGACGATTTGTGCTCCTGTGCTCATAAAGAGACTAGGGGTTACTTTGAGAAATAAATACATATATATTTTGAATATATATCTGTGTGGTGTCCTTTCATTGGTATAAAAGGGGGTTGCATTTGGTAAAACAGCTGGCTTAACACGCTTCACGAGTTTAGCCTCAAAGACTGCTTAGCCTACGCTACCACTAGGGCAGCTAGTCCGAAAAGGTTGACTTACAACCACACCATAAGGGTTGCTTGGCATGGTACAAGGTGATCACTTTAACTAGTGAGCATCATATACCAGGCCAACTTCTCACAGCCAGGCCTTCCTCCTTGGCCGCGTACTCCATCTCTTTGGTAAAGGTCATCTTTACTCATCAGCATCTCCTTTTTAGGTCTCGCAGACCTAGCGCTAGAGCGTGCATGCGCTCCTCACTCTGCGAGAGATATTGTGGTAGAGTGGATTTTAGAAAAGGACTCGAAGCCACGCCCATGTTTCTTATTGGGTAGCGTCATCATTTATGTTAAACGATGTCTTGTGATTGAGACTCAGGGTTTTTTGTTACTGGCCTGTCTCCTTTTGGCTCCGCCCATCCGGATTGGATCGTTTACTAGCAGAAATTACAGGGTGGCTTTATCTGGTAGATGAGCACTATTTTCTTTCACTCGGCTTTCGCAAAGGCAGCCGAGTGTTTATTTTTGCATCGCGCTTTCACTTAAAGTGAAAGCGCGATGTAAATATATATAAACAAGCGTCTGCCTTTGCGATTGCGGCAGCCTCACGCGGTGCCCGCTTCAGCAACACCGCGCTCCGTGTTTATTTTTTACTTTAATTTGGAGCGTGGTGCCCGCTTTAGGGATACTGCGCTCGGTTTGTTTATGGAAAGACCTGAGGGTTTTCAATAATCTGAATGGTGTGGGTGGCCGGAAGTTCGTGCTTAATGCTGTTAACAGCCAGCAGCCCGCTGTTTCATCATTAGCGTTAAGTGGAAGCTTCATGTTCAGGCTTTTAGGTTAGGCTGCCGGTGCCCGGCTCCTATGGTGTTTGGCTGTGTCTCTTGCTCCCTTTCTCCAGTTTGACCTGTTCTGCTATCACATTTCCGGGCCCCGTAGTTTCCTCCCACCATCGTCTGCCTTGTACCCGGTTTGCTGCTTCCTGTCACCCCGAAATTGGTAGAGCCCCAGTTTTCCACCAAGGCCATGGCGGGGGTGCGGGCTCCCCTGACCACTGTGCTGATTATGTTGAGTTGCTCAGCGCCCTGTCTGGGCCGCTCCCTGGAGTGGTACACGGCGCTGATAAACATGGCCTACACGGATCCGGTCAGTGACCTAACTGTGCTAGGGAGCATGGAGAGCGGCCGCTACAGGAACAGCTTGCCCAAGGACAGCGTGCAGGGCCTGGTGGGTGTCCCGAGGGCCACGCTGGCCCGCGAGGTGCCCCCTGTGCTGCAGACACGGAGTACTATGTGCCTGGGGCCGCCGCCTGGCCTCATCCCGCCGGCGAAGGAGAAGAGGGCGTTGCCGGGTCGGGGATCGCGCTGGTGGCCCGAGGAGGCTGCACTTTTAAAGAAAAGGTCTTCAACGCCACCGGCAGGAATGCCGCTGCTGTGGTAATTTACAACGAGCCCAGGGTGGGAAACGCCACCGTGTCAATGTCTCACATAGGTAAGAGTCTTCCGTTGTCCCCCTCATACACACGTAACCCCCTCATGCAAACCCCTTGCCATACCCATGACCCACATCTCTAAGCGCCCCTCACCAACCCGTTCAACATGTGTAAAAGGCTCACTACAGACACAGGCGTGACATCTCGCCAACTAGGAGTGCCTCCTCTTCCCCTCCCTCCACCACCTCCACAGCCCCGGGTACCACCCTATTCTTTAGCTTAAAGAGGCTCCCAACCTACGTAAAAATAGGTACCTCGCGAACTAGGCTGGCACCATAGTCTGCCTCCATACCACCTCCACAAACGCCCTCCTGATACCACCGTGTTATACCTCTCTGTAAGAGGCTTCTTCATAAACATGGATAACTCGACAACAAGAAGTGCCCATCCCTAAAATCCTGTCTCCAGCCCACCTTCACACACAGCAGCTAGTATCATCGTGTTCTACCTCTGTAAGAGACTCCCTCCCAACAGGAACTTAAACATGGCTCCTACGAGCAGTGCCCCAAGCTTTACAAATTCTATCAAGATCACCTCAACACACAGCCTTCCCCCACAATTCCTTCCCCACACCTGGCTACTGACCCACCCCTTTAACACACCATCTCCTTAGAGAAGCCAGGGTTGTATTGCTGACATATCAGACATCTCTGACACAGGCTTTCTGCTACAAGTCTGAATTTTGGATTGTACCAGGTCTGCTTAAAAGACCTTATCATGGCGTCTCTTCCTATGTGTCCCTGGCCATGATACATACGTGCCATTGTAGACATCATGCCATCAGGCATTACTGGTCTTCCATCTCGATAGACCCACACACGGTCCTTCTCTCTTGGTGCACACCCTGCTTTTATCCATTGTTTCATTTCCACATCTCTTGACTCTTCCTGCAATTGTCTCACTTCCTCCCAGGTTCCTACTGCGTTAGTAAACATTACTGAGCAAGAAGACATTTCTCTCTCCTTAGCCCGATTGACTGAATTCTGGTTCCGTGCATAATATTGTGCCATATCATTAGCATACCTATTCCCAGTAGTGATGTAATCGCTTCCCTGACTATGGGCAGCACATTTTACCACAGCCAATTGGTTAGGCAGCTGTATCGCCTCAATCAACTTCCCAACCACTTCAGCATTCTTTATAGGGGTTCCACTTGAGGTCAGGAAACCTCTTTGCAGCCAAAGCTGGCCAAAATCATGGACGACCCCGAAGCCATACTGGCTGTCCGTTAACACAGTCACTCTCACACTTTTCCCAATTTTACATGCTTTGGTCAAAGGAACAAGTTCAGGTACTTGAGCTGACCTCACTCCTTTCAGATAAGATGCTTCCATCACTGCTGCAACCGTGCATACTGCATATGCTGCGCTTAGCACTCCTTCATCTGTTCTCAAACATGACCCATCAACAAACAACACAAAATCACTCTCAGGCAGTGGTACATCCTTTATATCTGGTCGTGGCTTTGTGCAATACTCAAGCACATCCAAACAGTCATGATCTGCTTCATCTCTCACTTCCACATTCTCAGCATCAGGTAACAGCGTTGCAGGATTCACGTTCACACATCTCGCAAGGCTCACATTCGTTGCACCTAATATGACCTTCTCATACTTAGTCAGCCGACTATGTGTCATATACTGAGTACGACTCCTTGTTAAAAGAATCGCCACATCATGAGGAACAAACACTTTCAATGGATACCCCATCACAATTCCTTCACTCTGCTCCAAACTTCGACCTGTTGCAGCCACTGCTTTCAGACACCCAGGTAAAGCTGCAGCCACTGGGTTAAGCATTGAGGAAAAATATGCGATTGGTCTCCTCAATCTTCCATGCTACTGGATCAACACAGAGAGTGCACATCCATTTCTCTCACTGCAATACAACTCGAACTCTTTCTCATAGTCAGGCATGCCCAGTGCTGGTGATTCACACAATCCCTCTTTTAATTTTTTGAATGCTGCCAATTCTTCCTTGTTCAATTCAAGGGGATCTGTTACATCACTCCTTGTTAATCGCACTAAGGGCTTTGCAATCAGGGAAAAGTTACTAATCCACTGACGACAATACCCCACCATTCCCAGAAACATTCTCACTTCTCTTTGGGTCATGGGGGCTCTCATTCCTTTTATAATTCTGATTCTGTCTATTGTTATTTTTCTCAGTCCTTTCTCAATTTTATGTCCCAAATATTGCACTTCTTTCTGGCAATACTGTAATTTTGTTGGTGACACTTTCAACCCTCCGTCTGCCAAATGATTCAATAGTGCTATTGTGTCTACCTCGCAAGCTTCACGTGTTTTCGACGCCACCAAAAGGTCATCGATATACTGCACTAGTACTGAACTCTCAGGCATTTGCAGACTTTCCAACGATTTCTTCAACAATTGATTGAATATTGAGGGGCTCTCTGTATACCCCTGTGGGATTCGGCACCATGCCAAAATCCGCTCTCCAAAACGAAATGCAAAACTTGGCTGACTGTCGTGGTGCAATGGGATAGAGAAAAATGCATGACATAGATCAATTACTGTATACCATTCCGCATCATGGGGAATCTGGTACAGAATTACTGATGGGTTCGGCACAATAGGACAGCATGATACCACAATGTTGTTTGCCTTTCTCAAATCTTGCACTATCCTGAATTTTCCATTAGGCTTTTTCAGTCCCATTATCAGTGAATTACATGGACCACTCATAATCTCTCTCAAAATTCCTTGCTTGATCATTTTCTCAATTATTGGAGTAACCCCTTCAATTATCTCCGGTGTCAATCTGTACTGAGGGACGTTTGGATAACTTATTCCTTCCTTTACAGTTATCCTGACTGGATCTACATTTCTCATTAATCCTACATCTTCTCCAGTAAAATCCCACACTTCTGCCTTCACTGACTGTTTTAATTCTTTAGGTAATTCATCAGGGTTGAATATTGCATAGGTCTCAGTTACCTAATTTTCTCTATTAGCTATAGTCATTTTATATAGCACATCCTCATCTGGGGTTTCAAAAGCTATTCCATCTGGAGTACAGAATATAGTGCAATTCATCTTGCACAACAGGTCCCTACCTAATAAATTCACTGGACTGGTGTCACACACCACAAAGCGGTGCATTTCTGTAAATTTCCCTATACTGACTTTCACTGGTTCTGTCCAAAATGTTTTTAACTGTCTGTTGGACACACCAACCACTTGGATTGTTTCATCCGAAAGAGGAAGATTCTTAACATCAGCTGATCTAACAGTTGATCGAGTAGCACCAGTATCCACTAAGAAAGTAATATTTTCATCATTAACCTTCCCATCTACAAATGGTTCGGTCTGGTCTACTTCTAGAGTTGCGCCAAGTACGCACTCTTCTTCCTCTTTTCTGCACCGTCAATAGCTTTCCTCTGAGTCACTCTCATCGCGTTGCAGCCAATACTGTGAAACGGCGCGAGCGCGCGGCGGTTTATTTACCTGTTCTTCATTGTAGAATCCCGATTCATTATTATACTTCTGAGTGTTTCTGCTCTGCGGGAAAGGTGGTTTTGGCACCTGATTCTGTGAAGTAACCACCTGCTGCTGTTGATGCAGTTGACCACTCACCTCATTCTGCACCTGCGGATTCAATGATGCATTTTCATTATTAGTACTTGGAGGGTATTTACACTCGGATTTCCAATGCCCTAACCTACCGCAATTATGGCATGGGAACTTATTTTTAGCTTCTTCTATATTACCTTTCCCTTCTCCTGAGCCAAATCTCAGTTTAGTTCCTGGGTTATTTGCTTGTTCGACCATTTGTGCTTCCTGCCTTTCTGCTACCTTTACTTGTGCCCACATTGCCTTCTCTTTTAATTTTCGCTGTTTAGCCCCAATTTCGTCAATAAAATATTTAGCATGTCTTAATACTTCATCTATTTTCTTATTCTGCCAATCAACTGTATGCTGTTTTATCATGTCACCAATTTCTGGGCGTAAACCATATACAAATCTGTATACGAAATGACTCAAATCCTTATCACTTAAGTTCTCATCTCCACTGAACTGTTTAAAGGCTTGAATTAGTCTCTCATAGTATGCATGTACTGATTCCTTTGCTTCCTGATGCGTTCGATCAATCTTTACCCAATCTGTCTCTTTAGGGGGCACTTTGTTTTTCAAAAATACCATAACCTGTTCATACTTTTTCATTACTTCAGGGTCTGGGGCTCCTGTCTTAGGATGCCTAGGGTACTCCTGAGTTGGCCAGTTGATCATCAACTTGCGCTCAGACCACAAATCTGCTGGTACTATTATATCGAATAGACTATTTAAGTCTATCCACAATACTTTTGATAATTTTACAAATCTGTCTACCTGTCTGTACCACTCGACGGGCTTTTCGCGTAGTCGAGGGAAATCATTCGTAAATGGCAAAATGTCCTGTCTTGTCCATGGGACATGTACATATCCTCCTCCTGGGATCTCTCTCATGGGGTATTCAGTCACTACCTTTTCTTTTTCTCTAACAGGGAATGCCGAAACTGTCCTGTCTGGGGCATCATTTCGTTTTCTATACCATTTACTTCTCCATTTATCCACATCTCCCCATTTTCTCAAAACAATGATTATGTCCTTAATCTGACCTATCTGTCCTGTGGTGTTCAAATTTTCAATTTCTTTTTCAGTAAAATCAACTCGATAGATTTTCTGTAAGGCTTTTACCTTATCAATATCTATACCCATTTCATTCGCAACTTCTCCTAGTCTTTCATGCAGATTCCTTGCTCTCCATGTCACACTTTTACACAGGAATAACAGCTCCTCATCCTGATAAATCTTTAATTTTTCTACCGGAATAGTCCCTACAATCAATTCTTCCAATACCATCCGTAATTTTGCCACATCTATCGACTGAGAATCTTTATCTGGTCTCTGCAACCCCTTTAACCATTCACTCAGTTCTTCCACAGATGGTCCTACTGGGTTCTCTACACTACTCTGTTCTGGACTTCTTTGGGGTTCTAACAAAGTTTCTACTGTCATTCCATTTCTTTCAGCATAATTCTGATTAATAAAGGGATTATTTGAAATGTGTGGTTCAAACATATTTACTGTCGGTCCCCATGGATTTTCAATTTGACTCCGTTCTGGGCTCTCGATCACATTATTGTTCCGGTATGGTACTGTTAAACAATGTTCGCTATCCTTTTGCTTCTCAAAAACAGGCATTACTGGACCTATAGTCACTGGGACTGTTACAGCTTCCAGATTCTTAGTTAATTCTCTTATTTTCTCTGTTAATTCTAGAGTGGTTTTTGCCAATTCTGTTGAATTTTCGTTATCTATTTTATTCTCAAATCTCTTTTCTGCCTCTCTGATGGAATTTCTTTTTTCTAAATCTGGTGACATAGTCTCTGTCTTGATAATTCGTAATGTTTCTCTCATTGGGGCATTTGGTGTCAACATTTCTGGTTCTGGTCGGTACGGTGGTGGATTTTTATAAAACACATCATCCAACACATCATCATCTGAATCATTTGCTCCGTAACCTCTTGATTCCACAATATTCCTCTTTTCCACACATTTTCTACCTTCATTCTCTCCTACCGCTCTTACAGGAAACAAACCCTCAGTCATACTTGCATTCCTCCATCTTTTCACCCGATCATCATGCGTTTCATGTCCATATGACCTGCCAAACATATATCTGTAACCTCTACCATTTCTTTTTTTCTCGCTCATGTGCTTCGTCTTCCCACTCTGTCAATGCCTCAAACTGCGTCGGTCTAGGTCTTGGTTCTAAGTACATAATTTTTTTGCGCAAGTTGCTTAAAACAGCCAAATTAAAACAACCATGTTCTGGAAATGCCAAGACTCCATCGTCCTTGGTATATTTTACCCAATTATCTACCCAAATACAAGTATGATATCCATACTTCGCAATCATTAGAGCTGCGGGGGTTTTCGGTGGAGGAATTAACTGTCCTTCCCTAGTTTTGACCTGCTTGTCCTTCATGAACCACCTTTTAACTTTACCAAACCAGGATTTCTTTTCTCTATCTGGTGGCTGGTAATACATTTTCTTGGTTTTTTGTGTATCGCTAGTCTCTTACGACTATACCGCTATTTCGTCCACTCACAGCACAACTTCACGCTAACGCACCAATCAAGAGCGTCTACGTCACTGTCTCAGTCCTCTAATCCCAGCGCGACTCACACTAACGCACCAATGACGAGCGTTTACGTCACCCTGTACTTCTCCAATCCCAGCGCGACTTCACACTAACACACCAATCTGGAGCGTTCCACACTTCTGACCCACTGTCCAATCCCAGCGCGGTCGTTCTGACGTCAGCAGCCGCTACGGCAGTTCTGCTCCTGTCTACCCCTCCTTTACAAGACCGCTCCATGAACTTTTACTGCAACTTTTACAATTCTATTAGTAACAACACTAAAACATCTCCATTGTCTGCTCCGCTAACCAAAGAATAGCAATAGACCTTTCTCACGAGAATTCCGTCTTTCCCGAGAGCAGCGCTTACCTCTGCCCTACTACGGAATCGTTACTTCCGTTGATAAAGTAGCAATGCCCTCTACTTCACTCTTCTAGCAAACATTAGCTAAATGTTTCTCTGGTATTTTAGAAATAAACCTAGAGTTTTGCAATCAACCCGAATGCCTTTACATTCACACTCGTTCATACAAGAAAATGTAGTACATACGTACAGAATCCTGTCTTTTCTGAGAACAGCGAACAGTCTGTCCTACTACAGAATTATGACACACGTTAACAAAGCAGCACTTCCCTCTACTTTGTCCTTCTAACAAGCTCAGAGAACACCTGCTACCTTTTCAGTGATAAGCGTTATCGGTATGCCAATTGGTTTCCTGGTACTTAAAGACCAAAATTTCACAGGTAACCTTCGCTTTCATACACACTTCTCTCACACCGAGAATATTTCTAGTGGCAACACACGACGATGGCGCCGAATCGAACCCAGACAATGCGCCGTGCAACTTCACTTGTCACACATTTCCCCTGTGTACCTACAGGGCAACAACAATTCCGTCTTTCCCGAGAGCAGCGCTTACCTCTGCTCTGCTACGGAACTGTTACAAACTTCCGACTTCCTACATCCCAGAAGCCATGCTAACAACATATAACTCGACGCAACTCAACATATAGTGTTAGTACATAAATCAATACCAATCAATAATCAATAAGCTATTTACAAGCAATGATCACTAAACCAAAACAGTAGTAAACCATATCTCTGCTACCAAGAAAAACTGATGCAGCGCGGAATGCAAAATCCCTCTCTTCGTCACAGGTCATAGATCACAAACAATACTACATACGCTGGTGGGGCCCATAACACCAACATATACCCATCAAATAACCTGTTTCAAAAGAGGTGATCGTTCCACTCGCTGTAATGGGAGAGAGTACTCACATAACCCTATTCATAAAGATCTAAACTCCATCTTTAGTACTCCTCCCATGTATAGGCCATGGATCTACTAGCTGCAGGTTGAAGTGATAACGAAATCTATAACATCATTTACATAAATACATTTTCTCAAATAATAACGACCCAACACAGTTCTTTGTAATGATTATTACATTTTATCTAAATAATTGAATTCGATTCTCTGGGTTTTAATCAAGCAAATTAGATCATCACAGTTACCTATTCTGGCTAAAAGTCGCCCTCTAAGTCAAAATCCCGGTCATCGGTTCATACCTTCAGAGTCTTTGGAAACAGCTGTCCCGCAGTGTCACCGTCCTCTCCGTCAGTAAATCGCAAATCTTCTGAAGGATCTCGAACAATTGAAAGGCAAAAGCTAAGGCCCCTCTCTAATCTACCATTTTTATAGTAAATTTACATTCCAAAATGTAACTATTGAACTTTTGAACAAATTTGATTGGTCCGTTGGGGAAAGTTCGACTTCTTTCCCATACATATAATGTGTCTTTAGATATAGTTCCAATCCACGCAATAGTATCTTTTCATTGTTTCTTTCAGAGCAGCTTGGCCGTAAGCCCAGGAAATAGCCTTGGTTGTCACAGTTGAGTCGGGGTCATGCAAAGGCTGCGGCAGCTGATGGTGACGCATGCGCACTTCACCCAGAGATGCTCATAATGGAGTTGTTCTCGTCTAACAGGGACGTCGGCCATTTTGTGGCCACCAAATGGTCAACTTAAGCAAAGAAACACAAAAATATAATTAATACATAGAAATGACTAATAATCTGTTATCCCCTTACTAATACCCATATGTGTATGTATTTATCTAGCAGAAGCAACACTTAATGCGGGTTATAATCACATTAATAAAGCACAAATCACAGATACATCACAAAAGCAACATATAATCATGCAATTTCTGAATATATATTATTAATATGCATACAAATTTAGTTTACGTCATTAGTTAGGCCATGCCACTGCAATTCCTACGTATATTTCTTATATTAGTAATGTTGATTAATTCACACAGCAAACCATTAGTATAATTACAATTAATTAATTAATCTTATTAATCTAAACATGCAAAATGGAGATGGTATACAATTTTAAAAGACAACCCCACTCCAGTAATCCCCCCTTTGGTGATTTTATCACCACCATAACAATAAATTGATGCATCCTTTTACGGAAAATCGAAATGTATTCTTGCTCTTAATTATAGTTCAGTTTCTTCTTCATCTCTTTTTGCTTTTTTATACAACTTTTCTTTCCACTCTTCTAAAGTTATCTCTGTTAAGTCTCCATCTACATCCTTCTTTCTTTTTAGTTTTTCTCTTTTTATTTTATTCTTTGTTTTCTTGTTTTTACAACACATACATCCTAATCTTAATATTAGTAAGACGAAAATCACACAAGTTAATGGGAATAAGATCTTACCTATAACTGTACTACCTATTTTTGTTAAGAAATTTTTAATAGCAGCAAAATTTTTCCCAATCTTTTCCCAAACACTTTCAACCTCCAGTGGTACAATTTCGTCATGCAATTCAGTAATATTTTTAATGTAAACCTTAAGGTCTTTGCTTTCGTCTGGAATGTAAGTGCAACAATGTTGAACTTTCAGCATTCCACAGACTCCACCCTCTTTTGCCAACAAGATATCAAGGGCAAGTCGATTTTGCAGTACCATAGCACGCATGGCAACCATTTCAGTATTAACCAATAAAAATCCTCCAGTGGTGCTTGTTGACAAGCGATCCACTACTGTTGATAATCTTCTAATATTGTTCGCATTCAGAGATATTCCCACTGCTGGTATCAATGCTCCAAAAATGTCACCTACAATTTCTGCCCAAGATTCTCTTTTACTACGTGTTAATTGATTACCTAACCTATGTACACCATCTTTATCTCTGTCCATGTGAAAGATTTTTGGAAAGACCAGGCCTACGTAACATGTGCCATACCAATGGTCTGGCAAACGATAATATGCCCTGTTCCCATAGATGAAATAAAGTCCAGGAACGACTGGATCTCTTCCACCTTTAAATCCCCATCCACCTATGATTTGATATGTATCATGGCACTCACTATTCCCTAGAAAATGATTATCATATGCTGTTTGATTTCTTCTGATACACAGTTTCCCTTTCTGAGGCCAATCTAAAGCCAAAGTTGGATTAGACTCTCCCTTCATATGTTTTTCCATTTCTACATCCCAGACTGTTTTCTCCCCTTTTCCTTCAGATCCTTTTCTTCTCATTTTCAATCTCCTTTCCTCAACCATGTCTAGGAATGTCTTTTCTTCATTCTTCAAACTGCATGTCAAATTATTTTTAAATATATACTCTAATGTTAGCTCCTTAGTTACTAAGAAAAATTCACCTAATACATTAGCAGGTCTCACTTTGTTCAGTTTATTATTAGCAGGAACTTGCGAAAAAATGTTATCTACATCTGAAAAATAATATTCTAATTTACCTGTTTCATAAAATAAGCTTGCTATCACACTACATGCTATTCCATATGTTGCTGGAAGGTGATGATATGTCACTCCCTCTGACACAGAAGCAGGTAACTGCATACATACGTAGCAATACCTTACGTCCATGGTCTTTACATATTCATACAATAACTTTGAAAACACATTATTTGAAAAATCATTAATAGACCTATCCTTATGTAAATAATTATTATCTATTCTAGTCGGAACTACCTTTGGAATCTTTTTTATGTTAGTAATGTTCTCAGTGTGTCCTTCTAGTGTATCTATAGTGACCTTAAAAGAAATTATTAGAGCAAGTATACTCCATAGAAGCATTAATAATCCTGTACAACAACAACACATTTTACACCATCTCTTCATGAATGTACATTTACTTTTGTTAGCCATCTTGTTAGTTTGGACTGTGTCTTTTGACTTAGCCTCTTTTATTTCACCACTAGTTCTCTAACCTTAGGCTTCTAAGGCCCTACTTAGTTCTACCAGTATCTATCGTTTGATTCAATTGTTACTTCTTCATCCGTAGTTTTCTAATTTTTCTCAGTTTGGCATTTCATCATTTTTCACTTCTTTCAATGCACCCAAATACAGAATTTCCTGATCTTCCGTTTCTTCTTCTCCAATGTCGGATAAGATAACTCTCGGGATTCCTGCTTCTTCCTCTTCTTCAACCACTTTCAGTACAGCCTCCTCTGGATTTCCTTGACTATCTGCCTCTTCCTCCGTTTCATGCAGTGCCACATACGTCCATTCTGGTGACTTATACTTCTGGTTGGGTTTTCTTGTTCTTTTCCCCTCTTCTTGATTAACCTCTTCTTCTTTTGATTTGTCTTGGCTTGTCACTTCATTCACCTGATCGTCTCTTGGTGATTTTACTCGTGTCAGCCGATATCTCAATCTCTTTATTTTATTTGGCCACATTTCATCCTTTTTTACTCTTTTCTGTTTACTTTCTTTATTGTTCTTTTCCTCTCTCCAAGCTCTTTTTCTTAGAACTCGTCCTTCTGGTATCTCATTTTCACTCTCTTCAGATTCTGTCTCAACTTTCTTTTTCTTTTCGACAACTTCTTTTTCCACCACTTTTTTCCCTACTTCTGTCCCTCCTCGGGTCTCCGACACGCAATCTTCCTGCTGGCTACTTGTCCCTTCACCTAGCTGGATGTTGCAGTTCCCTACACCTCCTCGGGGGTCTTCCGCAATCTGTCCCTCTCTCTCTGTACCTGTCCCTATTCCACTTTGATCTATTATTTCGGGTGGAATTTCTCTTGGTTTTTCATCTGAAACTTCCTTCTCTAGAATTTCTTTCACTGCTTCTTGGTTGTCTTTTCCTTTCTCCTTTCTGTGTTCTTTTCTGAGACCTTGACTTCCCTGTTCGTCTTCAGAATCTGAACTGATATCAGAAATCTGCAATCGTCTTCTCAGAGAGCTACTTCTGGGGACTAATATCTGATCAGGTTCCTTTTCCCCCCTTTCAGGATTTTCTTGTGTTCTTTGCTCTTCGTTATCTGATTCAGTACTTGACTCTGATTCGTCATAGTACTCTCTTCCTTTGCTGTCAACTGGATTTGGTATCCTCAAAGTATGGCTTGCATGGATCCAGTTTTTCACTCCAGCACACTTCACAGCTGTTGTTGTGGTCAGAATGACTTGTCTTGGTTTTCCCCACCTTGGAACCCAACAGTTTCTTCTTCTGTGGACTTTTATCCTTACCCAGTCTCCTGGGCTCAGATCATGGTCTGGCTTCCTTTGAAGGGTGGTGGCATCCGCTCCAACCTGATGAAACACAGAATGAACTGCGTCAGCCAGGCCTTTACAGTATTCCAACACCATGTCATCAGTTATTGTCATCAGCTTGTTGACTGGAATATAAACATGCCTCATCGCTCGTCCCATGATTATTTCATGAGGACTTAACCCTGTGGTTCTGTCTGGTGTTGCTCTAATGGTCATTAAAACAAGAGGCAAGACATCAGGCCATTTCATACCAGTGGCTAAACACATTTTTCCAATTCTGTTTTTGATTGTACCATTCATCTGTTCAACCACACCAGAAGCCTCTGGCCGGTAGGCACAATGTAGTTTCTGTTGTACATTCAATGCTTCGCTAATCAATTTTACAATCTCGTTATGAAAATGTCCTCCTCTGTCTGATTCAAGAGTCACTGGGAACCCAAACCTAGGGATGATATCTCTCAAAAGTAGCTTTGCCACTGTCAACCCATCATTTCTTCTTGTTGGGTATGCTTCCACCCACCTGGAGAACAGGTAAACTACAACCAGGACATACCTCAGTCTGTTACACGGAGGCATTTCAATGAAGTCAACCTACATTCTGGTAAAAGGTCCACCTTCCTGTCCTATGGTCCCTAGACTCATCACTGTCTTTCTCCCAGGATTGTATTGCTGACATATCAGACATCTCTGACACAGGCTTTCTGCTACAAGTCTGAATTTTGGATTGTACCATGTCTGCTTAAAAGACCTTATCATGGCGTCTCTCCCTATGTGTCCCTGGCCATGATACATACGTGCCATTGTAGACATCATGCCATCAGGCATTACTGGTCTTCCATCTCGATAGACCCACACACGGTCCTTCTCTCTTGGTGCACACCCTGCTTTTATCCATTGTTTCATTTCCTCATCTCCTGACTCTTCCTGCAATTGTCTCACTTCCTCCCAGGTTCCTACTGCGTTAGTAAACATTACTGAGCAAGAAGACATTTCTCTCTCCTTAGCCCGATTGACTGAATTCTGGTTCCGTGCATAATATTGTGCCATATCATTAGCATACCTATTCCCAGTAGTGATGTAATCGCTTCCCTAACTATGGGCAGCACATTTTACTACAGCCAATTGGTTAGGCAGCTGTATCGCCTCAATCAACTTCCCAACCACTTCAGCATTCTTTATAGGGGTTCCACTTGAGGTCAGGAAACCTCTTTGCAGCCAAAGCTGGCCAAAATCATGGACGACCCCGAAGCCATCCTGGCTATCCGTTAACACAGTCACTCTCACACTTTTCCCAATTTTACATGCTTTGGTCAAAGCAACAAGTTCAGCTACTTGAGCTGACCTCACTCCTTTCAGATAAGATGCTTCCATCACTGCTGCAACCGTGCATACTGCATATGCTGCGCTTAGCACTCCTTCATCTGTTCTCAAACATGACCCATCAACAAACAACACAAAATCACTCTCAGGCAGTGGTACATCCTTTATATCTGGTCGTGGCTTTGTGCAATACTCAAGCACATCCAAACAGTCATGATCTGCTTCATCTCTCACTTCCACATTCTCAGCGTCAGGTAACAACGTTGCAGGATTCACGTTCACACATCTCGCAAGGCTCACATTCGTTGCACCTAATATGACCTTCTCATACTTAGTCAGCCGACTATCAGCCTCATGCATCAACCCAAAATCCAGTCGGTAAAATACCGATTCGGTAATAGCTCCCGGTATTAAGTAAAAAATACCCAATCCCAATGCATCAACCCAAAAGCAGAAATCGCTATTTAAGGAATCCTTAAATAGCAATTCTTTAAATAGGGATTCCTTAAATACCGATTCCTTAAATAGCGATTGCATTTAAGGAATCCCAAAGTGAGATTCCTTAAATGCAATGCATCAAAGTTAAAAAATTAGCGATTTCGCTAATAGGGGGAGCAAATTACCATGAAGATGAACTGCATGGTAATTTGCAAAAACTTTGAAAAATGCACTTTTGTGCATTTTTCAAAGTTTCATGTTGCGCACACACATGCCCTTAGAGCATGTGTGTGTGCAACATATGTGCACATATCATTTTCAGGGGTGCAACAGGGTGTCCTTTTGACACCCTGGCACCCTTGAAAGTGCTCCCGCTATTATCGATTCGGTAATACCGAATCGCTAATACAGACTGGCTTTACATTCATTCCTATGGGCCTCCAAGCCCATAGGAATGAATGGGTAGGTATTCCTTATTACCGATTCGGTATTACCGATTCGGTAATAAGGAATATTAAGGAATCGCTATTTGAATAGCGATTCCTACATGCATAGCCTTTTGCTATTCCTTATTAGCGATTCCTTATTTTTCGCTAATAAGGAATCGCAAATGGCATTGTTGATGCATAGGCCCCTAAGTGTCATATACTGAGTATGACTCCTTGTTAAAAGAATCGCCACATCATGAGGAACAAACACTTTCAATGGATACCTGTAGGAGAGTAGGGTCTGCTATCCTATGGTCACCCCAAATTTTTGCTTTTTGCTTCACTGGTTTTTGACATATTGAGGCTGTGGGCCTGCCAATCAGACCCCCAGCCTGCTGTTCTCTCTACTAAATTAAAACTATGCACCCTAGGTGCATAACCAATTGGAAGTGGATCACCCTGTCAGCCCCTGTACCAGTGTACACTAGGTACCCAGGGCATTGGTGTACCCAAGGCCTGCCAAGGGCTGCAGCATGTATTATGCCACCCCAGGCTTGGCCTAACAATCTGACACAACTGGCTGATCACTCAGCTGGGGTAAGTTGGTGTAATCACCTCTTACTTAGGTGTAGTATACCTATACCTAACCTTAAATGGGACACCTGGTAACCTATAAGTCACTCCTATGGCAGGCCTTAACAATCCTGAAGGCAGAGTGCTTGGTTCCATGTGAGATGGTGCTCTGGCATGAGCTGAGCCTATCTGCAGTGGTCGGAACAACTTCCTTCTACTGTTTCCAGATATCGTCATACCATATACTCTTAAGTGCATTATGAACCTCGCGGTTAAATGCTATCTTTGGTTTGGCTTTATCAAAACATGTCGAGTAAGGTGTCATACGAATTGGAATACTAACCCCTCGCCAATTCTGGCGACGGGGTTAGCATTCCACCCTTCTAGAGGGACACGACATGTACAGTGCCTGAAACCCGGGTAAAATCAGACATAGCCTCAGCTCCACAAAATGGATGCTGCCACCACAGACACAAGTCTGCCCTCCTGCTGCTGGGAGTCCTTCCAGCTTGGGAGGTGTGGACAAAGGGTTTCCTGCCAGGGGAGGTGCGTGCACCACCCCAGACAGGATTTTGTGTATTGGTCAGGTAGGGCTTGAAAGAAACCAGACATGCCTGTGGCTCACAAGGAGCCTCGGTGCATATGCCAGTTCAAACCGGTCCTGGGGCACACCAGTCCCGGGCGTGGGGCGAGCTGGACAAAGGATTGGGGGTGTAACCACCCCCCTTCCTGGTCCCACCCATAGGGAGGGACCTAGCAGGTAGTCCGGCCCCTAGAATCCGCTTAAAGGTAGGAGCTGTGTCCTAAGACTTCAGACATCCTGGAATCAACTTGAAACTAAGAAGAAGACGGGAACTTCGACATTCTGCTGCACAGAAGACTGAAGAAAATCTCCCCTGTGGTCAGGGAGTGACCACCTTGCTAACGCAAGCACCATCCAGCGCATCAACGTCTGCTTTGCCGCCGCCTCCCGCCGGAGCCCGAGCCCAGAGACTGACAAGACCTGGACCTCCAGACCTCTCACCGCCCGATCCACAGTCCCTGAGAAGAAGAGACCCGTGGAGGCACCGAGACACGTGGAGCCAGCCATCTTGGAACGACTACGACAAGCTGACAAGTGCAACAACCGAGGCTCCCTCCAAGTTGTGCTTTGGGATCTGAGAAGCCCAACCCCCGAGCAGCATCTGCACCAAAGGTGAGCCCTCCAGCATCTCCACGATCTGCGTGGGGCCCTTCTGCATTTTGCCACTCGACGCGCCTAACCGGTTGCTGGCCCGCTGGCCAGTGGCCATCTTGGCGACGAACTCTACGAAATACACTGCTGGTCTGGTTGCTCCAGACTGGCCCTTGCTCCCCTCCAAAGGAGCAATCCCTCTGACCTTGCTGGTCAGAACCAACAGCTGATTTCCGAATCCTCCTACAATTGCTTTTGCCAAGGCTTGTTTGCTTCGATCAGGTCGCCGACACCGCCGACAGCGAGAGCCTGCGTGGGACAGCTCGTGAGCCGACTCCTGGACGTCGTCGACCTTCAGGGACCACGTGGCTGCGGAGACAAGCTACCCCTCATCACCTGTTTGCACCCGACATCGCCTGGTACCCACCTGGTGCCACGCTGGTCACTGGCTAGTGACTGTGAACACTGTCCCCTCTGCTTACAGGTCTTCAACATCTCCGATCCACTCTTGGATCCACTGCATCTCTCCCGGACCGACCGCCTGCAGCATCTTTGTCTTCAAGCTCCACGGAACAGATAGAAGAAACCCGACGCACTTCGAGGCCTATGCACCCGCTTCCTGTGGGTGAGGTAAAGCTGGCACACCTGTGCCCAAGTGTAGTATTACATCTCTAGTGCCTGTGTTCCAAATCTTGAGTTCCTAGTCCATCCGGAAGATCCTCTTTGCAGTAACTTTGTACTTTTTACGCACCCATTGAAACCTATGGGAGCACGCGTGTGACTATTTGCTCTGCACACGCCACCCGTGGACCTCCTGGTCACTAACTGACGTTAGCTCCTTGTAGGCCCAGCGATTCTAGAGGCCCTAGGCCTTTTCCCTTTTCTGTTCGTGGTACTTATACCACTATTTTAGTATATGGTTTGAGTGGCCACCAGGGCCTATCCATATAACGTGCAACTTCTGTGTATTCTGTGATAATCTTGTTTGACGATTTGTGCTCCTGTGCTCATAAAGAGACTAGGGGTTACTTTGAGAAATAAATACATATATATTTTGAATATATATCTGTGTGGTGTCCTTTCATTGGTATAAAAGGGGGTTACATTTGGTAAAACAGCTGGCTTAACACGCTTCACGAGTTTAGCCTCAAAGACTGCTTAGCCTACGCTACCACTAGGGCAGCTAGTCCGAAAAGGTTGACTTACAACCACACCATAAGGGTTGCTTGGCATGGTACAAGGTGATCACTTTAACTAGTGAGCATCATATACCAGGCCAACTTCTCACATTGGTGAGCAGCGGTTGGATTTGAGCTTGCTGTGTTTTACCATTGTAATCTCTTGGTTACCAATTGAAAGATCACATAGGTACCTGTAGGTACATATAAAACAAGATTAGATATACATAAGTTCTACTGAACTTAGTTGTTGTAGAGCAAAGGGAGTAGCACACCCTGACTACAACTACTAGATAGGTTTAGTAGGTAAACCCAAGTGTAGGTAGATTGCAACACATCCACCCACACTTAAGAGCAATGGCCGGGGCAGAGGGGTCCACTGTACCCATCTCTGTTGAGAGTGACCCCCAGAGGGCAACATCCAGCTTTGCTACCCTTAATCAGAATGAGCTCAGGCATTTGGCAACTCTTAGAGGCCTTAAACAGCCCAAGAACCCAAACTCTGCTGAGCTCAGAGAGCTCTTACAGAATGATGAGAATCAGAGAGCACTCAAGAAAGCTTCCCAGTTAGCCCCCTTAGGGTCAGGAACAGGAGGCCCCCCTTCTGAAGATACTACAGAGGTACCCAGTTCCAATAGCCATCCCTTAGATGAGAACCATACTACAGGGGAGGAAAGTGGTGAGGATACAGAAAGTAGTGATGATGAAGGGAGAACTAGCCCAGTGCCAAGTATTATACTTGGCCCAGCTAAACTAAGGCTATTGGGGACTGACAATGGGTTCACCCCATTGGATCTCCCCAGTGGACTTAACACAGGGCTTGGGAGGCAAAGGAATCGCTCAGGTGACTCCAATGCTTCTCATGGCTCTAGAGGCTCTCAAGGTCACTCCAGGAAAAGGATGACCACCCCTCAGAGGAGGGAACATGAGGCCAGAATGCAGGAAGCCCAGCTGAGGATCAGGAAGCAGGAGCTAGAAGTAGCCCTGATGTAAGAAAAACTGAACAAGGCTAGGCAACCTAGAGAGAGTGGGTCTATACCCACTGGTGGCAGCATTGTCCCTAAGGACAAAGATAGGGTCTTTGACAATAGGAACCTGTCTAAGGTTGTGCCCCCCTACAAAAGTGGGGATGACATCCACAAATGGATAACTGCTCTTGAGAGAGCCTGCAAAGTACAGCAGGTTCCTGAAGACCAGTGGGCAGCAATCCTCTGGCTCTCCTTTGAAGGAAGAGGCAGAGACAGACTCCTCACTGTTAGAGAAGAGGATGTCAGGAACTACAGAGTCCTGAAGAGTGTTCTGGTAGATGGGTTAGGCTTAACCACTGAACAGTACAGGTTAATGTTCAGAGACACCCAAAAGACACAGACTCAGGACTGGTCTGAATATGTTGAATGTGCCACTAAGGCTTTGGAGGGTTGGTTGCTGGGAAGTAAGGTATCTGATTTTACAGGATTGTATAATTTGATGATGAGAGAACAGATTTTAAATAACTGTCAAAACCAGCAACTGCATCAACACTTGGTTGACTCTGATCTGACCTCTCCCCAAGAATTGGGAAAGAAGGCAGACAAATGGGTCAGAACCAGGGTTAAGCAAAAGAACCAGAACCAGGGCCAAGGGGGTGATCAGAAGAAAACAGACCAAAAGGGTGGAGATCAGAAACCTAAAGACCAGAAGTCTTCAACAGGGCCCCAAACTACTGCTAAGGAGGGTGGGTCCCAACAGTCCAAGAAGAAGAAAGAAGGTCAGAAGAAACCCTGGTGCAATCATTGTAAAAATACAACTCACTGGACTAGTGATTGCAAAAAGGGTGGAGCCCCCAACACTGTTGCCCCTAAGGCACCTGCTCCCAGTACTACTGTTAGCAGTGTTGGTCCCCAGACAAAGGGTGTAGTGGGAATCACTATGGGAACGGAAGGAGATTCTGACTTAGACAGAACCCTTACACAGGCAGTCTTGATCTGTGATGGGGACATTGATTTGTCCCTGACTGTGAGCCCCAGTAACCTGGGCAAGTACAGACAGACTCCTTTAATTAATGACAAAGTGGCTCAAGCCTACAGGGACACATGTGCCAGTGTCACTATGGTGACACCAGGCTTTGTGGACCCTGGACAGTACATACCAGGTGAGAACTACCTGGTGACCAATGCCAGCAATGCCACTACTTCACATAGTGTGGCAGTTGTTAACTTCTCATGGGGAGGGGTAACTGGCCTCAAAAGGGTTGTGGTTAGTGCAGACCTCCCAGTAGAATGTTTGTTGGGCAATGACCTAGAGAGTTCTCTATGGTCAGAAGTGGAGTACAGGACTCATGCAGAGATGTTAGGTATATCATCACATGTCCTTGCTGTGACCAGGTCACAGGCCAAAAAGTGCCTCACTGAACCTCAGGTCTTGGATCCTGGAACAATGGACCAAGCACCTACCAAGAAGAAGAACAGGAGGGTCAAGGCTGTGCCTTCCCCCCTGCCTCAGAGTGATGATCAGCCTTCCCAGGAAGCTGATCTAGAGGACCCTGAAGGAACTGTCCCTGAAGAGCTTGAACCTGATCAGGTTGAGTTTCTGGGGACAGGGGGACCTTCAAGGGCTGACTTGAGGCAGGCTCAGTTATCCTGTCCCTCTCTTGAACCCCTCAGACAGCTGGCTGCTGCTGAGGCTGCTGGGAATGCTCAAGGTACCCATAAAGTGTATTGGGATGAAGGGCTCCTTTATTCAGAGGCTAGAGACCCCAAGCCTGGTGCTACCAGGAGGTTGGTTATACCTCTGCAATTTAGGGGCTTCCTTCTTACCTTGGCCCATGATATTCCTTTAGCAGGACACTTAGGCCAGAATAAGACTTGGGACAGGCTTGTCCCTCACTTTCACTGGCCTCATATGAATGAAGATACAAAGGAGTTTTGTCGCTCCTGTGTCACCTGCCAAGCCAGTGGCAAATCAGGTGGCACAACAAAGGCCCCCCTAATCCCACTACCTGTGGTGGGGGTCCCCTTTGAAAGAGTGGGAATAGACATAGTGGGTCCCATGGATCCTCCCACTGCATCTGGGCACAGATTTATACTGGTGGTAGTGGATCATGCCACCAGGTATCCAGAGGCAATTCCCCTTAGGACCACTACAGCACCTGTTGTGGCCAGGGCCCTGCTGGGAGTATTCTCCAGAGTGGGGTTTCCTAAGGAGGTAGTATCTGACAGAGGTACCAACTTTATGTCAGGATACTTGACAGCTATGTGGAAGGAATGTGGTGTCAACTACAAGTTCACCACCCCTTATCACCCACAATGCAATGGGCTTGTTGAGAGATTCAACAAGACCCTAAAGGGTATGATCAAAGGATTACCTGAAAAGCTCAGGCGAAGATGGGACATCCTTCTACCCTGCCTTCTGTTTGCTTACAGAGAGGTCCCACAAAAAGGAGTTGGCTACAGCCCCTTTGAATTGTTGTTTGGGCACCCTGTGAGAGGCCCACTGTGTTTGGTGAAGGAAGGATGGGAGTTACCTCTCAAAAAGCCTAAGCTAGACATAGTGGACTATGTACTTGGTCTCCGCTCCAGGATGGCTGAGTATATGGAGAAGGCATCCAAAAACCTTGAGGCAAGCCAGGCCTTACAGAAAGCTTGGCATGACCAAAAGGCTGTCTTGGTTGAGTATCAGCCAGGACAGAGGGTATGGGTGTTGGAGCCAGTGGCCCCAGCAGCACTCCAAGACAAATGGTCTGGACCCCATACAATCCTGGAAAAGAAGGGGGAGGTCACCTACTTGGTGGACCTAGGAACTCCCAGGAGTCCCCACCGGGTACTCCATGTTAACAGGCTTAAAGCATATGTTGACAGGGCAGACATGGGCTTGCTCATGGCTACAGATGAGGGACAGGAGGAAGAGAGTGACCCTCTCCCAGACCTGTTGTCTCAGAACCCTGAAGATGGCTCAGTTGAAGGAGTGACCCTTGGAGGCAACCTCACTGCCCATCAGCAGACTGAATGTAGACAGGTTCTACAATCATTTTCACATATGTTTTCCTTGATACCTAGTCAAACTGACTGGTGTACCCATGTGGTGGACACTGGTGACAGTCTGCCTGTAAAGAACAAGCTTTACAGACAACCTGACCACGTCAGGGACTGTATAAAGGCTGAGGTACATAAAATGCTGGAATTAGGTGTCATTGAACCCTCAGAAAGCCCCTGGGCTAGCCCAGTGGTTCTGGTCCCCAAACCTCACACCAAAGATGGCAAGAGAGAGATGAGGTTCTGTGTGGATTACAGAGGACTCAATGCTGTCACCAGGACAGATGCACACCCTATTCCAAGGGCAGATGAGCTCATAGACAAACTAGCTTCTGCAAAGTTTTTGAGCACATTTGACTTAACAGCTGGCTATTGGCAAATCAGATTAGCTGAGGAGTCTAAGGCCAAAACAGCATTCTCAACCCCAGGTGGGCATTATCAGTTTGTGGTGATGCCCTTTGGTCTGAAGAATGCACCTGCCACCTTCCAAAGGCTGGTGAACCAAGTCCTTACTGGGTTGGATGACTTTTGTGCAGCATATCTCGATGACATTGCTGTCTTTAGCTCCACCTGGGAGGATCACCTGATCCACCTGAAGAAGGCTCTTGAGGCCCTGCAGAGGGCAGGCCTCACTATCAAGGCTACTAAGTGCCAGATAGGGCAGAGTAAGGTTGTATATTTGGGCCACCTTGTAGGTGGAGGCCAAGTTCAACCACTGGAGAGTAAGATACAATCCATCAAGGACTGGTCCCCTCCAACCACCCAGACTCAAGTTCGAGCTTTCTTGGGCTTGACTGGGTACTACAGGAAGTTTGTTAAGAACTATGGGTCCATTGTGACTCCTCTTAATGATCTGACATCCAAGAAGATGCCCAAAAAGGTTCAGTGGACAGTAAGCTGTCAAAAGGCATTTGATGACCTGAAGAAGGCCATGTGCTCTGCACCTATCCTGAAAAGTCCTGACTACTCCAAAGAGTTTATTGTCCAAACAGATGCTTCTGAGTTGGGTGTGGGAGCTGTGCTGTCACAACTTAATGTAGATGGTCAAGACCAACCCATTGCTTTTATTAGCAGAAGGTTGACCCCCAGAGAGAAGAATTGGTCAGCTATTGAGAGGGAGGCCTTTGCTGTGGTGTGGGCCCTGAAGAAGCTGAGGCCATACTTGTTTGGCACTCACTTCAAGATTCAGACCGACCATAAGCCCCTCTTGTGGCTAAATCAGATGAAGGGTGAAAACCCCAAACTGCTTAGGTGGTCCATTTCCCTACAGGGGATGGACTTTACAGTGGAGCACCGGCCAGGTACTGACCATGGGAATGCAGATGGTCTCTCCAGGTACTTCCACTTAGGACATGAAGACGAGACTGGTCAAGGCTAGTTTAATGTCCCAGCGTTTGGGGGGGGGTTGTGTAGGAGAGTAGGGTCTGCTATCCTATGGTCACCCCAAATTTTTGCTTTTTGCTTCACTGGTTTTTGACATATTGAGGCTGTGGGCCTGCCAATCAGACCCCCAGCCTGCTGTTCTCTCTACTAAATTAAAACTATGCACCCTAGGTGCATAACCAATTGGAAGTGGATCACCCTGTCAGCCCCTGTACCAGTGTACACTAGGTACCCAGGGCATTGGTGTACCCAAGGCCTGCCAAGGGCTGCAGCATGTATTATGCCACCCCAGGCTTGGCCTAACAATCTGACACAACTGGCTGATCACTCAGCTGGGGTAAGTTGGTGTAATCACCTCTTACTTAGGTGTAGTATACCTATACCTAACCTTAAATGGGACACCTGGTAACCTATAAGTCACTCCTATGGCAGGCCTTAACAATCCTGAAGGCAGAGTGCTTGGTTCCATGTGAGATGGTGCTCTGGCATGAGCTGAGCCTATCTGCAGTGGTCGGAACAACTTCCTTCTACTGTTTCCAGATATCGTCATACCATATACTCTTAAGTGCATTATGAACCTCGCGGTTAAATGCTATCTTTGGTTTGGCTTTATCAAAACATGTCGAGTAAGGTGTCATACGAATTGGAATACTAACCCCTCGCCAATTCTGGCGACGGGGTTAGCATTCCACCCTTCTAGAGGGACACGACATGTACAGTGCCTGAAACCCGGGTAAAATCAGACATAGCCTCAGCTCCACAAAATGGATGCTGCCACCACAGACACAAGTCTGCCCTCCTGCTGCTGGGAGTCCTTCCAGCTTGGGAGGTGTGGACAAAGGGTTTCCTGCCAGGGGAGGTGCGTGCACCACCCCAGACAGGATTTTGTGTATTGGTCAGGTAGGGCTTGAAAGAAACCAGACATGCCTGTGGCTCACAAGGAGCCTCGGTGCATATGCCAGTTCAAACCGGTCCTGGGGCACACCAGTCCCGGGCCTGGGGCGAGCTGGACAAAGGATTGGGGGTGTAACCACCCCCCTTCCTGGTCCCACCCATAGGGAGGGACCTAGCAGGTAGTCCGGCCCCTAGAATCCGCTTAAAGGTAGGAGCTGTGTCCTAAGACTTCAGACATCCTGGAATCAACTTGAAACTAAGAAGAAGACGGGAACTTCGACATTCTGCTGCACAGAAGACTGAAGAAAATCTCCCCTGTGGTCAGGGAGTGACCACCTTGCTAACGCAAGCACCATCCAGCGCATCAACGTCTGCTTTGCCGCCGCCTCCCGCCGGAGCCCGAGCCCAGAGACTGACAAGACCTGGACCTCCAGACCTCTCACCGCCCGATCCACAGTCCCTGAGAAGAAGAGACCCGTGGAGGCACCGAGACACGTGGAGCCAGCCATCTTGGAACGACTACGACAAGCTGACAAGTGCAACAACCGAGGCTCCCTCCAAGTTGTGCTTTGGGATCTGAGAAGCCCAACCCCCGAGCAGCATCTGCACCAAAGGTGAGCCCTCCAGCATCTCCACGATCTGCGTGGGGCCCTTCTGCATTTTGCCACTCGACGCGCCTAACCGGTTGCTGGCCCGCTGGCCAGTGGCCATCTTGGCGACGAACTCTACGAAATACACTGCTGGTCTGGTTGCTCCAGACTGGCCCTTGCTCCCCTCCAAAGGAGCAATCCCTCTGACCTTGCTGGTCAGAACCAACAGCTGATTTCCGAATCCTCCTACAATTGCTTTTGCCAAGGCTTGTTTGCTTCGATCAGGTCGCCGACAGCGAGAGCCTGCGTGGGACAGCTCGTGAGCCGACTCCTGGACGTCGTCGACCTTCAGGGACCACGTGGCTGCGGAGACAAGCTACCCCTCATCACCTGTTTGCACCCGACATCGCCTGGTACCCACCTGGTGCCACGCTGGTCACTGGCTAGTGACTGTGAACACTGTCCCCTCTGCTTACAGGTCTTCAACATCTCCGATCCACTCTTGGATCCACTGCATCTCTCCCGGACCGACCGCCTGCAGCATCTTTGTCTTCAAGCTCCACGGAACAGATAGAAGAAACCCGACGCACTTCGAGGCCTATGCACCCGCTTCCTGTGGGTGAGGTAAAGCTGGCACACCTGTGCCCAAGTGTAGTATTACATCTCTAGTGCCTGTGTTCCAAATCTTGAGTTCCTAGTCCATCCGGAAGATCCTCTTTGCAGTAACTTTGTACTTTTTACGCACCCATTGAAACCTATGGGAGCACGCGTGTGACTATTTGCTCTGCACACGCCACCCGTGGACCTCCTGGTCACTAACTGACGTTAGCTCCTTGTAGGCCCAGCGATTCTAGAGGCCCTAGGCCTTTTCCCTTTTCTGTTCGTGGTACTTATACCACTATTTTAGTATATGGTTTGAGTGGCCACCAGGGCCTATCCATATAACGTGCAACTTCTGTGTATTCTGTGATAATCTTGTTTGACGATTTGTGCTCCTGTGCTCATAAAGAGACTAGGGGTTACTTTGAGAAATAAATACATATATATTTTGAATATATATCTGTGTGGTGTCCTTTCATTGGTATAAAAGGGGGTTACATTTGGTAAAACAGCTGGCTTAACACGCTTCACGAGTTTAGCCTCAAAGACTGCTTAGCCTACGCTACCACTAGGGCAGCTAGTCCGAAAAGGTTGACTTACAACCACACCATAAGGGTTGCTTGGCATGGTACAAGGTGATCACTTTAACTAGTGAGCATCATATACCAGGCCAACTTCTCACAATACCCCATCACAATACCTTCACTCTGCTCCAAACTTCGACCTGTTGCAGCCACTGCTTTCAGACACCCAGGTAAAGCTGCAGCCACTGGGTTAAGCATTGAGGAAAAATATGCGATTGGTCTCCTCAATCTTCCATGCTTCTGGATCAACACAGAGAGTGCACATCCATTTCTCTTACTGCAATACAACTCAAACTCTTTCTCATAGTCAGGCATGCCCAGTACTGGTGATTCACACAATCCCTCTTTTAATTTTTTGAATGCTGCCAATTCTTCCTTGTTCAATTCAAGGGGATCTTTTACATCACTCCTTGTTAATCGCACTAAGGGCTTTGCAATCAGGGAAAAGTTACTAATCCACTGACGACAATACCCCACCATTCCCAGAAACATTCTCACTTCTCTTTGGGTCATGGGGACTCTCATTCCTTTTATAATTCAGATTCTGTCTATTGTTATTTTTCTCAGTCCTTTCTCAATTTTATGTCCAAAATATTGCACTTCTTTCTGGCAATACTGTAATTTTGTTGGTGACACTTTCAACCCTCCGTCTGCCAAATGATTCAATAGTGCTATTGTGTCTACCTCGCAAGCTTCACGTATTTTCGACGCCACCAAAAGGTCGTCGATATACTGCACTAGTACTGAACTCTCAGGCATTTGCAGACTTTCCAACGATTTCTTCAACAATTGATTGAATATTGAGGGGCTCTCTGTATACCCCTGTGGGATTCGGCACCATGCCAAAATCCGCTCTCCAAAACGAAATGCAAAACTTGGCTGACTGTCGTGGTGCAATGGGATAGAGAAAAATGCATGACATAGATCAATTACTGTATACCATTCCGCATCATGGGGAATCTGGTACAGAATTACTGATGGGTTCGGCACAATAGGACAGCATGATACCACAATTTTGTTTGCCTTTCTCAAATCTTGCACTATCCTGAATTTTCCATTAGGCTTTTTCAGTCTCATTATCGGTGAATTACATGGACTACTCATAATCTCTCTCAAAATTCCTTGCTTGATCATTTTCTCAATTATTGGAGTAACCCCTTCAATTATCTCCGGTGTCAATCTGTACTGAGGGACGTTTGGATAACTTATTCCTTCCTTTACAGTTATCCTGACTGGATCTACATTTCTCATTAACCCTACATCTTCTCCAGTAAAATCCCACACTTCTGCCTTCACTGACTGTTTTTATTCTTTAGGTAATTCATCAGGGTTGAATATTGCATAGGTCTCAGTTACCTAATTTTCTCTATTAGCTATAGTCATTTTATATAGCACATCCTCATCTCGGGTTTCAAAAGCTATTCCATCTGGAGTACAGAATATAGTGCAATTCATCTTGCACAACAGGTCCCTACCTAATAAATTCACTGGACTGGTGTCACACACCACAAAGCGGTGCATTTCTGTAAATTTCCCTATACTGACTTTCACTGGTTCTGTCCAAAATGTTTTTAACTGTCTGTTGGACACACCAACCATGCGGCGGTTTATTTACCTGTTCTTCATTGTAGAATCCCGATTCATTACTATACTTCTGAGTGTTTCTGCTCTGCGGGAAAGGTGGTTTTGGCACCTGATTCTGTGAAGTAACCACCTGCTGCTGTTGATGCAGTTGACCACTCACCTCATTCTGCACCTGTGGATTCAATGATGCATTTTCAATATTAGTACTTGGAGGGTATTTACACTCGGATTTCCAATGCCCTAACCTACCGCAATTATGGCATGGGAACTTATTTTTAGCTTCTTCTATATTACCTTTCCCTTCTCCTGAGCCAAATCTCAGTTTAGTTCCTGGGTTATTTGCTTGTTCGACCATTTGTGCTTCCTGCCTTTCTGCTACCTTTACTTGTGCCCACATTGCCTTCTCTTTTAATTTTCGCTGTTTAGCCCCAATTTCGTCAATAAAATATTTAGCATGTCTTAATACTTCATCTATTTTCTTATTCTGCCAATCAACTGTATGCTGTTTTATCATGTCACCAATTTCTGGGCGTAAACCATATACAAATCTGTACACGAAATTACTCAAATCCTTATCACTTAAGTTCTCATCTCCACTGAACTGTTTAAAGGCTTGAATTAGTCTCTCATAGTATGCATGTACTGATTCCTTTGCTTCCTGATGCGTTCGATCAATCTTTACCCAATCTGTCTCTTTAGGGGGCACTTTGTTTTTCAAAAATACCATAACCTGTTCATACTTTTTCATTACTTCAGGGTCTGGGGCTCCTGTCTTAGGATACCTAGGGTACTCCTGAGTTGGCCAGTTGATCATCAACTTGCGCTCAGACCACAAATCTGCTGGTACTATTATGTCGAATAGACTATTTAAGTCTATCCACAATACTTTTGATAATTTTACAAATTTGTCTACCTGTCTGTACCACTCGACGGGCTTTTCGTGTAGTCGAGGGAAATCATTCGTAAATGACAAAATGTCCTGTCTTGTCCATGGGACATGTACATATCCTCCTCCTGGGATCTCTCTCATGGGGTATTCAGTCACTACCTTTTCTTTTTCTCTAACAGGGAATGCCGAAACTGTCCTGTCTGGGGCATCATTTCGTTTTCTATACCATTTACTTCTCCATTTATCCACATCTCCCCATTTTCTCAAAACAATGATTATGTCCTTAATCTGACCTATCTGTCCTGTGGTGTTCAAATTTTCAATTTCTTTTTCAGTAAAATCAACTCGATAGATTTTCTGTAAGGCTTTTACCTTATCAATATCTATACCTATTTCATTCGCAACTTCTCCTAGTCTTTCATGCAGATTCCTTGCTCTCCATGTCACACTTTTACACAGGAATAACAGCTCCTCATCCTGATAAATCTTTAATTTTTCTACCGGAATAGTCCCTACAATCAATTCTTCCAATACCATCCGTAATTTTGCCACATCTATCGACTGAGAATCTTTATCTGGTCTCTGCAACCCCTTTAACCATTCACTCAGTTCTTCCACAGATGGTCCTACTGGGTTCTCTACACTACTCTGTTCTGGACTTCTTTGGGGTTCTAACAAAGTTTCTACTGTCATTCCATTTCTTTCAGCATAATTCTGATTAATAAAGGGATTATTTGAAATGTGTGGTTCAAACATATTTACTGTCGGTCCCCATGGATTTTCAATTTGACTCCGTTCTGGGCTCTCGATCACATTATTGTTCCGGTATGGTACTGTTAAACAATGTTCGCTATCCTTTTGCTTCTCAAAAACAGGCATTACTGGACCTATAGTCACTGGGACTGTTACAGCTTCCAGATTCTTAGTTAATTCTCTTATTTTCTCTGTTAATTCTAGAGTGGTTTTTGCCAATTCTGTTGAATTTTCGTTATCTATTTTATTCTCAAATCTCTTTTCTGCCTCTCTGATGGAATTTCTTTTTTCTAAATCTGGTGACATAGTCTCTGTCTTGATAATTCGTAATGTTTCTCTCATTGGGACATTTGGTGTCAACATTTCTGGTTCTGGTCGGTACGGTGGTGGATTTTTATAAAACACATCATCCAACACATCATCATCTGAATCATTTGCTCCGTAACCTCTTGATTCCACAATATTCCTCTTTTCCACACATTTTCTACCTTCATTCTCTCCTACCGCTCTTACAGGAAACAAACCCTCAGTCATACTTGCATTCCTCCATCTTTTCATCCGATCATCATGCGTTTCATGTCCATATGACCTGCCAAACATATATCTGTAACCTCTACCATTTCTTTTTTTCTCGCTCATGTGCTTCGTCTTCCCACTCTGTCAATGCCTCAAACTGCGTCGGTCTAGGTCTTGGTTCTAAGTACATAATTTTTTTGCGCAAGTTGCTTAAAACAGCCAAATTAAAACAACCATGTTCTGGAAATGCCAAGACTCCATCGTCCTTGGTATATTTTACCCAATTATCTACCCAAATACAAGTATGATATCCATACTTCGCAATCATTAGAGCTGCGGGGGTTTTCGGTGGAGGAATTAACTGTCCTTCCCTAGTTTTGACCTGCTTGTCCTTCATGAACCACCTTTTAACTTTACCAAACCAGGATTTCTTTTCTCTATCTGGTGGCTGGTAATACATTTTCTTGGTTTTTTGTGTATCGCTAGTCTCTTACGACTATACCGCTATTTCGTCCACTCACAGCACAACTTCACGCTAACGCACCAATCAAGAGCGTCTACGTCACTGTCTCAGTCCTCTAATCCCAGCGCGACTCACACTAACGCACCAATGACGAGCGTTTACGTCACCCTGTACTTCTCCAATCCCAGCGCGACTTCACACTAACACACCAATCTGGAGCGTTCCACACTTCTGACCCACTGTCCAATCCCAGCGCGGTCGTTCTGACGTCAGCAGCCGCTACGGCAGTTCTGCTCCTGTCTACCCCTCCTTTACAAGACCGCTCCATGAACTTTTACTGCAACTTTTACAATTCTATTAGTAACAACACTAAAACATCTCCATTGTCTGCTCCGCTAACCAAAGAATAGCAATAGACCTTTCTCACGAGAATTCCGTCTTTCCCGAGAGCAGCGCTTACCTCTGCCCTACTACGGAATCGTTACTTCCGTTGATAAAGTAGCAATGCCCTCTACTTCACCCTTCTAGCAAACATTAGCTAAATGTTTCTCTGGTATTTTAGAAATAAACCTAGAGTTTTGCAATCAACCCGAATGCCTTTACATTCACACTCGTTCATACAAGAAAATGTAGTACATACGTACAGAATCCTGTCTTTTCTGAGAACAGCGAACAGTCTGTCCTACTACAGAATTATGACACACGTTAACAAAGCAGCACTTCCCTCTACTTTGTCCTTCTAACAAGCTCAGAGAACACCTGCTACCTTTTCAGTGATAAGCGTTATCGGTATGCCAATTGGTTTCCTGGTACTTAAAGACCAAAATTTCACAGGTAACCTTCGCTTTCATACACACTTCTCTCACACCGAGAATATTTCTAGTGGCAACACACGACGATGGCGCCGAATCGAACCCAGACAATGCGCCGTGCAACTTCACTTGTCACACATTTCCCCTGTGTACCTACAGGGCAACAACAATTCCGTCTTTCCCGAGAGCAGCGCTTACCTCTGCTCTGCTACGGAACTGTTACAAACTTCCGACTTCCTACATCCCAGAAGCCATGCTAACAACATATAACTCGACGCAACTCAACATATAGTGTTAGTACATAAATCAATACCAATCAATAATCAATAAGCTATTTACAAGCAATGATCACTAAACCAAAACAGTAGTAAACCATATCTCTGCTACCAAGAAAAACTGATGCAGCGCGGAATGCAAAATCCCTCTCTTCATCACAGGTCATAGATCACAAACAATACTACATACGCTGGTGGGGCCCATAACACCAACATATACCCATCAAATAACCTGTTTCAAAAGAGGTGATCGTTCCACTCGCTGTAATGGGAGAGAGTACTCACATAACCCTATTCATAAAGATCTAAACTCCATCTTTAGTACTCCTCCCATGTATAGGCCATGGATCTACTAGCTGCAGGTTGAAGTGATAACGAAATCTATAACATCATTTACATAAATACATTTTCTCAAATAATAACGACCCAACACAGTTCTTTGTAATGAATAATACATTTTATCTAAATAATTGAATTCGATTCTCTGGGTTTTAATCAAGCAAATTAGATCATCACAGTTACCTATTCTGGCTAAAAGTCGCCCTCTAAGTCAAAATCCCGGTCATCGGTTCATACTGTCAGAGTCTTTGGAAACAGCTGTCCCGCAGTGTCACCGTCCTCTCCGTCAGTAAATCGCAAATCTTCTGAAGGATCTCGAACAATTGAAAGGCAAAAGCTAAGGCCCCTCTCTAATCTACCATTTTTATAGTAAATTTACATTCCAAAATGTAACTATTGAACTTTTGAACAAATTTGATTGGTCCGTTGGGGAAAGTTCAACTTCTTTCCCATACATATAATGTGTCTTTAGATATAGTTCCAATCCACGCAATAGTATCTTTTCATTGTTTCTTTCAGAGCAGCTTGGCCGTAAGCCCAGGAAATAGCCTTGGTTGTCACAGTTGAGTCGGGGTCATGCAAAGGCTGCGGCAGCTGATGGTGACGCATGCGCACTTCACCCAGAGATGCTCATAATGGAGTTGTTCTCGTCTAACAGGGACGTCGGCCATTTTGTGGCCACCAAATGGTCAACTTAAGCAAAGAAACACAAAAATATAATTAATACATAGAAATGACTAATAATCTGTTATCCCCTTACTAATACCCATATGTGTATGTATTTATCTAGCAGAAGCAACACTTAATGCGGGTTATAATCACATTAATAAAGCACAAATCACAGATACATCACAAAAGCAACATATAATCATGCAATTTCTGAATATATATTATTAATATGCATACAAATTTAGTTTACGTCATTAGTTAGGCCATGCCACTGCAATTCCTACGTATATTTCTTATATTAGTAATGTTGATTAATTCACACAGCAAACCATTAGTATAATTACAATTAATTAATTAATCTTATTAATCTAAACATGCAAAATGGAGATGGTATACAATTTTAAAAGACAACCCCACTCCAGCAATCCCCCCTTTGGTGATTTTATCACCACCATAACAATAAATTGATGCATCCTTTTACGGAAAATCGAAATGTATTCTTGCTCTTAATTATAGTTCAGTTTCTTCTTCATCTCTTTTTGCTTTTTTATACAACTTTTCTTTCCACTCTTCTAAAGTTATCTCTGTTAAGTCTCCATCTACATCCTTCTTTCTTTTTAGTTTTTCTCTTTTTATTTTATTCTTTGTTTTCTTGTTTTTACAACACATACATCCTAATCTTAATATTAGTAAGACGAAAATCACACAAGTTAATGGGAATAAGATCTTACCTATAACTGTACTACCTATTTTTGTTAAGAAATTTTTAATAGCAGCAACATTTTTCCCAATCTTTTCCCAAACACTTTCAACCTCCAGTGGTACAATTTCGTCATGCAATTCAGTAATATTTTTAATGTAAACCTTAAGGTCTTTGCTTTCGTCTGGAATGTAAGTGCAACAATGTTGAACTTTCAGCATTCCACAGACTCCACCCTCTTTTGCCAACAAGATATCAAGGGCAAGTCGATTTTGCAGTACCATAGCACGCATGGCAACCATTTCAGTATTAACCGATAAAAATCCTCCAGTGGTGCTTGTTGACAAGCGATCCACTACTGTTGATAATCTTCTAATATTGTTCGCATTCAGAGATATTCCCACTGCTGGTATCAATGCTCCAAAAATGTCACCTACAATTTCTGCCCAAGATTCTCTTTTACTACGTGTTAATTGATTACCTAACCTATGTACACCATCTTTATCTCTGTCCATGTGAAAGATTTTTGGAAAGACCAGGCCTACGTAACATGTGCCATACCAATGGTCTGGCAAACGATAATATGCCCTGTTCCCATAGATGAACTAAAGTCCAGGGACGACTGGATCTCTTCCACCTTTAAATCCCCATCCACCTATGATTTGATATGTATCATGGCACTCACTATTCCCTAGAAAATGATTATCATATGCTGTTTGATTTCTTCTGATACACAGTTTCCCTTTCTGAGGCCAATCTAAAGCCAAAGTTGGATTAGACTCTCCCTTCATATGTTTTTCCATTTCTACATCCCAGACTGTTTTCTCCCCTTTTCCTTCAGATCCTTTTCTTCTCATTTTCAATCTCCTTTCCTCAACCATGTCTAGGAATGTCTTTTCTTCATTCTTCAAACTGCATGTCAAATTATTTTTAAATATATACTCTAATGTTAGCTCCTTAGTTACTAAGAAAAATTCACCTAATACATTAGCAGGTCTCACTTTGTTCAGTTTATTATTAGCAGGCACTTGCGAAAAAATGTTATCTACATCTGAAAAATAATATTCTAATTTACCTGTTTCATAAAATAAACTTGCTATCACACTACATGCTATTCCATATGTTGCTGGAAGGTGATGATATGTCACTCCCTCTGACACAGAAGCAGGTAACTGCATACATACGTAGCAATACCTTACGTCCATGGTCTTTACATATTCATACAATAACTTTGAAAACACATTATTTGAAAAATCATTAATAGACCTAAACCTTATGTAAATAATTATTATCTATTCTAGTCGGAACTACCTTTGGAATCTTTTTTATGTTAGTAATGTTCTCAGTGTGTCCTTCTAGTGTATCTATAGTGACCTTAAAAGAAATTATTAGAGCAAGTATACTCCATAGAAGCATTAATAATCCTGTACAACAACAACACATTTTACACCATCTCTTCATGAATGTACATTTACTTTTGTTAGCCATCTTGTTAGTTTGGACTGTGTCTTTTGACTTAGCCTCTTTTATTTCACCACTAGTTCTCTAACCTTAGGCTTCTAAGGCCCTACTTAGTTCTACCAGTATCTATCGTTTGATTCAATTGTTACTTCTTCATCCGTAGTTTTCTAATTTTTCTCAGTTTGGCATTTCATCATTTTTCACTTCTTTCAATGCACCCAAATACAGAATTTCCTGATCTTCCGTTTCTTCTTCTCCAATGTCGGATAAGATAACTCTCGGGATTCCTGCTTCTTCCTCTTCTTCAACCACTTTCAGTACAGCCTCCTCTGGATTTCCTTGACTATCTGCCTCTTCCTCCGTTTCATGCAGTGCCACATACGTCCATTCTGGTGACTTATACTTCTGGTTGGGTTTTCTTGTTCTTTTCCCCTCTTCTTGATTAACCTCTTCTTCTTTTGATTTGTCTTGGCTTGTCACTTCATTCACCTGATCTTCTCTTGGTGATTTTACTTGTGTCAGCCGATATCTCAATCTCTTTATTTTATTTGGCCACATTTCATCCTTTTTTACTCTTTTCTGTTTACTTTCTTTATTGTTCTTTTCCTCTCTCCAAGCTCTTTTTCTTAGAACTCGTCCTTCTGGTATCTCATTTTCACTCTCTTCAGATTCTGTCTCAACTTTCTTTTTCTTTTCGACAACTTCTTTTTCCACCACTTTTTTCCCTACTTCTGTCCCTCCTCGGGTCTCCGACACGCAATCTTCCTGCTGGCTACTTGTCCCTTCACCTAGCTGGATGTTGCAGTTCCCTACACCTCCTCGGGGGTCTTCCGCAATCTGTCCCTCTCTCTCTGTACCTGTCCCTATTCCACTTTGATCTATTATTTCGGGTGGAATTTCTCTTGGTTTTTCATCTGAAACTTCCTTCTCTAGAATTTCTTTCACTGCTTCTTGGTTGTCTTTTCCTTTCTCCTTTCTGTGTTCTTTTCTGAGACCTTGACTTCCCTGTTCGTCTTCAGAATCTGAACTGATATCAGAAATCTGCAATCGTCTTCTCAGAGAGCTACTTCTGGGGACTAATATCTGATCAGGTTCCTTTTCCCCCCTTTCAGGATTTTCTTGTGTTCTTTGCTCTTCGTTATCTGATTCAGTACTTGACTCTGATTCGTCATAGTATTCTCTTCCTTTGCTGTCAACTGGATTTGGTATCCTCAAAGTATGGCTTGCATGGATCCAGTTTTTCACTCCAGCACACTTCACAGCTGTTGTTGTGGTCAGAATGACTTGTCTTGGTTTTCCCCACCTTGGAACCCAACAGTTTCTTCTTCTGTGGACTTTTATCCTTACCCAGTCTCCTGGGCTCAGATCATGGGCTGGCTTCCTTTGAAGGGTGGTGGCATCCACTCCAACCTGATGAAACACAGAATGAACTGCGTCAGCCAGGCCTTTACAGTATTCCAACACCATGTCATCAGTTATTGTCATCAGCTTGTTGACTGGAATATAAACATGCCTCATCGCTCGTCCCATGATTATTTCATGAGGACTTAACCCTGTGGTTCTGTCTGGTGTTGCTCTAATGGTCATTAAAACAAGAGGCAAGACATCAGGCCATTTCATACCAGTGGCTAAACACATTTTTCCAATTCTGTTTTTGATTGTACCATTCATCTGTTCAACCACACCAGAAGCCTCTGGCCGGTAGGCACAATGTAGTTTCTGTTGTACATTCAATGCTTCGCTAATCAATTTTACAATCTCGTTATGAAAATGTCCTCCTCTGTCTGATTCAAGAGTCACTGGGAACCCAAACCTAGGGATGATATCTCTCAAAAGTAGCTTTGCCACTGTCAACCCATCATTTCTTCTTGTTGGGTATGCTTCCACCCACCTGGAGAACAGGTAAACTACAACCAGGACATACCTCAGTCTGTTACACGGAGGCATTTCAATGAAGTCAACCTACATTCTGGTAAAAGGTCCACCTTCCTGTCCTATGGTCCCTAGACTCATCACTGTCTTTCTCCCAGGATTGTATTGCTGACATATCAGACATCTCTGACACAGGCTTTCTGCTACAAGTCTGAATTTTGGATTGTACCATGTCTGCTTAAAAGACCTTATCATGGCGTCTCTCCCTATGTGTCCCTGGCCATGATACATACGTGCCATTGTAGACATCATGCCATCAGGCATTACTGGTCTTCCATCTCGATAGACCCACACACGGTCCTTCTCTCTTGGTGCACACCCTGCTTTTATCCATTGTTTCATTTCCTCATCTCCTGACTCTTCCTGCAATTGTCTCACTTCCTTCCAGGTTCCTACTGCGTTAGTAAACATTACTGAGCAAGAAGACATTTCTCTCTCCTTAGCCCGATTGACTGAATTCTGGTTCCGTGCATAATATTGTGCCATATCATTAGCATACCTATTCCCAGTAGTGATGTAATCGCTTCCCTAACTATGGGCAGCACATTTTACTACAGCCAATTGGTTAGGCAGCTGTATCGCCTCAATCAACTTCCCAACCACTTCAGCATTCTTTATAGGGGTTCCACTTGAGGTCAGGAAACCTCTTTGCAGCCAAAGCTGGCCAAAATCATGGACGACCCCGAAGCCATCCTGGCTATCCGTTAACACAGTCACTCTCACACTTTTCCCAATTTTACATGCTTTGGTCAAAGCAACAAGTTCAGCTACTTGAGCTGACCTCACTCCTTTCAGATAAGATGCTTCCATCACTGCTGCAACCGTGCATACTGCATATGCTGCGCTTAGCACTCCTTCATCTGTTCTCAAACATGACCCATCAACAAACAACACAAAATCACTCTCAGGCAGTGGTACATCCTTTATATCTGGTCGTGGCTTTGTGCAATACTCAAGCACATCCAAACAGTCATGATCTGCTTCATCTCTCACTTCCACATTCTCAGCGTCAGGTAACAACGTTGCAGGATTCACGTTCACACATCTCGCAAGGCTCACATTCGTTGCACCTAATATGACCTTCTCATACTTAGTCAGCCGACTATGTGTCATATATTGAGTATGACTCCTTGTTAAAAGAATCGCCACATCATGAGGAACAAACACTTTCAATGGATACCCCATCACAATACCTTCACTCTGCTCCAAACTTCGACCTGTTGCAGCCACTGCTTTCAGACACCCAGGTAAAGCTGCAGCCACTGGGTTAAGCATTGAGGAAAAATATGCGATTGGTCTCCTCAATCTTCCATGCTTCTGGATCAACACAGAGAGTGCACATCCATTTCTCTCACTGCAATACAACTCAAACTCTTTCTCATAGTCAGGCATGCCCAGTACTGGTGATTCACACAATCCCTCTTTTAATTTTTTGAATGCTGCCAATTCTTCCTTGTTCAATTCAAGGGGATCTTTTACATCACTCCTTGTTAATCGCACTAAGGGCTTTGCAATCAGGGAAAAGTTACTAATCCACTGACGACAATACCCCACCATTCCCAGAAACATTCTCACTTCTCTTTGGGTCATGGGGGCTCTCATTCCTTTTATAATTCAGATTCTGTCTATTGTTATTTTTCTCAGTCCTTTCTCAATTTTATGTCCAAAATATTGCACTTCTTTCTGGCAATACTGTAATTTTGTTGGTGACACTTTCAACCCTCCGTCTGCCAAATGATTCAATAGTGCTATTGTGTCTACCTCGCAAGCTTCACGTATTTTCTACGCCACCAAAAGGTCGTCGATATACTGCACTAGTACTGAACTCTCAGGCATTTGCAGACTTTCCAACGATTTCTTCAACAATTGATTGAATATTGAGGGGCTCTCTGTATACCCCTGTGGGATTCGGCACCATGCCAAAATCCACTATCCAAAACGAAATGCAAAAATTGGCTGACTGTCGTGGTGCAATGGGATAGAGAAAAATGCATGACATAGATCAATTACTGTATACCATTCCGCATCATGGGGAATCTGGTACAGAATTACTGATGGGTTCGGCACAATAGGACAGCATGATACCACAATTTTGTTTGCCTTTCTCAAATCTTGCACTATCCTGAATTTTCCATTAGGCTTTTTCAGTCCCATTATCGGTGAATTACATGGACTACTCATAATCTCTCTCAAAATTCCTTGCTTGATCATTTTCTCAATTATTGGAGTAACCCCTTCAATTATCTCCGGTGTCAATCTGTACTGAGGGACGTTTGGATAACTTATTCCTTCCTTTACAGTTATCCTGACTGGATCTACATTTCTCATTAACCCTACATCTTCTCCAGTAAAATCCCACACTTCTGCCTTCACTGACTGTTTTTATTCTTTAGGTAATTCATCAGGGTTGAATATTGCATAGGTCTCAGTTACCTAATTTTCTCTATTAGCTATAGTCATTTTATATAGCACATCCTCATCTGGGGTTTCAAAAGCTATTCCATCTGGAGTACAGAATATAGTGCAATTCATCTTGCACAACAGGTCCCTACCTAATAAATTCACTGGACTGGTGTCACACACCACAAAGCGGTGCATTTCTGTAAATTTCCCTATACTGACTTTCACTGGTTCTGTCCAAAATGTTTTTAACTGTCTGTTGGACACACCAACCACGCGGCGGTTTATTTACCTGTTCTTCATTGTAGAATCCCGATTCATTACTATACTTCTGAGTGTTTCTGCTCTGCGGGAAAGGTGGTTTTGGCACCTGATTCTGTGAAGTAACCACCTGCTGCTGTTGATGCAGTTGACCACTCACCTCATTCTGCACCTGCGGATTCAATGATGCATTTTCAATATTAGTACTTGGAGGGTATTTACACTCGGATTTCCAATGCCCTAACCTACCGCAATTATGGCATGGGAACTTATTTTTAGCTTCTTCTATATTACCTTTCCCTTCTCCTGAGCCAAATCTCAGTTTAGTTCCTGGGTTATTTGCTTGTTCGACCATTTGTGCTTCCTGCCTTTCTGCTACCTTTACTTGTGCCCACATTGCCTTCTCTTTTAATTTTCGCTGTTTAGCCCCAATTTCGTCAATAAAATATTTAGCATGTCTTAATACTTCATCTATTTTCTTATTCTGCCAATCAACTGTATGCTGTTTTATCATGTCACCAATTTCTGGGCGTAAACCATATACAAATCTGTACACGAAATTACTCAAATCCTTATCACTTAAGTTCTCATCTCCACTGAACTGTTTAAAGGCTTGAATTAGTCTCTCATAGTATGCATGTACTGATTCCTTTGCTTCCTGATGCGTTCGATCAATCTTTACCCAATCTGTCTCTTTAGGGGGCACTTTGTTTTTCAAAAATACCATAACCTGTTCATACTTTTTCATTACTTCAGGGTCTGGGGCTCCTGTCTTAGGATGCCTAGGGTACTCCTGAGTTGGCCAGTTGATCATCAACTTGCGCTCAGACCACAAATCTGCTGGTACTATTATGTCGAATAGACTATTTAAGTCTATCCACAATACTTTTGATAATTTTACAAATTTGTCTACCTGTCTGTACCACTCGACGGGCTTTTCGTGTAGTCGAGGGAAATCATTCGTAAATGACAAAATGTCCTGTCTTGTCCATGGGACATGTACATATCCTCCTCCTGGGATCTCTCTCATGGGGTATTCAGTCACTACCTTTTCTTTTTCTCTAACAGGGAATGCCGAAACTGTCCTGTCTGGGGCATCATTTCGTTTTCTATACCATTTACTTCTCCATTTATCCACATCTCCCCATTTTCTCAAAACAATGATTATGTCCTTAATCTTACCTATCTGTCCTGTGGTGTTCAAATTTTCAATGTCTTTTTCAGTAAAATCAACTCGATAGGGTTTCTGTAAGGCTTTTACCTTATCAATATCTATACCCATTTCATTCGCAACTTCTCCTAGTCTTTCATGCAGATTCCTTGCTCTCCATGTCACACTTTTACACAGGAATAACAGCTCCTCATCCTGATAAAACTTTAATTTTTCTACCGGAATAGTCCCTACAATCAATTCTTCCAATACCATCCGTAATTTTGCCACATCTATCGACTGAGAATCTTTATCTGGTCTCTGCAACCCCTTTAACCATTCACTCAGTTCTTCCACAGATGGTCCTACTGGGTTCTCTACACTACTCTGTTCTGGACTTCTTTGGGGTTCTAACAAAGTTTCTACTGTCATTCTATTTCTTTCAGCATAATTCTGATTAATAAAGGGATTATTTGAAATGTGTGGTTCAAACATATTTACTGTCGGTCCCCATGGATTCTCAATTTGACTCCGTTCTGGGCTCTCGATCACATTATTGTTCCGGTATGGTACTGTTAAACAATGTTCGCTATCCTTTTGCTTCTCAAAAACAGGCATTACTGGACCTATAGTCACTGGGACTGTTACAGCTTCCAGATTCTTAGTTAATTCTCTTATTTTCTCTGTTAATTCTAGAGTGGTTTTTGCCAATTCTGTTGAATTTTCGTTATCTATTTTATTCTCAAATCTCTTTTCTGCCTCTCTGATGGAATTTCTTTTTTCTAAATCTGGTGACATAGTCTCTGTCTTGATAATTCGTAATGTTTCTCTCATTGGGGCATTTGGTGTCAACATTTCTGGTTCTGGTCGGTACGGTGGTGGATTTTTATAAAACACATCATCCAACACACCATCATCCGAATCATTTGCTCCGTAACCTCTTGATTCCACATTATTCCTCTTTTCCACACATTTTCGACCTTCATTCTCTCCTACCGCTCTTACAGGAAACAAACCCTCAGTCATACTTGCATTCCTCCATCTTTTCATCCGATCATCATGCGTTTCATGTCCATATGACCTGCCAAACATATATCTGTAACCTCTACCATTTCTTTTTTTCTCGCTCATGTGCTTCGTCTTCCCACTCTGTCAATGCCTCAAACTGCGTCGGTCTAGGTCTTGGTTCTAAGTACATAATTTTTTTGCGCAAGTTGCTTAAAACAGCCAAATTAAAACAACCATGTTCTGGAAATGCCAAGACTCCATCGTCCTTGGTATATTTTACCCAATTATCTACCCAAATACAAGTATGATATCCATACTTCGCAATCATTAGAGCTGCGGGGGTTTTCGGTGGAGGAATTAACTGTCCTTCCCTAGTTTTGACCTGCTTGTCCTTCTTGAACCACCTTTTAACTTTACCAAACCAGGATTTCTTTCTCGATCTGGTGGCTGGTAATACATTTTCTTGGTTTTTTGTGTATCGCTAGTCTCTTACGACTATACCGCTATTTCGTCCACTCACAGCACAACTTCACGCTAACGCACCAATCAAGAGCGTCTACGTCACTTTCTCAGTCCTCTAATCCCAGCGCGACTCACACTAACGCACCAATGACGAGCGTTTACGTCACCCTGTACTTCTCCAATCCCAGCGCGACTTCACACTAACACACCAATCTGGAGCGTTCCACACTTCTGACCCACTGTCCAATCCCAGCGCGGTCGTTCTGACGTCAGCAGCCGCTGCGGCAGTTCTGCTCCTGTCTACCCCTCCTTTACAAGACCGCTCCGTGAACTTTTACTGCAACTTTTACAATTCTATTAGTAACAACACTAAAACATCTCCATTATCTGCTCCGCTAACCAAAGAATAGCAATAGACCTTTCTCACGAGTATTCCGTCTTTCCCGAGAGCAGCGCTTACCTCTGCCCTACTACGGAATCGTTACTTCCGTTGATAAAGTAGCACATCCCTCTACTTCACCCTTCTAGCAAGCATTAGCTAAATGTTTCTCTGGTATTTTAGAAATAAACCTAGAGTTTTGCAATCAACCCGAATGCCTTTACATTCACACTCGTTCATACAAGAAAATGTAGTACATACGTACAGAATCCTGTCTTTTCTGAGAACAGCGAACAGTCTGTCCTACTACAGAATTATGACACACGTTAACAAAGCAGCACTTCCCTCTACTTTGTCCTTCTAACAAGCTCAGAGAACACCTGCTACCTTTTCAGTGATAAGCGTTATCGGTATGCCAATTGGTTTCCTGGTACTTAAAGACCAAAATTTCACAGGTAACCTTCGCTTTCATACACACTTCTCTCACACGAGAATATTTCTAGTGCCAACACACGACGATGGCGCCGAATCGAACCCAGACAATGCGCCGTGCAACTTCACTTGTCACACATTTCCCCTGTGTACCTACAGGGCAACAACAATTCCGTCTTTCCCGAGAGCAGCGCTTACCTCTGCTCTGCTACGGAACTGTTACAAACTTCCGACTTCCTACATCCCAGAAGCCATGCTAACAACATATAACTCGACGCAACTCAACATATAGTGTTAGTACATAAATCAATACCAATCAATAATCAATAAGCTATTTACAAGCAATGATGTCTAAACCAAAACAGTAGTAAACCATATCTCTGCTACCAAGAAAAACTGATGCAGCGCGGAATGCAAAATCCCTCTCTTCGTCACAGGTCATAGATCACAAACAATACTACATACGCTGGTGGGGCCCATAACACCAACATATACCCATCAAATAACCTGTTTCAAAAGAGGTGATCGTTCCACTCGCTGTAATCGGAGAGAGTACTCACATAACCCTATTCATAAAGATCTAAACTCCATCTTTAGTACTCCTCCCATGTATAGGCCATGGATCTACTAGCTGCAGGTTGAAGTGATAACGAAATCTATAACATCATTTACATAAATACATTTTCTCAAATAATAACGACCCAACACAGTTCTTTGTAATGAATATTACATTTTATCTAAATAATTGAATTCGAGTCTCTGGGTTTTAATCAAGCAAATTAGATCATCACAGTTACCTATTCTGGCTAAAAGTCGCCCTCTAAGTCAAAATCCCGGTCATCGGTTCATACTGTCAGAGTCTTTGGAAACAGCTGTCCCGCAGTGTCACCGTCCTCTCCGTCAGTAAATCGCAAATCTTCTGAAGGATCTCGAACAATTGAAAGGCAAAAGCTAAGGCCCCTCTCTAATCTACCCTTTTTATAGTAAATTTACATTCCAAAATGTAACTATTGAACTTTTGAACAAATTTGATTGGTCCGTTGGGGAAAGTTCGACTTCTTTCCCATACATATAATGTGTCTTTAGATATAGTTCCAATCCACGCAATAGTATCTTTTCATTGTTTCTTTCAGAGCAGCTTGGCCGTAAGCCCAGGAAATAGCCTTGGTTGTCACAGTTGAGTCGGGGTCATGCAAAGGCTGCGGCAGCTGATGGTGACGCATGCGCACTTCACCCAGAGATGCTCATAATGGAGTTGTTCTCGTCTAACAGGGACGTTGGCCATTTTGTGGCCACCAAATGGTCAACTTAAGCAAAGAAACACAAAAATATAATTAATACATAGAAATGACTAATAATCTGTTATCCCCTTACTAATACCCATATGTGTATGTATTTATCTAGCAGAAGCAACACTTAATGCGGGTCATAATCACATTAATAAAGCACAAATCACAGATACATCACAAAAGCAACATATAATCATGCAATTTCTGAATATATATTATTAATATGCATACAAATTTAGTTTACGTCATTAGTTAGGCCATACCACTGCAATTCCTACGTATATTTCTTATATTAGTAATGTTGATTAATTCACACAGCAAACCATTAGTATAATTACAATTAATTAATTAATCTTATTAATCTAAACATGCAAAATGGAGATGGTATACAATTTTAAAAGAAAACCCCACTCCAGCAATCCCCCCTTTGGTGATTTTATCACCACCATAACACTAAATTGATTCATCCTTTTACGGAAAATCGAAATGTATTCTTGCTCTTAATTATAGTTCAGTTTCTTCTTCATCTCTTTTTGCTTTTTTATACAAACTTTCTTTCCACTCTTCTAAAGTTATCTCTGTTAAGTCTCCATCTACATCCTTCTTTCTTTTTAGTTTTTCTCTTTTTATTTTATTCTTTGTTTTCTTGTTTTTACAACATATACATCCTAATCTTAATATTAGTAAGACGAAAATCACACAAGTTAATGGGAATAAGATCTTACCTATAACTGTACTACCTATTTTTGTTAAGAAATTTTTAATAGCAGCAATATTTTTCACAATCTTTTCCCAAACACTTTCAACCTCCAGTGGTACAATTTCGTCATGCAATTCAGTAATATTTTTAATGTAAACCTTAAGGTCTTTGCTTTCGTCTGGAATGTAAGTGCAACAATGTTGAACTTTCAGCATTCCACAGACTCCACCCTCTTTTGCCAACAAGATATCAAGGGCAAGTCGATTTTGCATTACCATAGCACGCATGGCAACCATTTCAGTATTAACCAATAAAAATCCTCCAGCGGTGCTTGTTGACAAGCGATCCACTACTGTTGATAATCTTCTAATATTGTTCGCATTCAGAGATATTCCCACTGCTGGTATCAATGCTCCAAAAATGTCACCTACAATTTCTGCCCAAGATTCTCTTTTACTACGTGTTAATTGATTACCTAACCTATGTACACCATCTTTATCTCTGTCCATGTGAAAGATTTTTGGAAAGACCAGGCCTACGTAACATGTGCCATACCAATGGTCTGGCAAACGATAATATGCCCTGTTCCCATAGATAAAATAAAGTCCAGGAAAGACTGGATCTCTTCCACCTTTAAATTCCCATCCACCTATGATTTGATATGTATCATGGCACTCACTATTCCCTACAAAATGATTATCATATGCTGTTTGATTTCTTCTGATACACAGTTTCCCTTTCTGAGGCCAATCTAAAGCCAAAGTTGGATTAGGCTCTCCCTTCATATGTTTTTCCATTTCTACATCCCAGACTGTTTTCTTCCCTTTTCCTTCAGATCCTTTTCTTCTCATTTTCAATCTCCTTTCCTCAACTATGTCTAGGAATGTCTTTTCTTCATTCTTCAAACTGCATGTCAAATTATTTTTAAATATATACTCTAATGTTAGCTCCTTAGTTACTAAAAAAAATTCACCTAATACCTTAGCAGGTCTCACTTTGTTCAGTTTATTATTAGCAGGCACTTGCGAAAAAATGTTATCTACATCTGAAAAATAATATTCTAATTTACCTGTTTCATAAAATAAGCTTGCTATCACACTACATGCTATTCCATATGTTGCTGGAAGGTGATGATATGTCACTCCCTCTGACACAGAAGCAGGTAACTGCATACATACGTAGCAATACCTTACGTCCATGGTCTTTACATAATTATACAATAACTTTGAAAAACATTATTTGAAAAATCATTAATAGACCTATCCTTATGTAAATAATTATTATCTATTCTAGTCGGAACTACCTTTGGAATCTTTTTTATGTTAGTAATGTTCTCAGTGTGTCCTTCTAGTGTATCTATAGTGACCTTAAAAGAAATTATTAGAGCAAGTATACTCCATAGAAGCATTATTAATCCTGTACAAGAACAACACATTTTACACCATCTCTTCATGAATGTACATTTACTTTTGCTACTTTCTATGCTAGCCATCTTGTTAGTTTGGACTGTGTCTTTTGACTTAGCCTCTTTTATTTCACCACTAGTTCTCTAACCTTAGGCTTCTAAGGCCCTACTTAGTTCTACCAGTATCTATCGTTTGATTCAATTGTTACTTCTTCATCCGTAGTTTTCTAATTTTTCTCAGTTTGGCATTTCATCATTTTTCACTTCTTTCAATGCATCCAAATACAGAATTTCCTGATCTTCCGTTTCTTCTTCTCCAATGTCGGATAAGATAACTCTCAGGATTCCTGCTTCTTCCTCTTCTTCAACCACTTTCAGTACAGCCTCCTCTGGATTTCCTTGACTATCTGCCTCTTCCTCCGTTTCATGCAGTGCCACATATGTCCATTCTGGTGACTTATACTTCTGGTTGGGTTTTCTTGTTCTTTTCCCCTCTTCTTGATTAACCTCTTCTTCTTTTGATTTGTCTTGGCTTGTCACTTCATTCACATGATCTTCTCTTGGTGATTTTACTCGTGTCAGACGATATCTTAATCTCTTTATTTTATTTGGCCACATTTCATCCTTTTTTACTCTTTTCTGTTTACTTTCTTTATTGTTCTTTTCCTCTCTCCAAGCTCTTTTTCTTAGAACTCGTCCTTCTGGTATCTCATTTTCACTCTCTTCAGATTCTGTCTCAACTTGCTTTTTCTTTTCGACAACTTCTTTTTCCACCACTTTTTTCCCTACTTCTGTCCCTCCTCGGGTCTCCGACACACAATCTTCCTGCTGGCTACTTGTCCCTTCACCTAGCTGGATGTTGCAGTTCCCTACACCTCCTCGGGGGTCTTCCGCAATCTGTTCCTCTCTCTCTGTACCTGTCCCTATTCCACTTTGATCTATTATTTCGGGTGGAATTTCTCTTGGTTTTTCATCTGAAACTTCCTTCTCTAGAATTTCTTTCACTGCTTCTTGGTTGTCTTTTCCTTTCTCCTTTCTGTGTTATTTTCTGAGACCTTGACTTCCCTGTTCGTCTTCAGAATCTGAACTGATATCAGAAATCTGCAATCGTCTTCTCAGAGAGCTACTTCTGGGGACTAATATCTGATCAGGTTCCTTTTCCCCCCTTTCAGGATTTTCTTGTGTTCTTTGCTCTTCGTTATCTGATTCAGTACTTGACTCTGATTCGTCATAGTACTCTCTTCCTTTGCTGTCAACTGGATTTGGTATCCTCAAAGTATGGCTTGCATGGATCCAGTTTTTCACTCCAGCACACTTCACAGCTGTTGTTGTGGTCAGAATAACTTGTCTTGGTTTTCCCCACCTTGGAACCCAACAGTTTCTTCTTCTGTGGACTTTTATCCTTACCCAGTCTCCTGGGCTCAGATCATGGGCTGGCTTCCTTTGAAGGGTGGTGGCATCCGCTCCAACCTGATGAAACACAGAATGAACTGCGTCAGCCAGGCCTTTACAGTATTCCAACACCATGTCATCAGTTATTGTCATCAGCTTGTTGACTGGAATATAAACATGCCTCATCTCTCGTCCCATGATTATTTCATGAGGACTTAACCCTGTGGTTCTGTCTGGTGTTGCTCTAATGGTCATTAAAACAAGAGGCAAGACATCAGGCCATTTCATACCAGTGGCTAAACACATTTTTCCAATTCTGTTTTTGATTGTACCATTCATCTGTTCAACTACACCAGAAGCCTCTGGCCGGTAGGCACAATGTAGTTTCTGTTGTACATTCAATGCTTCGCTAATCAATTTTACAATCTCGTTATGAAAATGTCCTCCTCTGTCTGATTCAAGAGTCACTGGGAACCCAAACCTAGGGATGATATCTCTCAAAAGTAGCTTTGCCACTGTCAACCCATCATTTCTTCTTGTTGGGTATGCTTCCACCCACCTGGAGAACAGGTAAACTACAACCAGGACATACCTAAGTCTGTTACACGGAGGCATTTCAATGAAGTCAACCTACATTCTGGTAAAAGGTCCATCTTCCTGTCCTATGGTCCCTAGACTCATCACTGTCTTTCTCCCAGGATTGTATTGCTGACATATCAGACATCTGACACAGGCTTTCTGCTACAAGTCTGAATTTTGGATTGTACCATGTCTGCTTAAAAGACCTTATCATGGCGTCTCTCCCTATATGTCCCTGGCCATGATACATACGTGCCATTGTAGACATCATGCCATCAGGCATTACTGGTCTTCCATCTCGATAGACCCACACACGGTCCTTCTCTCTTGGTGCACACCCTGCTTTTATCCATTGTTTCATTTCCTCATCTCCTGACTCTTCCTGCAATTGTCTCACTTCCTCCAAAGTTCCTACTGCGTTAGTAAACATTATTGAGCAAGAAGACATTTCTCTCTCCTTAGCCCGATTGACTGAATTCTGGTTCCGTGCATAATATTGTGCCATATCATTAGCATACCTATTCCCAGTAGTGATGTAATCGCTTCCCTAACTATGGGCAGCACATTTTACCACAGCCAATTGGTTAGGCAGCTGTATCGCCTCAATCAACTTCCCAACCACTTCAGCATTCTTTATAGGGGTTCCACTTGAGGTCAGGAAACCTCTTTGCAGCCAAAGCTGGCCAAAATCATGGACGACCCCGAAGCAATCCTGGCTATCCGTTAACACAGTCACTCTCACACTTTTCCCAATTTTACATGCTTTGGTCAAAGCAACAAGTTCAGCTACTTGAGCTGACCTCACTCCTTTCAGATAAGATGCTTCCATCACTGCTGCAACCGTGCATACTGCATATGCTGCGCTTAGCACTCCTTCATCTGTTCTCAAACATGACCCATCAACAAACAACACAAAATCACTCTCAGGCAGTGGTACATCCTTTATATCTGGTCATGGCTTTGTGCAATACTCAAGCACATCCAAACAGTCATGATCTGCTTCATCTCTCACTTCCACATTCTCAGCGTCAGGTAACAACGTTGCAGGATTCACGTTCACACATCTCGCAAGGCTCACATTCGTTGCACCTAATATGACCTTCTCATACTTAGTCAGCCGACTATGTGTCATATACTGAGTATGACTCCTTGTTAAAAGAATCGCCACATCATGAGGAACAAACACTTTCAATGGATACCCCATCACAATACCTTCACTCTGCTCCAAACTTCGACCTGTTGCAGCCACTGCTTTCAGACACCCAGGTAAAGCTGCAGCCACTGGGTTAAGCATTGAGGAAAAATATGCGATTGGTCTCCTCAATCTTCCATGCTTCTGGATCAACACAGAGAGTGCACATCCATTTCTCTCACTGCAATACAACTCGAACTCTTTCTCATAGTCAGGCATGCCCAGTGCTGGTGATTCACACAATCCCTCTTTTAATTTTTTGAATGCTGCCAATTCTTCCTTGTTCAATTCAAGGGGATCTTTTACATCACTCCTTGTTAATCGCACTAAGGGCTTTGCAATCAGGGAAAAGTTACTAATCCACTGACGACAATACCCCACCATTCCCAGAAACATTCTCACTTCTCTTTGGGTCATGGGGGCTCTCATTCCTTTTATAATTCTGATTCTGTCTATTGTTATTTTTCTCAGTCCTTTCTCAATTTTATGTCCCAAATATAGCACTTCTTTCTGGCAATACTGTAATTTTGTTGGTGACACTTTCAACCCTCCGTCTGCCAAATGATTCAATAGTGCTATTGTGTCTACCTCGCAAGCTTCACGTGTTTTCGACGCCACCAAAAGGTCGTCGATATACTGCACTAGTACTGAACTCTCAGGCATTTGCAGACTTTCCAACGATTTCTTCAACAATTGATTGAATATTGAGGGGCTCTCTGTATACCCCTGTGGGATTCGGCACCATACCAAAATCCACTATCCAAAACGAAATGCAAAAATTGGCTGACTGTCGTGGTGCAATGGGATAGAGAAAAATGCATGACATAGATCAATTACTGTATACCATTCCGCATCATGGGGAATCTGGTACAGAATTACTGATGGGTTCGGCACAATAGGACAGCATGATACCACAATTTTGTTTGCCTTTCTCAAATCTTGCACTATCCTGAATTTTCCATTAGGCTTTTTCAGTCCCATTATCGGTGAATTACATGGACTACTCATAATCTCTCTCAAAATTCCTTGCTTGATCATTTTCTCAATTATTGGAGTAACCCCTTCAATTATCTCCGGTGTCAATCTGTACTGAGGGACGTTTGGATCACTTATTCCTTCCTTTACAGTTATCCTGACTGGATCTACATTTCTCATTAACCCTACATCTTCTCCAGTAAAATCCCACACTTCTGCCTTCACTGACTGTTTTAATTCTTTAGGTAATTCATCAGGGTTGAATATTGCATAGGTCTAAGTTACCTAATTTTCTCTATTAGCTATAGTCATTTTATATAGCACATCCTCATCTGGGGTTTCAAAAGCTATTCCATCTGGAGTACAGAATATAGTGCAATTCATCTTGCACAACAGGTCCCTACCTAATAAATTCACTGGACTGGTGTCACACACCACAAAGCGGTGCATTTCTGTAAATTTCCCTATACTGACTTTCACTGGTTCTGTCAAAAATGTTTTTAACTGTCTGTTGGACACACCAACCACTTGGATTGTTTCATCCGAAAGAGGAAGATTCTTAACATCAGCTGATCTAACAGTTGATCGAGTAGCACCGGTATCCACTAAGAAAGTAATATTTTCATCATTAACCTTCCCATCTACAAATGGTTCTGTCTGGTCTACTTCTAGAGTTGCGCCAAGTACGCACTCTTCTTCCTCTTTTCGGCACCGTCAATAGCTTTCCTCTGAGTCACTCTCATCGCGTTGCAGCCAATACTGTGAAACGGCGCGAGCTTGCGGCGGTTTATTTACCTTTTCTTCATTGTAGAATCCCGATTCATTACTATACTTCTGAGTGTTTCTGCTCTGCGGGAAAGGTGGTTTTGGCACCTGATTCTGTGAAGTAACCACCTGCTGCTGTTGCTGCAGTTGACCACTCACCTCATTCTGCACCTGCGGATTCAATGATGCATTTTCATTATTAGTACTTGGAGGGTATTTACACTCGGATTTCCAATGCCCTAACCTACCGCAATTATGGCATGGGAACTTCTTTTTAGCTTCTTCTATATTACCTTTCCCTTCTCCTGAGCCAAATCTCAGTTTAGTTCCTGGGTTATTTGCTTGTTTGACCATTTGTGCTTCCTGCCTTTCTGCTACCTTTACTTGTGCCCACATTGCCTTCTCTTTTAATTTTCGCTGTTGAGCCTCAATTTCGTCAATGAAATATTTAGCATGTCTTAATACTTCATCTATTTTCTTATTCTGCCAATCAACTGTATGCTGTTTTATCATGCGTGTAACAAGAGGGAGAGAGAGGACTAGAAAGCTAGTCCATGTCCCCGAGGGATTTATATGTGATTAAACAAAGAAGACTAGCTTAAGTTGACCAAAGTGATGCAGTACTCAAAGTAGTTCTGTCACAGACACCTTGTAGGTGTATTCATGAAGACCTCACCCACCAACCTAGTTGGTGGCATGCTTCATCATCGGGCCCACCCAGTGACACCTAGTATGTCCCGGGTGTGCTACGACGCCTGATTACAGCGGAGCTGGTATATTGCTGAGAGTGCAGTGAGGTTGGGTGAATTGTGATTTAAAACGGCTTGGTGGTGGTCCCAGTACCCAAGGGTAAATTAAATTTTAATAACTGGGCCGACACCAGCGGTTAAAAGTAAGGCTACAGGACGTGTAAGGGTGGAGAGTTACTGCCCCCTGCGTCCTTCAGATGGTCGACATGTTTCAGCCAGTGCCTTAGAGTATTCTGGCTTTCCTCGGGACCGTTTTTAAAAGGGTGTGGTGAAAATAAAACAGACTTAGTGTTGTGGTACAGACTATGTGATACACTCACTAAGGCGTTTGTCTACAGGAGGACGACGGCGGGACAACAGGTACAAGGCAGGCACTGACCAGAAAGACTGGTCATCCCCTTACCGCTTCCCTCCAGGAAGCCTTGGCTAATAACCCAAAGCGTATGCATGAGAAGGGAATTCCCCTCTCACACATAGAAAAACGCCTTAGTGAGTGTATCACATAGTCTGTACCACAACACTAAGTCTGTTTTATTTTCACCACACCCTTTTAAAAACGGTCCTGAGGAAAGCCAGAATACTCTAAGGCACTGGCTGAAACATGTCGACCATCTGAAGGACGCAGGGGGCAGTAACTCTCCACCCTTACACGTCCTGTAGCCTTACTTTTAACCGCTGGTGTCGGCCCAGTTATTAAAATGTAATTTACCCTTGGGTACTGGGACCACCACCAAGCCGTTTTAAATCACAATTCACCCAACCTCACGGCACTCTCAGCAATATACCAGCTCCGCTGTAATCAGGCGTCGTAGCACACCCGGGACATACTAGGTGTCACTGGGTGGGCCCGATGATGAAGCATGCCACCAACTAGGTTGGTGGGTGAGGGCTTCATGAATACACCTACAAGGTGTCTGTGACAGAACTACTTTGAGTACTGCTGTTTTATCATGTCACCAATTTCTGGGCGTAAACTATATACAAATCTGTATACGAAATGACTCAAATCCTTATCACTTAAGTTCTCATCTCCACTGAACTGTTTAAAGGCTTGAATTAGTCTCTCATAGTATGCATGTACTGATTCCTTTGCTTCCTGATGCGTTCGATCAATATTTACCCAATCTGTCTCTTTAGGGGGCACTTTGTTTTTCAAAAATACCATAACCTGTTCATACTTTTTCATTACTTCAGGGTCTGGGGCTCCTGTCTTAGGATGCCTAGGGTACTCCTGAGTTGGCCAGTTGATCATCAACTTGCGCTCAGACCACAAATCTGCTGGTACTATTATGTCGAATAGACTATTTAAGTCTATCCACAATACTTTTGATAATTTTACAAATCTGTCTACCTGTCTGTACCACTCGATGGGCTTTTCGCGTAGTCGAGGGAAATCATTCGTAAATGACAAAATGTCCTGTCTTGTCCATGGGACATGTACATATCCTCCTCCTGGGATCTCTCTCATGGGGTATTCAGTCACTACCTTTTCTTTTTCTCTAACAGGGAATGCCAAAACTGTTCTGTCTGGGGCATCATTTCGTTTTCTATACCATTTACTTCTCCATTTATCCACATCTCCCCATTTTCTCAAAACAATGATTATGTCCTTAATCTGACCTATCTGTCCTGTGGTGTTCAAATTTTCAATGTCTTTTTCAGTAAAATCAACTCGATAGGGTTTCTGTAAGGCTTTTACCTTATCAATATCTATACCCATTTCATTCGCAACTTCTCCTAGTCTTTCATGCAGATTCCTTGCTCTCCATGTCACACTTTTACACAGGAATAACAGCTCCTTATCCTGATAAAACTTACATTTTTCTACCGGAATAGTCCCTAGAATCAATTCTTGCAATACCATCCGTAATTTTGCCACATCTATCGACTGAGAATCTTTATCTGGTCTCTGCAACCCCTTTAACCATTCACTCAGTTCTTCCACAGATGGTCCTACTGGGTTCTCTACACTACTCTGTTCTGGACTTCTTTGGGGTTCTAACAAAGTTTCTACTGTCATTCTATTTCTTTTAGCATAATTCTGATTAATAAAGGGATTATTTGAAACGTGTGGTTCAAACATATTTACTGTCGGTCCCCATGGATTCTCAATTTGACTCCGTTCTGGGCTCTCGATCACATTATTGTTCCGGTATGGTACTGTTAAACAATGTTCGCTATCCTTTTGCTTCTCAAAAACAGGCATTACTGGACCTATAGTCACTGGGACTGTTACAGCTTCCAGATTCTTAGTTAATTATCTTATTTTCTCTGTTAATTCTAGAGTGGTTTTTGCCAATTCTGTTGAATTTTCGTTATCTATTTTATTCTCAAATCTCTTTTCTGCCTCTCTGATCGAATTTCTTTTTTCTAAATCTGGTGACATAGTCTCTGTCTTGATAATTCGTAATGTTTCTCTCATTGGGGCATTTGGTGTCAACATTTCTGGTTCTGGTCGGTACGGTGGTGGATTTTTATAATACACATCATCCAACACATCATCATCTGAATCATTTGCTCCGTAACCTCTTGATTCCACATTATTCCTCTTTTCCACACATTTTCTACCTTCATTCTCTCCTACTGCTCTTACAGGAAACAAACCCTCAGTCATACTTGCATTCCTCCATCTTTTCATCCGATCATCATGCGTTTCATGTCCATATCACCTGCCAAACATATATCTGTAACCTCTACCATTTCTTTTTTTCTCGCTCATGTGCTTCGTCTTCCCACTCTGTCAATGCCTCAAACTGTGTCGGTCTAGGTCTTGGTTCTAAGTACATCATTTTTTTGCGCAAGTTGCTTAAAACAGCCAAATTAAAAGATCCATGTTCTGGAAATGACAAGACTCCATCGTCCTTGGTATATTTTACCCAATTATCTACCCAAATACAAGTATGATATCCATACTTCGCAATCATTAGAGCTGCGGGGGTTTTCGGTGGAGGAATTAACTGTCCTTCCCTAGTTTTGACCTGCTTGTCCTTCTTGAACCACCTTTTAACTTTACCAAACCAGGATTTCTTTTCTCTATCTGGTGGCTGGTAATACATTTTCTTGTTTTTTTGTGTATCGCTAGTCTCTTACGACTATACCGCTATTTCGTCCACTCACAGCACAACTTCACGCTAACGCACCAATCAAGAGCGTCTACGTCACTGTCTCAGTCCTTTAATCCCAGCGCGACTCACACTAACGCACCAATGAAGAGCGTTTACGTCACCCTGTACTTCTCCAATCCCAGCGCGACTTCACACTAATGCACCAATCCGGAGCGTTCCACACTTCTGACCCACTGTCTAATCCCAGCGCGGTCGTTCTGACGTCAGCAGCCGCTGCGGCAGTTCTGCTCCTGTCTACCCCTCCTTTGCAAGACCGCTCCGTGAACTTTTACTGCAACTTTTACAATTCTATTAGTAACAACACTAAAACATCTCCATTGTCTGCTCCGCTAACCAAAGAATAGCAATTGACCTTTCTCACGAGAATTCCGTCTTTCCCGAGAGCAGCGCTTACCTCTGCCCTACTACGGAATCGTTACTTCCGTTGATAAAGTAGCACATCCCTCTACTTCACCCTTCTAGCAAGTATTAGCTAACTGTTTCTCTGGTATTTTAGAAATAAACCTAGAGTTTTGCAATCAACCCGAATGCCTTTACATTCACACTCGTTCATACGTTCAAGATTTTTGGAAAGACCAGGCCTACGTAACATGTGCCATACCAATGGTCTGGCAAACGATAATATGCCCTGTTACCACAGATAAAATAAAGTCCAGGAAAGACTGGATCTCTTCCACCTTTAAATCCCCATCCACCTATGATTTGATATGTATCATGGCACTCACTATTCCCTACAAAATGTTTATCATATGCTGTTTGATTTCTTCAGATACACAGTTTCCCTTTCTGAGGCCAATCTAAAGCCAACGTTGGATTAGACTCTCCCTTCATATGTTTTTCCATTTCTACATCCCAGACTGTTTTCTCCTCTTTTCCTTCAGATCCTTTTCTTCTCATTTTCAATCTCCTTTCCTCAACCATGTCTAGGAATGTCTTTTCTTCATTCTTCAAACTGCATGTCAAATTATTTTTAAATATATACTCTATTGTTAGCTCCTTAGTTACTAAGAAAAATTCACCTAATACCTTAGCAGGTCTCAATTTGTTCAGTTTATTATTAGCAGGCACTTGCGAAAAAATGTTATCTACATCTGAAAAATAATATTCTAATTTACCTGTTTCATAAAATAAGCTTGCTATCACACTACATGCTATTCCATATGTTGCTGGAAGGTGATGATATGTCACTCCCTCTGACACAGAAGCAGGTAACTGCATACATACGTAGCAATCCCTTACGTCCATGGTCTTTACATATTCATACAATAACTTTGAAAACACATTATTTGAAAAATCATTAATAGACCTATCCTTATGTAAATAATTATTATCTATTCCAGTCGGAACTACCTTTGGAATCTTTTTTATGTTAGCAATGTTCTCAGTGTGTCCTTCTAGTGTATCTATAGTGACCTTAAAAGAAATTATTAGAGCAAGTATGCTCCATAGAAGCATTAATAATCCTGTACAACAACAACACATTTTACACCATCTCTTCATGAATGTACATTTACTTTGGCTACTTTCTATGTTAGCCATCTTGTTAGTTTGGACTGTGTCTTTTGACTTAGCCTCTTTTATTTCACAACTAGTTCTCTAACCTTAGGCTTCTAAGGCCCTACTTAGTTCTACCAGTATCTATCGTTTGATTCAATTGTTACTTCTTCATCCGTAGTTTTCTAATTTTTCTCAGTTTGGCATTTCATCATTTTTCACTTCTTTCAATGCATCCAAATACAGAATTTCCTGATCTTCCGTTTCTTCTTCTCCAATGTCGGATAAGATAACTCTCAGGATTCCTGCTTCTTCCTCTTCTTCAACCACTTTCAGTACAGCCTCCTCTGGATTTCCTTGACTATCTGCCTCTTCCTCCGTTTCATGCAGTGCCACATACGTCCATTCTGGTGACTTATACTTCTGGTTGGGTTTTCTTGTTCTTTTCCCCTCTTCTTGATTAACCTCTTCTTCTTTTGATTTGTCTTGGCTTGTCACTTCATTCACCTGATCTTCTCTTGGTGATTTTACTCGTGTCAGCCGATATCTCAATCTCTTTATTTTATTTGTCTACACTTCATCCTTTTTTACTCTTTTCTGTTTACTTTCTTTGTTGTTCTTTTCCTCTCTCCAAGCTCTTTTTCTTAGAACTCGTCCTTCTGGTATCTCATTTTCACTCTCTTCAGATTCTGTCTCAACTTGCTTTTTCTTTTCGACAACTTCTTTTTCCACAACTGTTTTCCCTACTTCTGTCCCTCCTCGGGTCTCCGACACGCAATCTTCCTGCTGGCTACTTGTCCCTTCACCTAGCTGGATGTTGCAGTTCCCTACACCTCCTCGGGGGTCTTCCGCAATCTGTCCCTCTCTCTCTGTACCTGTCCCTATTCCACTTTGATCTATTATTTCGGGTGGAATTTCTCTTGGTTTTTCATCTGAAACTTCCTTCTCTCGAATTTCTTTCACTGCTTCTTGGCAGTCTTTTCCTTTCTCCTTTCTGTGTTCTTTTCTGAGACCTTGACTTCCCTGTTCGTCTTCAGAATCTGAACTGATATCAGAAATCTGCAATCGTCTTCTCAGAGAGCTACTTCTGGGGACTAATATCTGATCAGGTTCCTTTTCCCCCCTTTCAGGATTTTCTTGTGTTCTTTGCTCTTCGTTATCTGATTCAGTACTTGACTCTGATTCGTCATAGTACTCTCTTCCTTTGCTGTCAACTGGATTTGGTATCCTCAAAGTATGGCTTGCATGGATCCAGTTTTTCACTCCAGCACACTTCACAGCTGTTGTTGTGGTCAGAATGACTTGTCTTGGTTTTCCCCACCTTGGAACCCAACAGTTTCTTCTTCTGTGGACTTTTATCCTTACCCAGTCTCCTGGGCTCAGATCATGGGCTGGCTTCCTTTGAAGGGTGGTGGCATCCGCTCCAACCTGATGAAACACAGAATGAACTGCGTCAGCCAGGCCTTTACAGTATTCCAACACCATGTCATCAGTTATTGTCATCAGCTTGTTGACTGGAATATAAACATGCCTCATCGCTCGTCCCATGATTATTTCATGAGGACTTAACCCTGTGGTTCTGTCTGGTGTTGCTCTAATGGTCATTAAAACAAGAGGCAAGACATCAGGCCATTTCATACCAGTGGCTAAACACATTTTTCCAATTCTGTTTTTGATTGTACCATTCATCTGTTCAACCACACCAGAAGCCTCTGGCCGGTAGGCACAATGTAGTTTCTGTTGTACATTCAATGCTTCGCTAATCAATTTTACAATCTCGTTATGAAAATGTCCTCCTCTGTCTGATTCAAGAGTCACTGGGAACCCAAACCTAGGGATGAATTCTCTCAAAAGTAGCTTTGCCACTGTCAACCCATCATTTCTTCTTGTTGGGTATGCTTCCACCCACCTGGAGAACAGGTAAACTACAACCAGGACATACCTCAGTCTGTTACACGGAGGCATTTCAATGAAGTCAACCTACATTCTGGTAAAAGGTCCACCTTCCTGTCCTATGGTCCCTAGACTCATCACTGTCTTTCTCCCAGGATTGTATTGCTGACATATCAGACATCTCTGACACAGGCTTTCTGCTACAAGTCTGAATTTTGGATTGTACCAGGTCTGCTTAAAAGACCTTATCATGGCGTCTCTCCCTATGTGTCCCTGGCCATGATACATACGTGCCATTGTAGACATCATGCCATCAGGCATTACTGGTCTTCCATCTCGATAGACCCACACACGGTCCTTCTCTCTTGGTGCACACCCTGCTTTAATCCATTGTTTCATTTCCTCATCTCCTGACTCTTCCTGCAATTTTCTCACTTCCTCCCAGGTTCCTACTGGGTTAGTAAACATTAGTGAGCAAGAAGACATTTCTCTCTCCTTAGCCCGATTGACTGAATTCTGGTTCCGTGCATAATATTGTGCCATATCATTAGCATACCTATTCCCAGTAGTGATGTAATCGCTTCCCTGACTATGGGCAGCACATTTTACTACAGCCAATTGGTTAGGCAGCTGTATCGCCTCAATCAACTTCCCAACCACTTCAGCATTCTTTATAGGGGTTTCACTTGAGGTCAGGAAACCTCTTTGCAGCCAAAGCTGGCCAAAATCATGGACGACCCCGAAGCCATACTGGCTATCCGTTAACACAGTCACTCTCACACTTTTCCCAATTTTACATGCTTTGGTCAAAGCAACAAGTTCAGCTACTTGAGCTGACCTCACTCCTTTCAGATAAGATGCTTCCATCACTGCTGCAACCGTGCATACTGCATATGCTGCGCTTAGCACTCCTTCATCTGTTCTCAAACATGACCCATCAACAAACAACACAAAATCACTCTCAGGCAGTGGTACATCCTTTATATCTGGTTGTGGCTTTGTGCAATACTCAAGCACATCCAAACAGTCATGATCTGCTTCATCGCTCACTTCCACATTCTTAGCATCAGGTAACAACGTTGCAGGATTCACGTTCACACATCTCGCAAGGCTCACATTCGTTGCACCTAATATGACCTTCTCATACTTAGTCAGCCGACTATGTGTCATATACTGAGTACGACTCCTTGTTAAAAGAATCGCCACATCATGAGGAACAAACACTTTCAATGGATACCCCATCACAATACCTTCACTCTGCTCCAAACTTCGACCTGTTGCAGCCACTGCTTTCAGACACCCAGGTAAAGCTGCAGCCACTGGGTTAAGCATTGAGACAAATATGCGATTGGTCTCCTCAATCTTCCATGCTTCTGGATCAACACAGAGAGTGCACATCCATTTCTCTCACTGCAATACAACTCGAACTCTTTCTCATAGTCAGGCATGCCCAGTGCTGGTGATTCACACAATCCCTCTTTTAATTTTTTGAATGCTGCCAATTCTTCCTTGTTCAATTCAAGGGGATCTTTTACATCACTCCTTGTTAATCGCACTAAGGGCTTTGCAATCAGGGAAAAGTTACTAATCCACTGACGACAATACCCCACCATTCCCAGAAACATTCTCACTTCTCTTTGGGTCATGGGGGCTCTCATTCCTTTTATAATTCTGATTCTGTCTATTGTTATTTTTCTCAGTCCTTTCTCAATTTTATGTCCAAAATATTGCACTTCTTTCTGGCAATACTGTAATTTTGTTGGTGACACTTTCAACCCTCCGTCTGCCAAATGATTCAATAGTGCTATTGTGTCTATCTCGCAAGCTTCACGTGTTTTCGACGCCACCAAAAGGTCGTCGATATACTGCACTAGTACTGAACTCTCAGGCATTTGCAGACTTTCCAACGATTTCTTCAACAATTGATTGAATATTGAGGGGCTCTCTGTATACCCCTGTGGGATTCGGCACCATGCCAAAATCCACTATCCAAAACGAAATGCAAAAATTGGCTGACTGTCGTGGTGCAATGGGATAGAGAAAAATGCATGACATAGATCAATTACTGTATACCATTCCGCATCATGTGGAATCTGGTACAGAATTACTGATGGGTTCGGCACAATAGGACAGCATGATACCACAATTTTGTTTGCCTTTCTCAAATCTTGCACTATCCTGAATTTTCCATTAGGCTTTTTCAGTCCCATTATCGGTGAATTACATGGACTACTCATAATCTCTCTCAAAATTCCTTGCTTGATCATTTTCTCAATTATTGGAGTAACCCCTTCAATTATCTCCGGTGTCAATCTGTACTGAGGGACGTTTGGATAACTTATTCCTTCCTATACAGTTATCCTGACTGGATCTACATTTCTCATTAACCCTACATCTTCTCCAGTAAAATCCCACACTTCTGCCTTCACTGACTGTTTTAATTCTTTAGGTAATTCATCAGGGTTGAATATTGCATAGGTCTCAGTTACCTAATTTTCTCTATTAGCTATAGTCATTTTATATAGCACATCCTCATCTGGGGTTTCAAAAGCTATTCCATCTGGAGTACAGAATATAGTGCAATTCATCTTGCACAACAGGTCCCTACCTAATAAATTCACTGGACTGGTGTCACACACCACAAAGCGGTGCATTTCTGTAAATTTCCCTATACTGACTTTCACTGGTTCTGTCAAAAATGTTTTTAACTGTCTGTTGGACACACCAACCACTTGGATTGTTTCATCCGAAAGAGGAAGATTCTTAACATCAGCTGATCTAACAGTTGATCGAGTAGCACCAGTATCCACTAAGAAAGTAATATTTTCATCATTAACCTTCCCATCTACAAATGGTTCTGTCTGGTCTACTTCTAGAGTTGCGCCAAGTACGCACTCTTCTTCCTCTTTTCGGCACCGTCAATAGCTTTCCTCTGAGTCACTCTCATCGCGTTGCAGCCAATACTGTGAAACGGCGCAAGCGTGCGGCGGTTTATTTACCTGTTCTTCATTGTAGAATCCCGATTCATTACTATACTTCTGAGTGTTTCTGCTCTGCGGGAAAGGTGGTTTTGGCACCTGATTCTGTGAAGTAACCACCTGCTGCTGTTGCTGCAGTTGACCACTCACCTCATTCTGCACCTGCGGATTCAATGATGCATTTTCATTATTAGTACTTGGAGGGTATTTACACTCGGATTTCCAATGCCCTAACGTACCGCAATTATGACATGGGAACTTATTTTTAGCTTCTTCTATATTACCTTTCCCTTCTCCTGAGCCAAATCTCAGTTTAGTTCCTGGGTTATTTGCTTGTTCGACCATTTGTGCTTCCTGCCTTTCTGCTACCTTTACTTGTGCCCACATTGCCTTCGCTTTTAATTTTCGCTGTTTAGCCTCAATTTCGTCAATGAAATATTTAGTATGTCTTAATACTTCATCTGTTTTCTTATTCTGCCAATCAACTGTATGCTGTTTTATCATGTCACCAATTTCTGGGCGTAAACCATATACAAATCTGTATACGAAATGACTCAAATCCTTATCACTTAAGTTCTCATCTCCACTGAACTGTTTAAAGGCTTGAATTAGTCTCTCATAGTATGCATGTACTGATTCCTTTGCTTCCTGATGCGTTCGATCAATCTTTACCCAATCTGTCTCTTTAGGGAGCACTTTGTTTTTCAAAAATACCATAACCTGTTCATACTTTTTCATTACTTCAGGGTCTGGGGCTCCTGTCTTAGGATGCCTAGGGTACTCCTGAGTTGGCCAGTTGATCATCAACTTGCGCTCAGACCACAAATCTGCTGGTTCTATTATGTCGAATAGACTATTTAAGTCTATCCACAATACTTTTGATAATTTTACAAATCTGTCTACCTGTCTGTACCACTCGACGGGCTTTTCGCGTAGTCGAGGGAAATCATTCGTAAATGACAAAATGTCCTGTCTTGTCCATGGGACATGTACATATCCTCCTCCTGGGGTCTCTCTCATGGGGTATCCAGTCACTACCTTTTCTTTTTCTCTAACAGGAAATGCCGAAACTGTCCTGTCTGGGGCATCATTTCGTTTTCTATACCATTTACTTCTCCATTTATCCACATCTCCCCATTTTCTCAAAACACTGATTATGTCCTTAATCTGACCTATCTGTCCTGTGGTGTTCAAATTTTCAATGTCTTTTTCAGTAAAATCAACTCGATAGGGTTTCTGTAAGGCTTTTACCTTATCAATAACTATACCCATTTCATTCGCAACTTCTCCTAGTCTTTCATGCAGATTCCTTGCTCTCCATGTCACACTTTTACACAGGAATAACAGCTCCTCATCCTGATAAAACTTTAATTTTTCTACCGGAATAGTCCCTACAATCAATTCTTCCAATACCATCCGTAATTTTGCCACATCTATCGACTGAGAATCTTTATCTGGTCTCTGCAACCCCTTTAACCATTCCCTCAGTTCTTCCACAGATGGTCCTACTGGGTTCTCTACACTACTCTGTTCTGGACTTCTTTGGGGTTCTAACAAAGTTTCTACTGTCATTCTATTTCTTTCAGCATAATTCTGATTAATAAAGGGATTATTTGAAACGTGTGGTTCAAACATATTTACTGTCGGTCCCCATGGATTCTCAATTTGACTCCGTTCTGGGCTCTCGATCACATTATTGTTCCGGTATGGTACTGTTAAACAATGTTCGCTATCCTTTTGCTTCTCAAAAACAGGCATTACTGGAGCTATAGTCACTGGGACTGTTACAGCTTCCAGATTCTTAGTTAATTCTCTTATTTTCTCTGTTAATTCTAGAGTGGTTTTTGCCAATTCTGTTGAATTTTCGTTATCTATTTTATTCTCAAATCTCTTTTCTGCCTCTCTGATGGAATTTCTTTTTTCTAAATCTGTTGACATAGTCTCTGTCTTGATAATTCGTAATGTTTCTCTCATTGGGGCATTTGGTGTCAACATTTCTGGTTCTGGTCGGTACGGTGGTGGATTTTTATAAAACACATCATCCAACACATCATCATCCGAATCATTTGCTCCGTAACCTCTTGATTCCACATTATTCCTCTTTTCCACACATTTTCTACCTTCATTCTCTCCTACCGCTCTTACAGGAAACAAACCCTCAGTCATACTTGCATTCCTCCATCTTTTCATCCGATCATCATGCGTTTCATGTCCATATGACCTGCCAAACATATATCTGTAACCTCTACCATTTCTTTTTTTCTCGCTCATGTGCTTCGTCTTCCCACTCTGTCAATGCCTCAAACTGCGTCGGTCTAGGTCTTGGATCTAAGTACATAATTTTTTTGCGCAAGTTGCTTAAAACAGCCAAATTAAAAGAACTATGTTCTGGAAATGCCAAGACTCCATCGTCCTTGGTATATTTTACCCAATTATCTACCCAAATACAAGTATGATATCCATACTTCGCAATCATTAGAGCTGCGGGGGTTTTCGGTGGAGGAATGAACTGTCCTTCCCTAGTTTTGACCTGCTTGTCCTTCTTGAACCACCTTTTAACTTTACCAAACCAGGATTTCTTTTCTCTATCTGGTGGCTGGTAATACATTTTCTTGGTTTTTTGTGTATCGCTAGTCTCTTACGACTATACCGCTATTTTGTCCACTCACAGCACAACTTCACGCTAACGCACCAATCAAGAGCGTCTACGTCACTGTCTCAGTCCTCTAATCCCAGCGCGACCCACACTAATGCACCAATGAAGAGCGTTTACGTCACCCTGTACTTCTCCAATCCCAGCGCGACTTCACACTAACGCACCAATCCGGAGCGTTCCACACTTCTGACCCACTGTCCAATCCCAGCGCGGTCGTTCTGACATCAGCAGCCGCTGCGGCAGTTCTGCTCCTGTCTACCCCTCCTTTACAAGACCACTCCGTGGACTTTTACAGCAACTTTTACAATTCTATTAGTAACAACACTAAAACATCTCCATTGTCTGCTCCGCTAACCAAAGAATAGCAATAGACCTTTCTCACGAGAATTCCGGCTTTCCCGAGAGCAGCGCTTACCTCTGCCCTACTACGGAATCGTTACTTCCGTTGATAAAGTAGCACATCCCTCTACTTCACCCTTCTAGCAAGCATTAGCTAACTGTTTCTCTGGTATTTTAGAAATAAACCTAGAGTTTTGCAATCAACCCGAATGCCTTTACATTCACACTCCTTCATACAAGAAAATGTAGTACATACGTACAGAATCCTGTCTTTTCTGAGAACAGCGAACAGTCTGTCCTACTACAGAATTATGACACACGTTAACAAAGCAGCACTTCCCTCTACTTTGTCCTTCTAACAAGCTCAGAGAACACCTGCTACCTTTTCAGTGATAAGCGTTATCGGTATGCCAATTGGTTTCCTGGTACTTAAAGACCAAAATTTCACAGGTAACCTTCGCTTTCATACACACTTCTCTCACACCGAGAATATTTCTAGTGGCAACACACGACGATGCCGCCGAATCGAACCCAGACAATGCGCCGTGCAACTTCACTTGTCACACATTTCCCCTGTGTACCTACAGGGCAACAACAATTCCGTCTTTCCCGAGAGCAGCGCTTACCTCTGCTCTGCTACGGAACTGTTACAAACTTCCGACTTCCTACATCCCAGAAGCCATGCTAACAACATATAACTCGACGCAACTCAACATATAGTGTTAGTACATAAATCAATACCAATCAATAATCAATAAGCTATTTACAAGCAATGATCACTAAACCAAAACAGTAGTAAACCATATCTCTGCTACCAAGAAAAACTGATGCAGCGCGGAATGCAAAATCCCTCTCTTCGTCACAGGTCATAGATTACAAACAATACTACATACGCTGGTGGGGCCCATAACACTAACATATACCCATCAAATAACCTGTTTCAAAAGAGGTGATCGTTCCACTCGCTGTAATGGGAGAGAGTACTCACATAACCCTATTCATAAAGATCTAAACTTCCCCTTTAGTACTCCTCCCATGTATAGGCCATGGATCTACTAGCTGCAGGTTGAAGTGATAACGAAATCTATAACATCATTTACATAAATACATTTTCTCAAATAATAGCGACCCAACACAGTTCTTTGTAATGAATATTACATTTTATCTAAATAATTGAATTCGATTCTCTGGGTTTTAATCAAGCAAATTAGATCATCATAGTTACCTATTCTGGCTAAAAGTCGCCCTCTAAGTCAAAATCCCGGTCATCGGTTCATACTGTCAGAGTCTTTGGAAACAGCTGTCCCGCAGTGTCACCGTCCTCTCCGTCAGTAAATCGCAAATCTTCTGAAGGGTCTCAAACAATTGAAAGGCAAAAGCTAAGGCCCCTCTCTAATCTACCATTTTTATAGTAAATTTACATTCCAAAATGTAACTATTGAACTTTTGAACAAATTTGATTGGTCCGTTGGGGAAAGTTCGACTTCTTTCCCATACATATAATGTGTCTTTAGATATAGTTCCAATCCACGCAATAGTATCTTTTCATTGTTTCTTTCAGAGCAGCTTGGCCGTAAGCCCAGGAAATAGCCTTGGTTGTCACAGTTGAGTCGGGGTCATGCAAAGGCTGCGGCAGCTGATGGCGACGCATGCGCACTTCACCCAGAGATGCTCATAATGGAGTTGTTCTCGTCTAACAGGGACGTCGGCCATTTTGTGGCCACCAAATGGTCAACTTAAGCAAAGAAACACAAAAATATAATTAATACATAGAAATGACTAATAATCTGTTATCCCCTTACTAATACCCATATGTGTATGTATTTATCTAGCAGAAGCAACACTTAATGCGGGTTATAATCACATTAATAAAGCACAAATCACAGATACATCACAAAAGCAACATATAATCATGCAATTTCTGAATATATATTATTAATATGCATACAAATTTAGTTTACGTCATTAGTTAGGCCATGCCACTGCAATTCCCACGTATATTTCTTATATTAGTAATGTTGATTAATTCACACAGCAAACCATTAGTATAATTACAATTAATTAATTAATCTTATTAATCTAAACATGCAAAATGGAGATGGTATACAATTTTAAAAGAAAACCCCACTCCAGCAATCCCCCCTTTGGTGATTTAATCACCACCATAACACTAAATTGATTCACCCTTTTACGGAAAATCGAAATGTATTCTTGCTCTTAATTATAGTTCAGTTTCTTCTTCATCTCTTTTTGCTTTTTTATACAAACTTTCTTTCCACTCTTCTAAAGTTATCTCTGTTAAGTCTCCATCTACATCCTTCTTTCTTTTTAGTTTTTCTCTTTTTACTTTATTCTTTGTTTTCTTGTTTTTACAACACATACATCCTAATCTTAATATTAGTAAGACGAAAATCACACAAGTTAATGGGAATAAGATCTTACCTATAACTGTACTACCTATTTTTATTAAGAAATTTTTAATAGCAGCAATTTTTTTCCCAATCTTTTCCCAAACACTTTCAACCTCCAGTGGTACAATTTCGTCATGCAAGTCAGTAATATTTTTAATGTAAACCTTTAGGTCTTTGCTTTCGTCTGGAATGTAAGTGCAACAATGTTGAACTTTCAGCATTCCACAGACTCCACCCTCTTTTGCCAATAAGATATCAAGGGCAAGTCGATTTTGCATTACCATAGCACGCATGGCAACCATTTCAGTATTAACCAATAAAAATCCTCCAGCGGTGCTTGTTGACAAGCGATCCACTACTGTTGATAATCTTCTAATATTGTTCGCATTTAGAGATATTCCCACTGCTGGTATCAATGCTCCAAAAATGTCACCTACAATTTCTGCCCAAGATTCTCTTTTACTACGTGTTAATTGATTACCTAACCTATGTACACCATCTTTATCTCTGTCCATGTGAAAGATTTTTGGAAAGACCAGGCCTACGTAACATGTGCCATACCAATGGTCTGGCAAATGATAATATGCCCTGTTCCCACAGATAAAACAAAGTCCAGGAAAGACTGGATCTCTTCCACCTTTAAATCCACATCCACCTATGATTTGATATGTATCATGGCACTCACTATTCCCTACAAAATGATTATCATATGCTGTTTGATTTCTTCAGATACACAGTTTCCCTTTCTGAGGCCAATCTAAAGCCAAAGTTGGATTAGACTCTCCCTTCATATGTTTTTCCATTTCTACATCCCAGACTGTTTTCTCCTCTTTTCCTTCAGATCCTTTTCTTCTCATTTTCAATCTCCTTTCCTCAACTATGTCTAGGAATGTCTTTTCTTCATTCTTCAAACTGCATGTCAAATTTTTTTTAAATATATACTCTATTGTTAGCTCCTTAGTTACTAAGAAAAATTCACCTAATACCTTAGCAGGTCTCACTTTATTCAGTTTGTTATTAGCAGGCACTTGCGAAAAAATGTTATCTACATCTGAAAAATAATATTCTAATTTACCTGTTTCATAAAATAAGCTTGCTATCACACTACATGCTATTCCATATGTTGCTGGAAGGTGATGATATGTCACTCCCTCTGACACAGAAGCAGGTAACTGCATACATACGTAGCAATCCCTTACGTCCATGGTCTTTACATATTCATACAATAACTTTGAAAACACATTATTTGAAAAATCATTAATAGACCTATCCTTATGTAAATAATTATTATCTATTCTAGTCGGAACTACCTTTGGAATCTTTTATATGTTAGTAATGTTCTCAGTGTGTCCTTCTAGTGTATCTATAGTGACCTTAAAAGAAATTATTAGAGCAAGTATGCTCCATAGAAGCATTAATAATCCTGTACAACAACAACACATTTTACTCCATCTCTTCATGAATGTACATTTACTTTTGCTACTTTCTATGTTAGCCATCTTGTTAGTTTGGACTGTGTCTTTTGACTTAGCCTATTTTATTTCACCATTAGTTCTCAAACCTTAGGCTTCTAAGGCCCTACTTAGTTCTACCAGTATCTATCGTTTGATTCAATTGTTACTTCTTCATCCGTAGTTTTCTAATTTTTCTCAGTTTGGCATTTCATCATTTTTCACTTCTTTCAATGCATCCAAATACAGAATGTCCTGCTCTTCCGTTTCTTCTTCTCCAATGTCGGATAAGATAACTCTCAGGATTCCTGCTTCTTCCTCTTCTTCAACCACTTTCAGTACAGCCTCCTCTGGATTTCCTTGACTATCTGCCTCTTCCTCCATTTCATGCAGTGCCACATACGTCCATTCTGGTGACTTATACTTCTGGTTGGGTTTTCTTGTTCTTTTCCCCTCTTCTTGATTAACCTCTTCTTCTTTTGATTTGTCTTGGCTTGTCACTTCATTCACCTGATCTTCTCTTGGTGATTTTACTCGTGTCAGCCGATATCTCAGTCTCTTTATTTTATTTGGCTACACTTCATCCTTTTTTACTCTTTTCTGTTTACTTTCTTTATTGTTCTTTTCCTCTCTCCAAGTTCTTTTTCTTAGAACTCGTCCTTCTGGTATCTCATTTTCACTCTCTTCAGATTCTGTCTCAACTTGCTTTTTCTTTTCGACAACTTCTTTTTCCACCACTGTTTTCCCTACTTCTGTCCCTCCTCGGGTCTCCGACACGCAATCTTCCTGCTGGCTACTTGTCCCTTCACCTAGCTGGATGTTGCAGTTCCCTACACCTCCTCGGGGGTCTTCCGCAATCTGTCCCTCTCTCTCTGTACCTGTCCCTATTCCACTTTGATCTATTATTTCGGGTGGAATTTCTCTTGGTTTTTCATCTGAAACTTCCTTCTCTCGAATTTCTTTCACTGCTTCTTGGTTGTCTTTTCCTTTCTCCTTTCTGTGTTCTTTTCTGAGACCTTGACTTCCCTGTTCGTCTTCAGAATCTGAACTGATATCAGAAATCTGCAATTGTCTTCTCAGAGAGCTACTTCTGGGGACTAATATCTGATCAGGTTCCTTTTCCCCCCTTTCAGGATTTTCTTGTGTTCTTTGCTCTTCGTTATCTGATTCAGTACTTGACTCTGATTCGTCATAGTACTCTCTTCCTTTGCTGTCAACTGGATTTGGTATCCTCAAAGTATGGCTTGCATGGATCCAGTTTTTCACTCCAGCACACTTCACAGCTGTTGTTGTGGTCAGAATGACTTGTCTTGGTTTTCCCCACCTTGGAACCCAACAGTTTCTTCTTCTGTGGACTTTTATCCTTACCCAGTCTCCTGGGCTCAGATCATGGGCTGGCTTCCTTTGAAGGGTGGTGGCATCCGCTCCAACCTGATGAAACACAGAATGAACTGCGTCAGCCAGGCCTTTACAGTATTCCAACACCATGTCATCAGTTATTGTCATCAGCTTGTTGACTGGAATATGAACATGCCTCATCGCTCGTCCCATGATTATTTCATGAGGACTTAACCCTGTGGTTCTGTCTGGTGTTGCTCTAATGGTCATTAAAACAAGAGGCAAGACATCAGGCCATTTCATACCAGTGGCTAAACACATTTTTCCAATTCTGTTTTTGATTGTACCATTCATCTGTTCAACCACACCAGAAGCCTCTGGCCGGTAGGCACAATGTAGTTTCTGTTGTACATTCAATGCTTCGCTAATCAATTTTACAATCTCGTTATGAAAATTTCCTCCTCTGTCTGATTCAAGAGTCACTGGGAACCCAAACCTAGGGATGATATCTCTCAAAAGTAGCTTTGCCACTGTCAACCCATCATTTCTTCTTGTTGGGTATGCTTCCACCCACCTGGAGAACAGGTAAACTACAACCAGGACATACCTCAGTCTGTTACACGGAGGCATTTCAATGAAGTCAACCTACATTCTGGTAAAAGGTCCACCTTCCTGTCCTATGGTCCCTAGACTCATCACTGTTTTTCTCCCAGGATTGTATTGCTGACATATCAGACATCTCTGACACAGGCTTTCTGCTACAAGTCTGAATTTTGGATTTTACCAGGTCTGCTTAAAAGACCGTATCATGGCGTCTCTCCCTATGTGTCCCTGGCCATGATACATACGTGCCATTGTAGACATCATGCCATCAGGCATTACTGGTCTTCCATCTCGATAGACCCACACACGGTCCTTCTCTCTTGGTGCACACCCTGCTTTTATCCATTGTTTCATTTCCTCATCTCCTGACTCTTCCTGCAATTGTCTCACTTCCTCCCAGGTTCCTACTGCGTTAGTAAACATTACTGAGCAAGAAGACATTTCTCTCTCCTTAGCCCGATTGACTGAATTCTGGTTCCGTGCATAATATTGTGCCATATCATTAGCATACCTATTCCCAGTAGTGATGTAATCGCTTCCCTAACTATGTGCAGCACATTTTACCACAGCCAATTGGTTAGGCAGCTGTATCGCCTCAATCAACTTCCCAACCACTTCAGCATTCTTTATAGGGGTTCCACTTGAGGTCAGGAAACCTCTTTGCAGCCAAAGCTGGCATAAATCATGGATGACCCCGAAGCCATCCTGGCTATCCGTTAACACAGTCACTCTCACACTTTTCCCAATTTTACATGCTTTGGTCAAAGCAACAAGTTCAGCTACTTGAGCTGACCTCACTCCTTTCAGATAAGATGCTTCCATCACTGCTGCAACCGTGCATACTGCATATGCTGCGCTTAGCACTCCTTCATCTGTTCTCAAACATGACCCATCAACAAACAACACAAAATCACTCTCAGGCAGTGGTACATCCTTTATATCTGGTCGTGGCTTTGTGCAATACTCAAGCACATCCAAACAGTCATGATCTGCTTCATCTCTCACTTCCACATTCTCAGCATCAGGTAACAACGTTGCAGGATTCACGTTCACACATCTCGCAAGGCTCACATTCGTTGCACCTAATATGACCTTCTCATACTTAGTCAGCTGACTATGTGTCATATACTGAGTACGACTCCTTGTTAAAAGAATCGCCACATCATGAGGAACAAACACTTTCAATGGATACCCCATCACAATACCTTCACTCTGCTCCAAACTTCGACCTGTTGCAGCCACTGCTTTCAGACACCCAGGTAAAGCTGCAGCCACTGGGTTAAGCATTGAGGGAAAATATGCGATTGGTCTCCTCAATCTTCCATGCTTCTGGATCAACACAGAGAGTGCACATCCATTTCTCTCACTGCAATACAACTCAAACTCTTTCTCATAGTCAGGCATGCCCAGTGCTGGTGATTCACACAATCCCTCTTTTAATTTTTTGAATGCTGCCAATTCTTCCTTGTTCAATTCAAGGGGATCTTTTACATCACTCCTTGTTAATCGCACTAAGGGCTTTGCAATCAGGGAAAAGTTACTAATCCACTGACGACAATACCCCACCATTCCCAGAAACATTCTCACTTCTCTTTGAGTCATGGGGGCTCTCATTCCTTTTATAATTCTGATTCTGTCTATTGTTATTTTTCTCAGTCCTTTCTCAATTTTATGTCCCAAATATTGCACTTCTTTCTGGCAATACTGTAATTTTGTTGGTGACACTTTCAACCCTCCGTCTGCCAAATGATTCAATAGTGCTATTGTGTCTACCTCGCAAGCTTCACGTGTTTTCGACGCCACCAAAAGGTCGTCGATATACTGCACTAGTACTGAACTCTCAGGCATTTGCAGACTTTCCAATGATTTCTTCAACAATTGATTGAATATTGAGGGGCTCTCTGTATACCCCTGTGGGATTCGGCACCATGCCAAAATCCACTATCCAAAACGAAATGCAAAAATTGGCTGACTGTCGTGGTGCAATGGGATAGAGAAAAATGCATGACATAGATCAATTACTGTATACCATTCCGCATCATAGGGAATCTGGTACAGAATTACTGATGGGTTCGGCACAATAGGACAGCATGATACCACAATGTTGTTTGCCTTTCTCAAATCTTGCACTATCCTGAATTTTCCATTAGGCTTTTTCAGTCCCATTATCGGTGAATTACATGGACTACTCATAATCTCTCTCAAAATTCCTTGCTTGATCATTTTCTCAATTATTGGAGTAACCCCTTCAATTATCTCCGGTGTCAATCTGTACTGAGGGACGTTTGGATAACTTATTCCTTCCTTTACAGTTATCCTGACTGGATCTACATTTCTCATTAACCCTACATCTTCTCCAGTAAAATCCCACACTTCTGCCTTCACTGACTGTTTTAATTCTTTAGGTAATTCATCAGGGCTGAATATTGCATAGGTCTCAGTTACCTAATTTTCTCTATTAGCTATAGTCATTTTATACAGCACATCGTCATCTGGGGTTTCAAAAGCTATTCCATCTGGAGTACAGAATATAGTGCAATTCATCTTGCACAACAGGTCCCTACCTAATAAATTCACTGGACTGGTGTCACACACCACAAAGCGGTGCATTTCTGTAAATTTCCCTATACTGACTTTCACTGGTTCTGTCCAAAATGTTTTTAACTGTCTGTTGGACACACCAACCATGCGGCGGTTTATTTACCTGTTCTTCATTGTAGAATCCCGATTCATTACTATACTTCTGAGTGTTTCTGCTCTGCGGGAAAGGTGGTTTTGGCACCTGATTCTGTGAAGTAACCACCTGCTGCTGTTGATGCAGTTGACCACTCACCTCATTCTGCACCTGTGGATTCAATGATGCATTTTCAATATTAGTACTTGGAGGGTATTAACACTCGGATTTCCAATGCCCTAACCTACCGCAATTATGGCATGGGAACTTATTTTTAGCTTCTTCTATATTACCTTTCCCTTCTCCTGAGCCAAATCTCAGTTTAGTTCCTGGGTTATTTGCTTGTTCGACCATTTGTGCTTCCTGCCTTTCTGCTACCTTTACTTGTGCCCACATTGCCTTCTCTTTTAATTTTCGCTGTTTAGCCCCAATTTCGTCAATAAAATATTTAGCATGTCTTAATACTTCATCTATTTTCTTATTCTGCCAATCAACTGTATGCTGTTTTATCATGTCACCAATTTCTGGGCGTAAACCATATACAAATCTGTACACGAAATTACTCAAATCCTTATCACTTAAGTTCTCATCTCCACTGAACTGTTTAAAGGCTTGAATTAGTCTCTCATAGTATGCATGTACTGATTCCTTTGCTTCCTGATGCGTTCGATCAATCTTTACCCAATCTGTCTCTTTAGGGGGCACTTTGTTTTTCAAAAATACCATAACCTGTTCATACTTTTTCATTACTTCAGGGTCTGGGGCTCCTGTCTTAGGATGCCTAGGGTACTCCTGAGTTGGCCAGTTGATCATCAACTTGCGCTCAGACCACAAATCTGCTGGTACTATTATGTCGAATAGACTATTTAAGTCTATCCACAATACTTTTGATAATTTTACAAATTTGTCTACCTGTCTGTACCACTCGACGGGCTTTTCGTGTAGTCGAGGGAAATCATTCGTAAATGACAAAATGTCCTGTCTTGTCCATGGGACATGTACATATCCTCCTCCTGGGATCTCTCTCATGGGGTATTCAGTCACTACCTTTTCTTTTTCTCTAACAGGGAATGCCGAAACTGTCCTGTCTGGGGCATCATTTCGTTTTCTATACCATTTACTTCTCCATTTATCCACATCTCCCCATTTTCTCAAAACAATGATTATGTCCTTAATCTGACCTATCTGTCCTGTGGTGTTCAAATTTTCAATTTCTTTTTCAGTAAATCAACTCGATAGATTTTCTGTAAGGCTTTTACCTTATCAATATCTATACCTATTTCATTCGCAACTTCTCCTAGTCTTTCATGCAGATTCCTTGCTCTCCATGTCACACTTTTACACAGGAATAACAGCTCCTCATCCTGATAAATCTTTAATTTTTCTACCGGAATAGTCCCTACAATCAATTCTTCCAATACCATCCGTAATTTTGCCACATCTATCGACTGAGAATCTTTATCTGGTCTCTGCAACCCCTTTAACCATTCACTCAGTTCTTCCACAGATGGTCCTACTGGGTTCTCTACACTACTCTGTTCTGGACTTCTTTGGGGTTCTAACAAAGTTTCTACTGTCATTCCATTTCTTTCAGCATAATTCTGATTAATAAAGGGATTATTTGAAATGTGTGGTTCAAACATATTTACTGTCGGTCCCCATGGATTTTCAATTTGACTCCGTTCTGGGCTCTCGATCACATTATTGTTCCGGTATGGTACTGTTAAACAATGTTCGCTATCCTTTTGCTTCTCAAAAACAGGCATTACTGGACCTATAGTCACTGGGACTGTTACAGCTTCCAGATTCTTAGTTAATTCTCTTATTTTCTCTGTTAATTCTAGAGTGGTTTTTGCCAATTCTGTTGAATTTTCGTTATCTATTTTATTCTCAAATCTCTTTTCTGCCTCTCTGATGGAATTTCTTTTTTCTAAATCTGGTGACATAGTCTCTGTCTTGATAATTCGTAATGTTTCTCTCATTGGGGCATTTGGTGTCAACATTTCTGGTTCTGGTCGGTACGGTGGTGGATTTTTATAAAACACATCATCCAACACATCATCATCCAAATCATTTGCTCCGTAACCTCTTGATTCCACATTATTCCTCTTTTCCACACATTTTCGACCTTCATTCTCTCCTACCGCTCTTACAGGAAACAAACCCTCAGTCATACTTGCATTCCTCCATCTTTTCATCCGATCATCATGCGTTTCATGTCCATATGACCTGCCAAACATATATCTGTAACCTCTACCATTTCTTTTTTTCTCGCTCATGTGCTTCGTCTTCCCACTCTGTCAATGCCTCAAACTGCGTCGGTCTAGGTCTTGGTTCTAAGTACATCATTTTTTTGCGCAAGTTGCTTAAAACAGCCAAATTAAAAGAACCATGTTCTGGAAATGCCAAGACTCCATCGTCCTTGGTATATTTTACCCAATTATCTACCCAAATACAAGTATGATATCCATACTTCGCAATCATTAGAGCTGCGGGGGTTTTCGGTGGAGGAATTAACTGTCCTTCCCTAGTTTTGACCTGCTTGTCCTTCTTGAACCACCTTTTAACTTTACCAAACCAGGATTTCTTTTCTCTATCTGGTGGCTGGTAATACATTTTGTTGTTTTTTTGTGTATCGCTAGTCTCTTACGACTATACCGCTATTTCGTCCACTCACAGCACAACTTCACGCTAACGCACCAATCAAGAGCGTCTACGTCACTGTCTCAGTCCTCTAATCCCAGCGCGACTCACACTAACGCACCAATGAAGAGCGTTTTCGTCACCCTGTACTTCTCCAATCCCAGCGCGACTTCACACTAATGCACCAATCCGGAGCGTTCCACACTTCTGACCCACTGTCCAATCCCAGTGCGGTCGTTCTGACGTCAGCAGCCGCTGCGGCAGTTCTGCTCCTGTCTACCCCTCCTTTACAAGACCGCTCCGTGAACTTTTACTGCAACTTTTACAATTCTATTAGTAACAACACTAAAACATCTCCATTGTCTGCTCCGCTAACCAAAGAATAGCAATACACCTTTCTCACGAGAATTCCGTCTTTCCCGAGAGCAGCGCTTACCTCTGCCCTACTACGGAATCGTTACTTCCGTTGATAAAGTAGCACATCCCTCTACTTCACCCTTCTAGCAAGCATTAGCTAACTGTTTCTCTGGTATTTTAGAAATAAACCTAGAGTTTTGCAATCAACCCGAATGCCTTTACATTCACACTCGTTCATACAAGAAAATGTAGTACATACGTACAGAATCCTGTCTTTTCTGAGAACAGCGAACAGTCTGTCCTACTACAGAATTATGACACACGTTAACAAAGCAGCACTTCCCTCTACTTTGTCCTTCTAACAAGCTCAGAGAACACCTGCTACCTTTTCAGTGATAAGCGTTATCGGTATGCCAATTGGTTTCCTGGTACTTAAAGACCACAATTTCACAGGTAACCTTCGATTTCATACACACTTCTCTCACACCGAGAATATTTCTAGTGGCAACACACGACGATGCCGCCGAATCGAACCCAGACAATGCGCCGTGCAACTTCACTTGTCTTTTTTTGTTGAAACATTTTTTATTGTTTTCATAGCATCAACTCAGTACAAACCCCGCTACCTCCCCCGTCAAAGAAGGCATTGCACATACAGTGTTACCCGCCATCATCCGGGAGAAGGAACTTCCAGCCCATACGGGCCCCCCCCTCCCTCCCCACCCCATGTCAGTGTGCCCCCTGCCTTCCTCCTCGCTCCTGATGTGCCCCGTCCCTGCTATAAATCAGGCATGGGTGCTCAACCTCCTCTAGAGAACCATGGCTTTCCCTCGTGCCTAGCCACACCCTTGCTTCCAGCGCCTGCTACTACTCCCCGTCTACTCCCCGTTCACTGCCTCCTCCTGCCTGCCAGAGGTGCCCCCCTCTCTCCCGTTGTCAGACATCAGCCCCTGAAGTTCCACCACCAGCGCCTCCCATGCACGGGCCGTCGCCAGCGCCTTCTCGTCATCCCTCCGAAGAGCTAATTGCAACCGGAGCGTACCCTCAGCCCCCGCCCATCGTGCAAATGCCACCCTCCACCGCAAGAAGCTAGGCCCCGTCCTGGACTTCCAGTGCATAGTCAGTTCCCTCTTGGCCATTATCAACCCTAAGTCGTAAAACTTGCTAGTGACCCTCGTCCGGCGGGTGTGTGGGAACGAAAGTAGTAAGCAGGCCCCCAGGTCTGGGTCAATAACGCGGTCCGTCACCTGATTCAGGCAATCCATAACATCTGCCCAGTAGTCACCCAACTGAACGCAGGACCAAAACATGTGACGAAAATCAGCACCCTCTCTTCCGCACCGCGGGCATTGAGAGTGCGCACCCCCAAAATATTGCAATATCTTAACCGGCGTCAAATACGCCCTGTACAACGTAAAAAATTGAACCAACTGGAACCGGGCATTGCGCGTTCCCTCCCAGGCCCGCCGCACCAACGTGGTCCAGGTAGTCTCGGGGATCGGCTTCTCAAGGTCCAATTCCCACTTGCCCCTCAAGGCGGCAAGGGGCAGTAGGCCTTCCGACGACAGTCTGCGGTAGAGACAAGTAATGGCCTTGGATGTCCCCGCCGCCATCAGTGCAACTTCACTTGTCACACATTTCCCCTGTGTACCTACAGGGCAACAACAATTCCATCTTTCCCGAGAGCAGCGCTTACCTCTGCTCTGCTACGGAACTGTTACAAACTTCCGACTTCCTACATCCCAGAAGCCATGCTAACAACATATAACTCGACGCAACTCAACATATAGTGTTAGTACATAAATCAATACCAATCAATTTTTTTTTTTTTTTTTTTTTGAAAACCTTTATTAACCGAAGTTGCATCATTTTTACAATGTACGTTCACTAATCAAAGTGTCGGGTCAGCGAGACAAAGATACACATGTCCGGGTGGTAAGACACAGCCATTCAGCCGGCAACCCGGAGGTCCGGCGGCGATACACAGGTGAACATTTGTATAGAAATCAGGCGCGTACATTGTGTAAAAGTGGATCTATGGTGTTTTTCTGTGTTTTGTTGTGGTGCATCTGAAGCGCAGTACCTGCAATAGAAGATGGCGCTGTGTTCCAGTCCACAGTGTGGCGTCTTCGGTTGACACCCAGGCCCGTAGGGGGAGTCGCGCAAGGCATTGAGTTTGCCCTCAAATGCCAAGGTCTCCGGGGCAGCGGAGCACTGGTGTCCTGTTTATGGTGTTGGCTGGAGCGCGACAAGGAGGTCGCAGTATAGCTCACAAAGACATATATGTCAGCGTTTATATCCGACGAGCCCAGTGTGTAGCTTCGCAGTTCAGCTCTATAAGCGCGGTACTCAGCGCGCTATCGTCCCCCCAGCGGTGTGTTCCCCAAGCCGTCGAGTGCCTGAGTATGTCTGGTATGCAACGCTATGCGCTTCGAGTGGGATCGTTCCGTGTTTTCCGGGCGTAACCGCCTCCTGCGTGTAGTATGCGTCATTGCTGCCTCATCAGTACTCTTCAGGGCACGCTAGGTAGGGCCACGCCTCGGGGGCGCCGGATAACACTTCCAACAGTTGTTTTCTTTGGTTAGATAGGGGTTCGGTTAGGGAGCGTAACCAACAACCAGACTGCTCCCGGTGTGTGTAGTGCTATGGGGGGGTTCAGGATTAGGGTCGTAAACTCGGGTGGGGGCAAGGGTAAGGGGGGAGGGGGGAGGAGGTCGATCATTCTGCGTTAGAATTGGAGGGGACAGCAGCTGCCAAGTGGGGCGCAGCTGGGCCACATGGGAGGTGCGCTAAGCAGCAGGCCGGAGGGGGGGGAGAGGAGGCTGTCAGAGAGGCCGAGATCCCTCAGCGTCTGCGCCCGCAGTCTTTTTCCCGTATGGATAAGGTATTCCACTGTATCTTAGGAGGGAGCTTCTGAGTAGGGTGGAGTGATCATATCTTCCCGCTGGAGCCCGTGCCCGGGGACCGTGTACCGTGCGCGCTGCTTCAGACTGCGGCAGCAGCAATCCCCGCGCGCGCGCCATGGTCGCATCGCAAATGATGCCCGACAGCAGTTTCCTATAGGGTAAAAGTGAGAGGCGCTAGGGGGCAAGCAGAGGGGGTCGGGAGCCAACTCTGTCATGGTCTCAGGGATGTCGCCACCCAGCTAGCAAGGCAGCGGTGTCCTCCAAAGACTCAGGTTATCCCTCGATCCCGGCAGGCCACCTGGAAGACGGTGAGGAGGTCATCCCAAAGCTGGGCGATGGGGAACTTCCGGAGTCCTGCAGTTTCCTCACGGAGAAGCACCGCACTCTCCGCCTGCGCCCAGTTAACAAAGGAGGCCTTCCAATGTCTGATGTGCGGGGGGGTCGCTGCCTTCCAATGCTTGGTGAGCAGGCGTTTGGCCGTTATGAGACCCATGTCCCAAAAGCGTGCCTGTGCTTTGTTTGCTTTTGTGCGTTTATATAAGCCTAATATGCATGCATCCCACGTGCGTGGTAGTCGTGCCTCAGCACCGCGCTCAAGTAGTGACAGTACGCCGTTCCAGTATGCCTGTATACCAGGACAGTGCCATAGCATATGTAAGAGGTCCGCTCCCGGTAGCGAGCACCGCTGGCAAAGTGCGTCAGCCCGCAAGAAATATCTGTTAATCTTTTCAGGTGTGAGATATGCACGCTGCAGAGTGTAGTATTGTATGACTTTAAAGCGAGGATTGCGTGGAATGTTGGTCGGGCTGGCCAGTATCATCGCCCACTCCTTGTCTGTCCAGTCTCTGCCCCTGTCCGCCGCCCAGCGCTCCCTCAGTGCCAAGGTGGATGGTTGCGATTGTGCCTGTAGCGCCTGTGCTAGCCAATGTATGACGTGTGTGCCATTGCCCATAATGTGCAGATATTGTATGAAGGTATGCGTCGGGGGTTCCACCGTCATGTCGCCCCAGGAAGTCGTGAGCGTGTGCATGAGGGAGGCATGTAGGACGAACTGCCCCGCCGGGAGAGCCGTATCCTCAGCCAGGGCGGCGAACGTAAGCAAGGCGCCATCTACATACAGATCGCTTAGCGTGTCCACTCCCGCCTGTTCCCATCCAGCCAAGTGGGCCTCCGTGAGCGGCCCCATCGGGCCGGGCATGCCCAAGAGTGGCAAACCCGGGGCGTATGGCTTAGTCGCGCGCGTGAGGCAAAGGCACCGCAGGAAACATCTGCGCGCCACCGCCAGGTAGATCTGGGAGGGGCAGGGCATGCGGGCTATTGGATGGAACAGTGTATTAATTTGTGTTCGCGTCCAGGCAGCCGCATGCGAGGTAGTGTCCTCAAGCTGCTTGCCGCACAGCCATCCCGCCGCCCATTGCATCTGCGCCGCGAGGTAGTACAGCTCCATATTAGGGACTGCCAAGCCCCCGGAATCCGTGGGCATGTATAGTTTAGCCAACGCTGCTCGCGGTCTCCCCTTGTTCCAGATGAGGCCGCGCAGCAACACCTCCAGGTCACGGAACAGCTTGACCAGAACATACTGAGGCAGATTTGCAAAATAATACAGTAAGCGGGGCAGCACTATCATTTTGGTCAGTGCCACCCGGCTAGGCACATTAAGGGGTAGGGTGTTCCAGAAGCCAACTTGCGCTCGAACAGACGCGATTGCTCTAAGGAGGTTCCCATCCAAGACGTCTGCTGGGGTCCTGTAGATTCTGATCCCCAAGTAGCGGAAGGTGGTGGGATGCCACTGCAACCTGTCCCCTCCCAGCCGGACGTTGCATTCAGGCGTCGTTGGGCCAAAGGGATAGGCTCCCGACTTGGCCCAATTAACCCTCAGGCCCGACATCTCCTCAAAGGTGCGGAAGATATCGGTAAGGGAGGCGGGGATGGCAGTTATGTCGTTGACGTACAGCAGCAGGTCGTCTGCATATAGAGATACCGCGTGCAGGCCATCCGCCAATGGAATTCCCCATTCCAGTCCGTGCGCCCTGAGCGTCGCAGCCAGGGGTTCCATAGCCAGTGAAAACAGCAATGGCGACAGCGGGCAGCCCTGGCGGGTGCCTCTGCGGACCCGGATGGCATCAGAGAGGAGGCGGCCCGTGCGGACACGGACAGTTGGTCTGCCATAAAGTAGGTCAATCATGGCGTTGTATCCCCCCCTGTAGGAGAGTAGGGTCTGCTATCCTATGGTCACCCCAAATTTTTGCTTTTTGCTTCACTGGTTTTTGACATATTGAGGCTGTGGGCCTGCCAATCAGACCCCCAGCCTGCTGTTCTCTCTACTAAATTAAAACTATGCACCCTAGGTGCATAACCAATTGGAAGTGGATCACCCTGTCAGCCCCTGTACCAGTGTACACTAGGTACCCAGGGCATTGGTGTACCCAAGGCCTGCCAGGGGCTGAAGCATGTATTATGCCACCCCAGGCTTGGCCTAACAATTTGACACAACTGGCTGATCACTCAGCTGGGGTAAGTTGGTGTAATCACCTCTTACTTTGGTGTAGTATACCTATACCTAACCTTAAATGGGACACCTGGTAACCTATAAGTCACTCCTATGGCAGGCCTTAACAATCCTGAAGGCAGAGTGCTTGGTTCCATGTGAGATGGTGCTCTGGCATGAGCTGAGCCTGTCTGCAGTGGTCTGAACAACTTCCTTCTACTGTTTCCAGATATCGTCATACCATATACTCTTAAGTGCATTATGAACCTCGCGGTTAAATGCTATCTTTGGTTTGGCTTTATCAAAACATGTCGAGTAAGGTGTCATACGAATTGGAATACTAACCCCTCGCCAATTCTGGCGACGGGGTTAGCATTCCACCCTTCTAGAGGGACACGACATGTACAGTACCTGAAACCCGGGTAGAATCAGACATAGCCTCAGCTCCACAAAATGGATGCTGCCACCACAGACACAAGTCTGCCCTCCTGCTGCTGGGAGTCCTTCCAGCTTGGGAGGTGTGGACAAAGGGATTCCTGCCAGGGGAGGTGCATGCACCACCCCAGACAGGATTTTGTGTATTGGTCAGGTAGGGCTTGAAAGAAACCAGACATGCCTGTGGCTCACAAGGAGCCTCGGTGCATATGCCAGTTCAAACCGGTCCTGGGGCACACCAGTCCCGGGCCTGGGGCGAGCTGGACAAAGGATTGGGGGCGTAACCACCCCCCTTCCTGGTCCCACCCATAGGGAGGGACCTAGCAGGTAGTCCGGCCCCTAGAATCCGCTTAAAGGTAGGAGCTGTGTCCTAAGACTTCAGACATCCTGGAATCAACTTGAAACTAAGAAGAAGACGGGAACTTCGACATTCTGCTGCACAGAAGACTGAAGGAAATCTCCCCTGTGGTCAGGGAGTGACCACCTTGCTAACGCAAGCACCATCCAGCGAATCAACGTCTGCTTTGCCGCCACCTCCCGCCGGAGCCCGAGCCCAGAGACTGACAAGACCTGGACCTCCAGACCTCTCACCGCCCGATCCACAGTCCCTGAAAAGAGGAGACCCGTGGAGGCAACGAGACACGTGGAGCCAGCCATCTTGAAACGACCACGACAAGCTGACAAGTGCAACAACCGAGGCTCCCTCCAAGTTGTGCTTTGGGATCTGAGAAGCCCAACCCTCGACCAGCATCTGCACCAAAGGTGAGCCCTCCAGCATCTCCACGATCTGCGTGGGGCCCTTCTGCATTTTGCCACTCGACGCGCCTAACCGGTTGCTGGCCGCTGGCTAGTAGCCATCTTGGCAATGAACTTTACGAAATACACCACTGGTCGGGTTGCTCCAGACTGGCCCTTGCTCCCCTCCAAAGAAGCAGTCCCTCTGACCTTGCTGGTCAGAACCATCAGCTTATTTCATCTCCTACAACAATTGCTTTTGCCAAGGCTTGTTTGCTTCGATCAAGTCGCCGACACCGCCGACAGCGAGAGCCTGCGTGGGACAGCTCGTGAACCGACTCCTGGACGTCGTCAACCTCCAGGGACCACGTGGCTGCAGAGACAAGCTACACCTTTCTTCCTGTTTGCACCCGACATTGCCTGGTACCCACCTGGTGCCACGCTGGTCACTGGCTAGTGACTGTGAACACTGTCCCCTCTGCTTACAGGTCTTCAACATCTCCGATCAACTCTTGGATCCACTGCATCTCTCCCGGACCGACCGCCTGCAGCATCTTTGTCTTCAAGCTCCACGGAACAGATAGAAGAAACCCGACGCACTTCGAGGCCTATGCACCCGGTTCGTGTGGGTGAGGTAAAGCTGGCACACCTGTGCCCAAGTGTAGTATTACATCTCTAGTGCCTGTGTTCCAAATCTTGAGTTCCTAGTCCATCCGGAAGATCCTTTTTGCAGTAACTTTGTACTTTTTACGCACCTATTGAAACCAATGGGAGCACGCGTGTGACTATTTGCTCTGCACACGCCACCCGTGGACCTCCTGGTCACTAACTGAAGTTAGCTCCTTGTAGGCCCAGCGATTCTAGAGGCCCTAGGCCTTTTCCCTTTTCTGTTCGTGGTACTTATACCACTATTTTAGTATATGGTTTGAGCGGCCACCAGGGCCTATCCATATAGAGTGCAACTTCTGTGTATTCTACTGTAATCTTGTTTGACGATTTGTGCTCCTGTGCTCATAAAGAGACTAGGGGTTACTTGGAGAAATAAATACATATATATTTTGAATATATATCTGTGTGGTGTCCTTTCATTGGTATAAAAGGGGGTTACATGTGGTAAAACAGCTGGCTTAACACGCTTCACGAGTTTAGCCTCAAAGACTGCTTAGCCTACGCTACCACTAGGGCAGCTAGTCCGAAAAGGTTGACTTACAACCACACCATAAGGGTTGCTTGGCATGGTACAAGGTGATCACTTTAACTAGTGAGCATCATATACCAGGCCAACTTCTCACATTGGTGAGCAGCGGTTGGATTTGAGCTTGCTGTGTTTTACCAGTGTAATCTCTTGGTTACCAATTGAAAGATCACATAGGTACCTGTAGGTACATATAAAACAAGATTAGATATACATACGTTCTACTGAACTTAGTTGTTGTAGAGCAAAGGGAGTAGCACACCCTGACTACAACTACTAGATAGGTTTAGTAGGTAAACCCAAGTGTAGGTAGATTGCAACACATCCACCCACACTTAAGAGCAATGGCTGGGGCAGAGGGGTCCACTGTACCCATCTCTGTTGAGAGTGACCCCCAGAGGGCACCATCCATCTTTGCTACCCTTAATCAGAATGAGCTCAGGCATTTGGCAACTCTTAGAGGCCTTAAACAGCCCAAGAACCCTACCTCTGCTGAGCTCAGAGAACTCTTGCAAAATGATGAAAATCAGAGAGAGCTCAAAAAAGCTTCCCAGTTAGCCCCCTTAGGGTCAGGAACAGGAGGCCCCCCTTCTGAAGATGCTACAGAGGTACCCAGTTCCAATAGTCACCCCTTAGATGGCAATAATACCACAGAGGATGAGAGTGATAAAGGTGCTGATACAGAAAGTAGTGATGATGAAGGGAGAACTAGCCCAGTGCCAAGTGTTATACTTGGCCCAGCTAAACTAAGGCTATTGGGGACTGACAGTGGGTTTACCCCATTGGATCTCCCCAGTGGACTTAACACAGGGCTTGGGAGGCAAAGGAATCGCTCAGGTGACTCCAATGCTTCTCATGGCTCTAGAGGCTCTCAAGGTCACTCCAGGAAAAGGATGACCACCCCTCAGAGGAGGGAACATGAGGCCAGAATGCAGGAAGCCCAGCTGAGGATCAGGAAGCAGGAGCTAGAAGTAGCCCTGATGGAAGAAAAACTGAACAAGGCTAGGCAACCTAGAGAGAGTGGGTCTATACCCACTGGTGGCAGCATTGTCCCTAAGGACAAAGATAGGGTCTTTGATAATAGGAACCTGTCTAAGGTTGTGCCCCCCTACAAAAGTGGGGATGACATCCACAAATGGATAACTGCTCTTGAGAGAGCCTGCAAAGTACAGCAGGTTCCTGAAGACCAGTGGGCAGCAATCCTCTGGCTCTCCTTTGAAGGAAGAGGCAGAGACAGACTCCTCACTGTTAGAGAAGAGGATGTCAGAAATTACAGAGTCCTGAAGAGTGTTCTGGTAGATGGGTTAGGCTTAACCACTGAACAGTACAGGTTAATGTTCAGAGACACCCAAAAGACACAGACTCAGGACTGGTCTGAATATGTTGAATGTGCCACTAAGGCTTTGGAGGGTTGGTTGCTGGGAAGTAAGGTATCTGATTTTACAGGATTGTATAATTTGATGATGAGAGAACAGATTTTAAATAACTGTCAAAACCAGCAACTGCATCAACACTTGGTTGACTCTGATCTGACCTCTCCCCAAGAATTGGGAAAGAAGGCAGACAAATGGGTCAGAACCAGGGTTAAGCAAAAGAACCAGAACCAGGGCCAAGGGGGTGATCAGAAGAAAACAGACCAAAAGGGTGGAGATCAGAAATCTAAAGACCAGAAGTCTTCAACAGGGCCCCAAACTACTGCTAAGGAGGGTGGGTCCCAACAACAAACTAAGGGAAAGAAGAAAAAAGGTCAAAAGAAACCCTGGTGCAATCATTGCAAGAATACAACTCACTGGACCAGTGATTGTAAGAAGGGTGGAGCCCCCAACACTGTTGCCCCTAAGGCACCTGCTCCCAGTACTACTGTTAGCAGTGTTGGTCCCCAGACAAAGGGTGTAGTGGGAATCACTATGGGAACTGAAGGAGATTCTGACTTAGACAGAACCCTGACACAGGCAGTCTTGATCTGTGATGGGGACATTGATTTGTCCCTGACTGTGAGCCCCAGTAACCTGGGCAAGTACAGACAGACTCCTTTAATTAATGACAAAGTGGCTCAAGCCTACAGGGACACATGTGCCAGTGTCACTATGGTGACACCAGGCTTTGTGGACCCTGGACAGTACATACCAGGTGAGAATTACCTGGTGACCAATGCCAGCAATGCCACTACTTCACATAGTGTGGCAGTTGTTAACTTCTCATGGGGAGGGGTAACTGGCCTCAAAAGGGTTGTGGTTAGTGCAGACCTCCCAGTAGAATGTTTGTTGGGCAATGACCTAGAGAGTTCTCTATGGTCAGAAGTGGAGTACAGGACTCATGCAGAGATGTTAGGTATATCATCACATGTCCTTGCTGTGACCAGGTCACAGGCCAAAAAGTGCCTCACTGAACCTCAGGTCTTGGATCCTGGAACAATGGACCAAGCACCTACCAAGAAGAAGAACAGGAGGGTCAAGGCTGTGCCTTCCCCCCTGCCTCAGAGTGATGATCAGCCTTCCCAGGAAGCTGATCTAGAGGACCCTGAAGGAACTGTCCCTGAAGAGCTTGAACCTGATCAGGTTGAGTTTCTGGGGACAGGGGGACCTTCAAGGGCTGACTTGAGGCAGGCTCAGTTATCCTGTCCCTCTCTTGAACCCCTCAGACAGCTGGCTGCTGCTGAGGCTGCTGGGAATGCTCAAGGTACCCATAAAGTGTATTGGGATGAAGGGCTCCTTTATTCAGAGGCTAGAGACCCCAAGCCTGGTGCTACCAGGAGGTTGGTTATACCTCTGCAATTTAGGGGCTTCCTTCTTACCTTGGCCCATGATATTCCTTTAGCAGGACACTTAGGCCAGAATAAGACTTGGGACAGGCTTGTCCCTCACTTTCACTGGCCTCATATGAATGAAGATACAAAGGAGTTTTGTCGCTCCTGTGTGACCTGCCAAGCCAGTGGCAAATCAGGTGGCACAACAAAGGCCCCCCTAATACCACTACCTGTGGTGGGGGTCCCCTTTGAAAGAGTGGGAATAGACATAGTGGGTCCCATGGATCCTCCCACTGCATCTGGGCACAGATTTATACTGGTGGTAGTGGATCATGCCACCAGGTATCCAGAGGCAATTCCCCTTAGGACCACTACAGCTCCTGTTGTGGCCAGGGCCCTGCTGGGAGTATTCTCCAGAGTGGGGTTTCCTAAGGAGGTAGTATCTGACAGAGGTACCAACTTTATGTCAGGATACTTGACAGCTATGTGGAAGGAATGTGGTGTCAACTACAAGTTCACCACCCCTTATCACCCACAATGCAATGGGCTTGTTGAGAGATTCAACAAGACCCTAAAGGGTATGATCAAAGGATTACCTGAAAAGCTCAGGCGAAGATGGGACATCCTTCTACCCTGCCTTCTGTTTGCTTACAGAGAGGTCCCACAAAAAGGAGTTGGCTACAGCCCCTTTGAATTGTTGTTTGGGCACCCTGTAAGAGGCCCACTGTGTTTGGTGAAGGAAGGATGGGAGTTACCTCTCAAAAAGCCTAAGCAAGACATAGTGGACTATGTACTTGGTCTCCGCTCCAGGATGGCTGAGTATATGGAGAAGGCGTCCAAAAACCTTGAGGCAAGCCAGGCCTTACAGAAAGCTTGGCATGACCAAAAGGCTGTCTTGGTTGAGTTTCAGCCAGGACAGAAGGTATGGGTGTTGGAGCCAGTGGCCCCAGCAGCACTCCAAGACAAATGGTCTGGACCCCATACAATCCTGGAAAAGAAGGGAGAGGTCACCTACTTGGTGGACCTAGGAACTCCCAGGAGTCCACACAGGGTACTCCATGTTAACAGGCTTAAAGCATATGTTGACAGGGCAGACATGGGCTTGCTCATGGCTACAGATGAGGGACAGGAGGAAGAGAGTGACCCTCTCCCAGACCTGTTGTCTCAGAACCCTGAAGATGGCTCAGTTGAAGGAGTGACCCTTGGAGGCAACCTCACTGCCCATCAGCAGACTGAATGTAGACAGGTTCTACAATCATTTTCACATATGTTTTCCTTGATACCTAGTCATACTGACTGGTGTACCCATGTGGTGGACACTGGTGACAGTCTGCCTGTAAAGAACAAGCTTTACAGACAACCTGACCACGTCAGGGACTGTATAAAGGCTGAGCTACATAAAATGCTGGAATTAGGTGTCATTGAACCCTCAGAGAGCCCCTGGGCTAGCCCAGTGGTTCTGGTCCCCAAACCTCACACCAAAGATGGCAAGAGAGAAATGAGGTTCTGTGTGGACTACAGGGGTCTCAATGCTGTCACCAGGACAGATGCACACCCTATTCCAAGGGCAGATGAGCTCATAGACAAACTAGCTTCTGCAAAGTTTTTGAGCACATTTGACTTAACAGCTGGCTATTGGCAAATCAGATTAGCTGAGGAGTCTAAGGCCAAAACAGCATTCTCAACCCCAGGTGGGCACTACCAGTTTGTGGTGATGCCCTTTGGTCTGAAGAATGCACCTGCCACCTTCCAAAGGCTGGTGAACCAAGTCCTTACTGGGTTGGATGACTTTTGCGCAGCATATCTGGATGACATTGCTGTCTTTAGCTCCACCTGGGAGGATCACCTGATCCACCTGAAGAAGGCTCTTGAGGCTCTGCAAAGGGCAGGCCTCACTATCAAGGCTACTAAGTGCCAGATAGGGCAGAGTAAGGTTGTATATTTGGGCCACCTTGTAGGTGGAGGCCAAGTTCAACCACTGGAGAGTAAGATACAATCCATCAAGGACTGGTCTCCTCCAACCACCCAGACTCAAGTTCGAGCTTTCTTGGGCTTGACTGGGTACTACAGGAAGTTTGTTAAGAACTATGGGTCCATTGTGACTCCTCTTAATGATCTGACATCCAAGAAGATGCCCAAAAAGGTTCAGTGGACAGTAAGCTGTCAAAAGGCATTTGATGACCTGAAGGAGGCCATGTGCTCTGCACCTATCCTGAAAAGTCCTGACTACTCCAAAGAGTTTATTGTCCAAACAGATGCTTCTGAGTTGGGTGTGGGAGCTGTGCTGTCACAACTTAATGTAGATGGTCAAGACCAACCCATTGCTTTTATTAGCAGAAGGTTGACCCCCAGAGAGAAGAATTGGTCAGCTATTGAGAGGGAGGCCTTTGCTGTGGTGTGGGCCCTGAAGAAGCTGAGGCCATACTTGTTTGGCACTCACTTCAAGATTCAGACCGACCATAAGCCCCTCTTGTGGCTAAATCAGATGAAGGGTGAAAACCCCAAACTGCTTAGGTGGTCCATTTCCCTACAGGGGATGGACTTTACAGTGGAGCACCGGCCAGGTACTGACCATGGGAATGCAGATGGTCTCTCCAGGTACTTCCACTTAGGACATGAAGACAAGACTGGTCAAGGCTAGTTTAATGTCCCAGCGTTTGGGGGGGGGGGTTGTGTAGGAGAGTAGGGTCTGCTATCCTATGGTCACCCCACATTTTTGCTGTTTGCTTCACTGGTTTTTGACATATTGAGGCTGTGGGCCTGCCAATCAGACCCCCAGCCTGCTGTTCTCTCTACTAAATTAAAACTATGCACCCTAGGTGCATAACCAATTGGAAGTGGATCACCCTGTCAGCCCCTGTACCAGTGTACACTAGGTACCCAGGGCATTGGTGTACCCAAGGCCTGCCAGGGGCTGAAGCATGTATTATGCCACCCCAGGCTTGGCCTAACAATTTGACACAACTGGCTGATCACTCAGCTGGGGTAAGTTGGTGTAATCACCTCTTACTTAGGTGTAGTATACCTATACCTAACCTTAAATGGGACACCTGGTAACCTATAAGTCACTCCTATGGCAGGCCTTAACAATCCTGAAGGCAGAGTGCTTGGTTCCATGTGAGATGGTGCTCTGGCATGAGCTGAGCCTGTCTGCAGTGGTCGGAACAACTTCCTTCTACTGTTTCCAAATATCGTCATACCATATACTCTTAAGTGCATTATGAACCTCGCGGTTAAATGCTATCTTTGGTTTGGCTTTATCAAAACATGTCGAGTAAGGTGTCATACGAATTGGAATACTAACCCCTCGCCAATTCTGGCGACGGGGTTAGCATTCCACCCTTCTAGAGGGACACGACATGTACAGTACCTGAAACCCGGGTAGAATCAGACATAGCCTCAGCTCCACAAAATGGATGCTGCCACCACAGACACAAGTCTGCCCTCCTGCTGCTGGGAGTCCTTCCAGCTTGGGAGGTGTGGACAAAGGGATTCCTGCCAGGGGAGGTGCATGCACCACCCCAGACAGGATTTTGTGTATTGGTCAGGTAGGGCTTGAAAGAAACCAGACATGCCTGTGGCTCACAAGGAGCCTCGGTGCATATGCCAGTTCAAACCGGTCCTGGGGCACACCAGTCCCGGGCCTGGGGCGAGCTGGACAAAGGATTGGGGGCATAACCACCCCCTTCCTGGTCCCACCCATAGGGAGGGACCTAGCAGGTAGTCCGGCCCCTAGAATCCGCTTAAAGGTAGGAGCTGTGTCCTAAGACTTCAGACATCCTGGAATCAACTTGAAACTAAGAAGAAGACGGGAACTTCGACATTCTGCTGCACAGAAGACTGAAGGAAATCTCCCCTGTGGTCAGGGAGTGACCACCTTGCTAACGCAAGCACCATCCATCGAATCAACGTCTGCTTTGCCGCCGCCTCCCGCCGGAGCCCGAGCCCAGAGACTGACAAGACCTGGACCTCCAGACCTCTCACCGCCCGATCCACAGTCCCTGAAAAGAGGAGACCCGTGGAGGCAACGAGACACGTGGAGCCAGCCATCTTGAAACGACCACGACAAGCTGACAAGTGCAACAACCGAGGCTCCCTCTAAGTTGTGCTTTGGGATCTGAGAAGCCCAACCCTCGAGCAGCATCTGCACCAAAGGTGAGCCCTCCAGCATCTCCACGATCTGCGTGGGGCCCTTCTGCATTTTGCCACTCGACGCGCCTAACCGGTTGCTGGCCGCTGGCTAGTAGCCATCTTGGCGACGAACTTTACGAAATACACCGCTGGTCGGGTTGCTCCAGACTGGCCCTTGCTCCCCTCCAAAGGAGCAGTCCCTCTGACCTTGCTGGTCAGAACCATCAGCTTATTTCATCTCCTACAACAATTGCTTTTGCCAAGGCTTGTTTGCTTTGATCAAGTCGCCGACACCGCCGACAGCGAGAACCTGCGTGGGACAGCTCGTGAACCGACTCCTGGGCGTCGTCAACCTCCAGGGAGCACGTGGCTGCAGAGACAAGCTACACCTTTCTTCCTGTTTGCACCCGACATTGCCTGGTACCCACCTGGTGCCACGCTGGTCACTGGCTAGTGACTGTGAACACTGTCCCCTCTGCTTACAGGTCTTCAACATCTCCGATCCACTCTTGGATCCACTGCATCTCTCCCGGACCGACCGCCTGCAGCATCTTTGTCTTCAAGCTCCACGGAACAGATAGAAGAAACCCGACGCACTTCGAGGCCTATGCACCCGCTTCCTGTGGGTGAGGTAAAGCTGGCACACCTGTGCCCAAGTGTAGTATTACATCTCTAGTGCCTGTGTTCCAAATCTTGAGTTCCTAGTCCATCCGGAAGATCCTTTTTGCAGTAACTTTGTACTTTTTACGCACCCATTGAAACCTATGGGAGCACGCGTGTGACTATTTGCTCTGCACACGCCACCCGTGGACCTCCTGGTCACTAACTGAAGTTAGCTCCTTGTAGGCCCAGCGATTCTAGAGGCCCTAGGCCTTTTCCCTTTTCTGTTCGTGGTACTTATACCACTATTTTAGTATATGGTTTGAGCGGCCACCAGGGCCTATCCATATAAAGTGCAACTTCTGTGTATTCTACTGTAATCTTGTTTGACGATTTGTGCTCCTGTGCTCATAAAGAGACTAGGGGTTACTTGGAGAAATAAATACATATATATTTTGAATATATATCTGTGTGGTGTCCTTTCATTGGTATAAAAGGGGGTTACATGTGGTAAAACAGCTGGCTTAACACGCTTCATGAGTTTAGCCTCAAAGACTGCTTAGCCTACGCTACCACTAGGGCAGCTAGTCCGAAAAGGTTGACTTACAACCACACCATAAGGGTTGCTTGGCATGGTACAAGGTGATCACTTTAACTAGTGAGCATCATATACCAGGCCAACTTCTCACACCCCCCCCCAGCCGGTACTTCTCCGCAACCGCCCTCAGGTACGGCCATTCGACAGAGTCGAAGGCCTTCTCCAGGTCCAGTATCAGACATCCCGCCCTCGGCCACTGTTGCGTGGCATATTCTTGTACCCGAAAGAGGCGGCGGATGTTGTAGGAAGTGTGGCGTGTGGGGACAAATCCATTTTGATCCCGGTGCACCAGAGCGGGTACATGAGGGGCCAGCCTCCTGGCTAACGCAGAAGCTAGGATTTTATAGTCCGTGTTCAGCAGGGCCAACGGGCGGTAAGAGCCCACTCGCGTGCTGTCCTTGCCTGGCTTGAGAATAGAGACCAGTGTGGCCTCATTTAACGTTGGGGGCAAAGCAGCTCCCTCCGCTGCCGCTGCGTACATTCGTAATAACTCCGGGACAAGGATATCCGAGCCAGTTTTGTAAAATTCAGCCGGTAGCCCGTCCGGGCCCGGGGTTTTGCCATTGGATAGATTAAAGATGGCTTCTCTGAGCTCGTCTGTGTCCAGCGGAGCTCCAAGCTCGTCTTGCTGCGCAATAGTCAGTTGCGGTAGCGGCTGTGGGGAGAGATAGTCGGCTATATCAGAGTAAGGGACTGATAGGCGAGAGCGATACAATGCGTCATAGTGGGTAGTGAAAGCGTCATGTATGCCAAGTTGCGTGTACACTAGTCCCCCCCCCTCCCCCCGCACGGCCGTCACCGGGGTTGAGCGGGCGTTCCGCGAGACCAGCCACGCCAACAGTTTGCCCGGTCTGTCGCCTAGGTGATGTGTTCTCGCCGAGTGCGCGGCGTAATTGACATTCCGAAGTCGCTCCAAAAGGCGCGCATGTTCCGTGTGTGCCTCGTGTAGTGGGTCCCCGTCCCCATCCACAGCCCCCTCCTCTCGTGCAAGCAAGTCCGATTCCAGCCTAGTTAAGTCTCTCTCCAGCTGGTGTCTCACGTGCCCCTGGGCGTGTAGGCAGTGTCCTCGGATTACTACCTTGAAGGCGTCCCACTCCACCCCTGGATTGGCCGCCGTACCGGCATTATCCTCAAAGTATTGCGCGGCGCGTTCAAGTAGGGCATCACGGAAAGCCGCGTCCAGTAACAGCGCAGGCTGTAGGCGCCATGTAGGTACTGGGGGGTGTGGTCGGGCCCAGGCTATGGACATGAAGTGCGGGTTGTGATCCGAGTGCGTGCGGCCCATGTACTGCGTATCTATCACGTGGGGCAGAAGGTCAGCGGACGCCATGAACCGGTCCAGGCGGACATGCAGGTCGTGGGCGCCAGAGTAATAGGAGTGTGTGCGCGTCCCCGGATTGCGCTATCGCCAAACATCATGTAGATCCCATTGTGCGGCCCATTCCAACAGCGCTTTCGTTGCTCCCCTGGTAGAGGCGTTAGCTGGGGGCGGGGAGGAGCGATCTAATGTGATGTCTAAAGTGCAGTTCTAGTCACCCCCTATTATCCACGAGGTTGCATGCCAAGTCGCCATGGTCGCTGATAGCCGCGCCAGGAAGCCGCCCTGATCAACATTTGGGGAATAGAGGGACATCAGAGTAATAAACTGGCCATCCAGCCTGCCCTGCGCAGCTGTATATCTGCCCTCCCTATCCACTACAGTGTCAGTGGCTTCCCACGGGGTCCCTGGGCGGATCCATATCAGTGTTCCGCGAGCGAAGGAGGAGTATTCCGTAGCATACAGCTGCCCTCGCCATCTACGATGGAGTGCCCGCACCTCGGCTCCGTTCAAATGGGTTTCTTGGAGCAGCGCTATGCTGACTTTATGCCGTTTTAGGTATGAATAGATATGATAACGCCTAGCCGGTGTGTGCATCCCCCTGACGTTCCAGGTGCATATTTGTATATTAGCCATAGCGGTCGCGTGTGCGCGCATCTCCCTCATTCCCCCAGGGCGTGGCCCCCCTCCCAAAGGTCCCCCATGCCCAGCAGCCCACACCCATCGTGCAGCTAAGTTGAGTATTGTGTGCGCAATGACTTGATCTCCAGCAGGGTAGGGGGAGAGGAAAGAAGGGGAACATATAAAGCCTGAACATGGCAATAACAAGGTCCAGAATACCAAAAGGTCGGCTGCACAACAGGTCGGCGTCCAAACGCTCGAGTGAGCTCATGAACTATACAGTCTTAGGGGGTTCGTGTGGTTTATCTCTTAACGGTAACCAAAACTATGCAGTCCAGGAAGTGCCCTGCATTCCTCCCGGGTGGGGTGTGCATGTCACTGCTGGCCGGCGGGCATCTAGTGTCTGTTGTTCAAGGCCGTGGCAGCTGTACGCCCAGTTGTCCGTTTAGTGTGGGCGGGGGCACCGGGGAGGGGCGCGTCCCCCTCCGGACGGTACCTATGGCAGCGAGCCGGCAACTAAGCACCGCGAGGCACCTTTGCATGTCTGTTAAGTGGGTGAATGCACCACGTGTTTATAATTGGAGAATGTACTTACAGTGTCCAGCTCCGTGGGCGAGTCCCCCAGAGTATCGACGGTGTGGGCGCAGGGGGCCCCAGGCAGGTCTAGTGGTATTAGGGGCAACCAAGCAGGAACTCAGGTAGGTCAGTGTCACGCAACAAGCGGCAGTTCACCACCGGGCCCCCTCAGCCAAAGAGGTCCGCTCTTTGTGGTGTGACCTCCGGGGGCTCCCCAGAGCCCTGCGTGTCCGGGATGCCATAGATCTCCTCATCATCCGTTGAGGACACCGCCGGGCTAGCGTCCGGACGGATCGACGGCGCCGGGGAGTTGCTGATTTCCGCCACCCTGCGCAAGGCATCCCGCTGTTCCTGCTGAACGAGGTCCACCGGTGGGGAGTGGCTCATCGCTCCCCGGACCGACGGTGGCGTGGGCGACCCGCGGCGGAGCCGCTGTCTTGATCCTCTTACCCTCTCCGCTGCGGCAGCTCCCAGCGCTCTTCGCGGCGCGTCCGGCATTCCCCCATCGAGCCAGGCCTCCGCCTCCTCAGGACTCGCGAAGAAGTATGTTTTGTCGCGCGCCACCACTCGTAGTTTGGCTGGGAAGAGTAGCGAGTACTTGAGGGCCGCCAGGAAGGAGTGCCTCTGTCACTGCACTCGCGCCGTGTAGTCCGGGAAGAACATCACCGTTGCGTTGTCAATGGAGATTTTCCCTAGGTTCCTGGCTTCGCGCAGTATGGCATCGCGGTCTCTATAGTTGAGTACTTGTGAGAAGTTGGCCTGGTATATGATGCTCACTAGTTAAAGTGATCACCTTGTACCATGCCAAGCAACCCTTATGGTGTGGTTGTAAGTCAACCTTTTCGGACTAGCTGCCCTAGTGGTAGCGTAGGCTAAGCAGTCTTTGAGGCTAAACTCGTGAAGCGTGTTAAGCCAGCTGTTTTACCAAATGCAACCCCCTTTTATACCAATGAAAGGACAGCACACAGATATATATTCAAAATATATATGTATTTATTTCTCAAAGTAACCCCTAGTCTCTTTATGAGCACAGGAGCACAAATCGTCAAACAAGATTACAGTAGAATACACAGAAGTTGCACTTTATATGGATAGGCCCTGGTGGCCGCTCAAACCATATACTAAAATAGTGGTATAAGTACCACGAACAGAAAATGAAAAGGCCTAGGGCCTCTAGAATCGCTGGGCCTACAAGGAGCTAACTTCAGTTAGTGACCAGGAGGTCCACGGGTGGCGTGTGCAGAGCAAATAGTCACACGCGTGCTCCCATAGGTTTCAATGGGTGCGTAAAAAGTACAAAGTTACTGCAAAAAGGATCTTCCGGATGGACTAGGAACTCAAGATTTGGAACACAGGCACTAGAGATGTAATACTACACTTGGGCACAGGTGTGCCAGCTTTACCTCACCCACAGGAAGCGGGTGCATAGGCCTCGAAGTGCGTCGGGTTTCTTCTATCTGTTCCGTGGAGCCTGAAGACAAAGATGCTGCAGGTGGTCGGTCCGGGAGAGATGCGGTGGATCCAAGAGTGGGTCGGAGATGTTGAAGACCTGTAAGCAGAGGGGACAGTGTTCACAGTCACTAGCCAGTGACCAGCGTGGCACCAGGTGGGTACCAGGCAATGTTGGGTGCAAACAGGAAGAAAGGTGTAGCTTGTCTCTGCAGCCACGTGGTCCCTGGAGGTCGACGACGTCCAGGAGTCGGTTCACGAGCTGTCCCACGCAGGCTCTCGCTGTCGGCGGTGTCGGCGACTTGATCGAAGCAAACAAGCCTTGGCAAAAGCAATTGTTGTAGGAGATGAAATAAGCTGATGGCTCTGACCAGCAAGGTCAGAGGGACTGCTCCTTTGGAGGGGAGCAAGGGACAGTCTGGAGCAACCAGACCAGCAGTGTATTTCTTGAAGTTCGTCGCCAAGATGGCCACTAGCCAGCGGGCCAGCAACCGGTTAGGCGCGTCGAGTGGCAAAATGCAGAAGGGCCCCACGCAGATCGTGGAGATGCTGGAGGGCTCACCTTTGGTGCAGATGCTGCTCGAGGGTTGGGCTTCTCAAATCCCAAAGCACAACTTGGAGGGAGCCTCGGTTGTTGCACTTGTCAGCTTGTCGTGGTCGTTTCAAGATGGCTGGCTCCACGTGTCTCGGTGCCTCCACGGGTCTCCTCTTTTCAGGGACTGTGGATCGGGCGGTGAGAGGTCTGGAGGTCCAGGTCTTGTCAGTCTCTGGGCTCGGGCTCCGGCGGGAGGCGGCGGCAAAGCAGACGTTGACTCGCTGGATGGTGCTTGCGTTAGCAAGGTGGTCACTCCCTGACCACAGGGGAGATTTCCTTCAGTCTTCTGTGCAGCAGAATGTCGAAGTTCCCGTCTTCTTCTTAGTTTTAAGTTGATTCCAGGATGTCTGAAGTCTTAGGACACAGCTCCTACCTTTAAGCGGATTCTAGGGGCCGGACTACCTGCTAGGTCCCTCCCTATGGGTGCGACCAGGAAGGGGGGTGGTTACACCCCCAATCCTTTGTCCAGCTCGCCCCAGGCCCGGGACTGGTGTGCCCCAGGACCGGTTTGAACTGGCATATGCACCGAGGCTCCTTGTGAGCCACAGGCATGTCTGGTTTCTTTCAAGCCCTACCTGACCAATACACAAAATCCTGTCTGGGGTGGTGCATGCACCTCCCCTGGCAGGAAACCCTTTGTCCACACCTCCCAAGCTGGAAGGACTCCCAGCAGCAGGAGGGCAGACTTGTGTCTGTGGTGGCAGCATCCATTTTGTGGAGCTGAGGCTCTGTCTGATTTTACCCGGGTTTCAGGTACTGTACATGTCGTGTCCCTCTAGAAGGGTGGAATGCTAACCCCGTCGCCAGAATTGGTGAGGGGTTAGTATTCCAATTCGTATGACACCTTACTCGACATGTTTTGATAAAGCCAAACCAAAGATAGCATTTAACCGCGAGGTTCATAATGCACTTAAGAGTATATGGTATGACGATATCTGGAAACAGTAGAAGGAAGTTGTTCCGACCACTGCAGACAGGCTCAGCTCATGCCAGAGCACCATCTCACATGGAACCAAGCACTCTGCCTTCAGGATTGTTAAGGCCTGCCATAGGAGTGACTTATAAGTTAACATGTGTACCATTTAAGGTTAGGTATAGGTATACTACACCTAAGTAAGAGGTGATTACACCAACTTACCCCAGCTGAGTGATCAGCCAGTTGTGTCAAATTGTTAGGCCAAGCCTGGGGTGGCATAATACATGCTTCAGCCCCTGGCAGGCCTTGGGTACACCAATGCCCTGGGTACCTAGTGTACACTGGTACAGGGGCTGACAGGGTGATCCAACCAATTGGGTATGTACCTAGGGTACATGGAGTCCATTTTAAAGAGAGAACAGCCAGGCTGAGATCCTGAATAGCAGGATCTCAGGCCAACTAAGTCAAAAAACCAGCTAGACACTAGGCAAAAATTTGGGGGTAACCATAGTCAGATATCCACCTTCCTACACAACCCCCCCCCCAAACGAAGGGAGATAAGGCTGACCTTGACCAGGTAAGCCTATATTGCCCAAGTGGCCATATAAGGAGGAACCAGCACTGGCATGGTTACCCCCTGTCTCATGGTCCACTAAGCAATCCCTCACCCTAAGGGTATCAGAGGGTCTCCACCATAGGGAATCTCTACCTTTGGTGTGTCTTGGCAAAGTAAAAGGCTGGTGTTGAGATGGAGTACTGAAGTGAGTGTCCTCAAAGTGAGGCCTCAGCTTCCTCCAATCCCCCTCCACCATGGATGCCTTTCTTTCCTTAACTGAGTTGCACTGTGCTCTCAGGGTCAGCCTCTGGCTACCTAAAGCTGGATGCTGGGTCCCTTTTGTGGGCTTACTGGAGGGACAGGTCAGGTCTGGGGCCCTAAGGTCCCATGGTTGCCTGTACCCAACAGAATCCCTCTGGGGAAGGTCCCTAACTACCTGTAAAGGAGATCCCTCAGGAATGTTTTTACCCATCAGCTGACTAGGGATACTAGCCAGGCAATCCTCATTCTTTTGATGGGGGGGTTCTTGTGGACAGGGGCCCTCTTGGGGTCCACTGGCCTCCCTGACCTCTGCAGCCCTGGGCTGACTGAGGCAGGGTAGAGAGAGGCAGGCTACCTGCACCAGACTGGGTCCCACCTTGGAAGGGGCAACTGACATCAGAGGCTCTGCCAGGCCAGGCCTGGCTACCTCTGGGGCAGTTCCTTCACAAGGGGTGAGGTCAGCTCCCTGAGGAGGCTGACTTTTTCCTAATGTCTGGGGAGAGGGAGACTTTTCTTCCTCCCCACTACTCTCTGTTTGTGTGGAGTGATCCATAGTTTCAGGCTTCACTACACCTATGTCAGTCTGAGTATAGGCTGAGACCATTACAGCCTTGCCAACCTTTTCAGGGGGGCACTCAGTTTGTGTTTGAGCTGTGACTGTCACAGCTCTGCCAGTCTCTACAGGGAAGTCTGTCTGTGCCTGGGCTGTGGCTACCACTGCCCTTCCAACCTTTCCAGGGAGGAAATCTATTTGGACAGGGGTTGTGAATGGCACAACCCCACTACCCTTTTGTGAAAGGCCTACCATTTTAGAATGGGTGTCTTGTTCAACTCCAGCCCAAGCTGAGAGTTCTAAGTCATTCCCCAGTAAGCAGTCTACAGGCAAGGTTGGGGACACTGCCACCCTTTTAGGGCCAGTGACACCTCCCCAGCTGAGACATACCTCTGCCATGGGATGACTGTTCTGTTTGCCATCAATGTTGGTCACCTGGTAGGAAAAACCAGGCAAAAGCTGCTCAGAGGGAACTAGCCAATGGGCCACCATTGTGATGCTAGCTCCAGTGTCTCTGTAGGCCTCAGCTTTTGTACCATTGATGTAGGGCTCCTGTCTGGACCTACCCAAAGTGTTGGGACAGGCAGTGAAGTTGGCAAACCCCATGCCACCATCACAGACAAGAGTATCTGCTGCAGGGAAATTGGCTAAGCCAGGGTCCCCCTGTGTTCCCCAAGTAAACCCACCCACATTTTTGGGGGCACTCCCACCACCTGGGGGATTACTGCTGACAGTAATAGGTGGTGTGACAGGAGTAATTGGAGGAACAGTTTTGTTTGTAGCCCTTGGGCAACTGCTGTCAGTTTTCCAATGCCCAGGAGTTTTACACTCATGGCAGTAAGGCTTTTTACCTGTGGTAGAGGAGGGAGCTTGGGACCCACATCCCTGTGTGGAGTTTTGGGGCCCTGAGGAAGATTTCTCTTTTGCTTTATCCCCACCCTTCTCTTGAGGTTTGGTGGTATCTTTCTTTTGGTCACCACCCTGATTCTTAGGCCTGATCCTGGTCCTGACCCATTTATCTGCCCTCTTTCCCAATTCTTGGGGAGAGGTCAAATCTGAGTCTACCAGGTGTTGATGGAGGAGCTGGTTTTGACAGTTACTTAAAATCTGTTCTCTCATCATCAAATTGTACAATCCTGTATAATCAGATACCTTACTTCCCAGCAACCAACCCTCCAAAGCCTTAGTGGCACATTCAACATATTCAGACCAGTCCTGAGTCTGTGTCTTCTGGGTGTCTTTGAACATTAACCTGTACTGTTCAGTGGTTAAGCCTAACCCATCAACTAGGACACTCTTCAGGACTCTGTAGTTTCTGACATCCTCCTCCCTAACAGTGAGGAGTCTGTCTCTGCCTCTTCCTTCAAAGGAGAGCCAGAGGATTGCTGCCCACTGGTCTTCAGGAACCTGCTGCACTTTGCAGGCTCTCTCAAGAGCAGTCATCCATTTGTGGATGTCATCCCCACTTTTGTAGGGGGGCACAACCTTAGACAGGTTCCTATTATCAAAGGCCCTATCTTTGTCCTTAGGGACAATGCTGCCACCAGTGGGTATAGACCCACTCTCTCTAGGTTGCCTAGCTTTGTTCAGTTTCTCTTCCATCAGGGCTACTTCTAGCTCCTGCTTCCTGATCCTCAGCTGGGCTTCCTGCATTCTGGCCTCATGTTTCCTCCTCTGAGGGGTGGTCATCCTTTTCCTGGAGTGACCTTGAGAGCCTCTAGAGGCATGAGAAGCATTAGAGTCGCCTGAGCGATTCCTTTGCCTCCCAAGCCCCTGGTTAAGTCCACTGGGGAGATCCAATGGGATGATCCCATTGTCAGTCCCCAATAGCCTTAGTTTAGCTGGGCCAAGTATAACACTTGGCACTGGGCTAGTTCTCCCTTCATCATCACTACTCTCTGTATCCTCTCCACTTTCCTCCTCTGTAGTATGGGTCTCATCTAAGGAATGGCTATTGGAAAGGGGTACTTCTGTAGCATCTTCAGAAGGGGGGGCTCCTGTTCCTGACCCTAAGGGGGCTAACTGTGAAGCTTTCTTGAGCTCTCTCTGATTTTCATCATTTTGCAAGAGTTCTCTGAGCTCAGCAGAGGTAGGGTTCTTGGGCTGTTTAAGGCCTCTAAGAGTTGCCAAATGCCTGAGCTCATTCTGATTAAGGGTAGCAAAGATGGATGGTGCCCTCTGGGGGTCACTCTCAACAGAGATGGGTACAGTGGACCCCTCTGCCCCAGCCATTGCTCTTAAGTGTGGGTGGATGTGTTGCAATCTACCTACACTTGGGTTTACCTACTAAACCTATCTAGTAGTTGTAGTCAGGGTGTGCTACTCCTTTGCTCTACAACAACTAAGTTCAGTAGAACTTATGTATATCTAATCTTGTTTTATATGTACCTATAGGTACCTATGTGATCTTTCAATTGGTAACCAAGAGATTACAATGGTAAAACACAGCAAGCTCAAATCCAACCGCTGCTCACCAATGTGAGAAGTTGGCCTGGTATATGATGCTCACTAGTTAAAGTGATCACCTTGTACCATGCCGAGCAACCCTTATGGTGTGGTTGTAAGTCAACCTTATCGGACTAGCTGCCCTAGTGGTAGCGTAGGCTAAGCAGTCTTTGAGGCTAAACTCGTGAAGCGTGTTAAGCCAGCTGTTTTACCAAATGCAACCCCCTTTTATACCAATGAAAGGACACCACACAGATATATATTCAAAATATATATGTATTTATTTCTCAAAGTAACCCCTAGTCTCTTTATGAGCACAGGAGCACAAATCGTCAAACAAGATTACAGTAGAATACACAGAAGTTGCACTTTATATGGAAAGGCCCTGGTGGCCGCTCAAACCATATACTAAAATAGTGGTATAAGTACCACGAACAGAAAAGGGAAAAGGCCTAGGGCCTCTAGAATCCCTGGGCCTACAAGGAGCTAACTTCAGTTAGTGACCAGGAGGTCCACGGGTGGTGTGTGCAGAGCAAATAGTCACACGCGTGCTCCCATAGGTTTCAATGGGTGCGTAAAAAGTACAAAGTTACTGCAAAAAGGATCTTCCGGATGGACTAGGAACTCAAGATTTGGAACACAGGCACTAGAGATGTAATACTACACTTGGGCACAGGTGTGCCAGCTTTACCTCACCCACAGGAAGCGGGTGCATAGGCCTCGAAGTGCGTGGGGTTTCTTCTATCTGTTCCGTGGAGCCTGAAGACAAAGATGCTGCAGGTGGTCGGTCCGGGAGAGATGCGGTGGATCCAAGAGTGGGTCGGAGATGTTGAAGACCTGTAAGCAGAGGGGACAGTGTTCACAGTCACTAGCCAGTGACCAGCGTGGCACCAGGTGGGTACCAGGCAATGTCGGGTGCAAACAGGAAGAAAGGTGTAGCTTGTCTCTGCAGCCACGTGGTCCCTGGAGGTCGACGACGTCCAGGAGTCGGTTCACGAGCTGTCCCATGCAGGTTCTCGCTGTCGGCGGTGTCGGCGACTTGATCGAAGCATACAAGCCTTGGCAAAAGCAATTGTTGTAGGAGATGAAATAAGCTGATGGCTCTGACCAGCAAGGTCAGAGGGACTGCTCCTTTGGAGGGGAGCAAGGGCCAGTCTGGAGCAACCAGACCAGTGGTGTATTTCTTGAAGTTCGTCGCCAAGATGGCCACTAGCCAGCGGGCCAGCAACCGGTTAGGCGCGTCGAGTGGCAAAATGCAGAAGGGCCCCACGCAGATCGTGGAGATGCTGGAGGGCTCACCTTTGGTGCAGATGCTGCTCGAGGGTTGGGCTTCTCAGATCCCAAAGCACAACTTGGAGGGAGCCTCGGTTGTTGCACTTGTCAGCTTGTCGTGGTCGTTTCAAGATGGCTGGCTCCACGTGTCTCGGTGCCTCCACGGGTCTCCTCTTTTCAGGGACTGTGGATCGGGCGGTGAGAGGTCTGGAGGTCCAGGTCTTGTCAGTCTCTGGGCTCGGGCTCCAGCGGGAGGCGGCGGAAAAGCAGACGTTGACTCGCTGGATGGTGCTTGCGTTAGCAAGGTGGTCACTCCCTGACCACAGGGGAGATTTCCTTCAGTCTTCTGTTGTAGGAGAGTAGGGTCTGCTATCCTATGGTCACCCCAAATTTTTGCTTTTTGCTTCACTGGTTTTTGACATATTGAGGCTGTGGGCCTGCCAATCAGACCCCCAGCCTGCTGTTCTCTCTACTAAATTAAAACTATGCACCCTAGGTGCATAACTGTTGGACCCGGCCTCGTGGCGTGGTCCTTAACCCCCTGGATTGTGCCCGTTCCCCGCCCCGGCCGTCACGGGCCACCCGTCTGAACTGCACCAAGGCCCTTCACCCGGAGCTGCACGTGGACGCATACTCCTCGTGGCTCCGCCATCTTGTTGGCATCCACGTCACACCGTGCACCAGCCGGCGCGACCCCGCTCAACCCGGCCTCGACCCCAGCGAAGCCCCGACATCGAGGCACCACGAACTAGCCAGGGGGTGCCACAGGAACCATTCATCGCCCCCGGCGGAGGACAGTATCGATGGGACCCCCAACTGTCCTCCCCTCTCGAGGTGTGATCGCCCTGCAACTCCCATGGGCCTGGCGCCTCTCCTGCTGGGCGTCTGGCCACCTCCACCCGGCCACTCCGCCCCCTCGGGCGCATAGGTCCGGACATCAAAGGGCTCCAGACCTATATCTGGGGCGACCCCACCACAGCTCGGCAGTTGTATCCCGGAGTCGAGAGCCCTGCTGATTGAATCGCGGCTGACCCTACGGAGAAGAACTCTTGTCGGAACCATCACGAGCCCTGCTGACTGCGTCGCGGCTCCCTCCTGTGAACCCTTTTCTGAACCACCTGGAACATCGGAGCCCTGCAGACGCCGTCGCGGCCCAACCTCGCTGGAACCTTCCTCGGAGCCCTGCTGACGACGTCGCGGCTCGAGCTGAACAGAGACCATCTTGAGAGCCCTGCTGATTGAATCGCGGCTCTCCACGAACTGTACGCCAGAGCCCTGCTGACGCCGTCGCGGCTCGACCCCTCCGAGATCGGAGGTCCTCCAGCGTGAGGATAAGAACTGGGCCCCAGGTACCCTCGTACCACATTCCTGCCAAAGACTGTCCCGCTACCCCTACCCTTCCAAAGAGACCTTGAGACTTTTGGTGGATCCCTCGATCCCTTCGTGTAAATATTGAGCTCGTAACCTTTTATTGATGATAAAGAATTGCTTGTCTTGAGACAACCTCCTTGAGTCCGGTGTGGTGGTGTTACTGTGCTAGTACGGGATAGGAGAAGGATCTCTCAGGAGACTTCTCGGCAGCGCTCGGCTACTTCGTGCAGTGAGAGGGCCCCCCCCTTGGTGGTCTCACCGACTCCTCGGGGTCCGCCTTCCAACATTTGGTGGCAGCGGTGGGATCCGAGCCGAACGCAGTACGTACCAGCCAGTACCCACTAGCTACCCATCCAAACGAATAGCATCATGAGCAGCCAGGAAAACAACGCGACAATGGAGTTCCAGCCCGAACGGCTGGAAGAATATACGCACAAAGAATTAAAACAGTTCTGCAGAGACAAAGGCATTGCAACCACCAGCCTCGGTACCAAGGAAGAGATGCAGAAAGCTCTGAGGGCATGGTTGGAGGCTGGGGCAGGCCCCTCCCAGGAAGAAGGGCCCTTGCCCCTGACGGAGACCACAGCAACTGCACTGACCCCGGCAACCGGAGGAAGAAAGAGCCTAGAAACCGGCCTCTCCGAGGAAGAAATACGAGAGCGGGAAAAGGTCCGGAGCCACGAACTAGAGCTCGCCCGACTGCGGCTGGACGGCGAACTCCAGCTGGCAGAAAAGAAACTGGCCCTCGAGCAGCTACGCCTTCAAGAAGAAATAGAAGAGAAGAGACGACACCGGGAGTTGGAGGAAAAGAAACTAACTCTTGAGCACAAGCGCAGTCTCAAGGAGCTCGAGATCAAGGCCAAGAACGGAGGGACCAACACCCCCAGTACTAGAGACACTCTACCGCCCCCCGAGGCCAAGGTGCATATCCCGAAGGAGGTCGTCAAGGAGTATTACAAGAATGACGATATCCAACAATGGTTCAAGGCATACGAGGTGGCCATGACCTCCCATCGGGTGCCCCGAAAAGACTGGGGCGCAGGCCTGTGGGGGCGATTCCTGAGTGAAGGGCGGGACACGCTGCTCCAGCTACCGGAGGAGGTGATGACCTCCTACGATCACATGAAGGAGGCCCTGCTCACCCGATACGGGCTAACAGCGGAGATGTACCGCCAGCGGTTCCGAGACTGCAAGAAAATCCCGGGTACCACATGGGTGGAATATGTGGACTTTTTCAGTCAGGCCCTAGAAGGGTGGATCAAAGGCAGCAAAGTAACCACCTACGGACAACTGGTCGACCTCATCGTCTGGGAACACCTTTCCAATAATTGCTTCGTGGAACTGAGACAGCACCTCCTCGACAGCAAAATGACCGACCCGCGAAAACTTGCCGTCGAGGCCGATCGATGGGTCAACTCCCGGGTCCCCCGGAGCTCAATGGGGGAGTACCAGAGGAACCCCAACGGACCCCCACGCCAGCGCGGTGGGGGGGGAGGGCCGAACAGGAACCGAGACCCTCCCGCTGGGGCCCCCAGGAGCCCCCCTCGAGGGCCACCGCAGCCACATCTCTCCCCGAGCCTAGCGCGAAGGGTGGGCCCGGCCCGACCCGGACCACGGCCACCCGTGACCTGCTATGGCTGCCAACAAACCGGACACTTTGCCAGCGACCCGGCCTGCCCCCTGAACCGAAGAAACGGGGCCGGCGGGCCCCCGCCCCGGCAGCTGACAGCCGCCGCCTTGGGGGGAGAGGAGGAAGAAGAGGCCCTCGACCGAGAAAACACTGAGTGGGAGCCGGCAGCCATGTCCCTGGTCTGCCTGGGTAGCCGAGAGATGGTACCCTGCACCCCCATCCCAACCAACACCCAGAAGTACCGGCAGCAGGTCACGGTCAACGGACAACGGGCCGAAGCCCTTCGCGACACCGGCACCAGTATCACCGCTGTCCGCTGCCACCTGGTGACCCTTGAACAGATTCTACCGAATGTGCTGTGCCCGGTGCGGACGGCCGACAACAGTGAAAGCCTATGCCAGATGGCCCTGGTCCCTTTCGAGTGGGGAGGGGTGACGGGCCTGCTGAAGGTGACGGTGCGCGACGACGCCCCGGTCGACTGCCTCCTGGGGAACGACTTGGAGAGTTCCCCCTGGGCTCAAGTAGAACGACGAGAGCACCTCCGAATGTTGGGACTGGCTGATTGGGCCTGCGCCATCACCCGGTCCATGACCGCCCAGGCCCCCCGCTCCTCCTCGACCTCCGGGACGGCCCGACCCGAGGGGCTCACACCCCCTCCCGCCAGCAGCGAGGAGGAGGCGGACACCGACCCCGGGCCCAGCGAATCCTCCCCCGAAGACATGGCTTCTCCGAGCGCCCTACCAGAACTGACGCAATGGCAACATGAAGGGGGCCCCACCCGAGAGCAGTTCCAGCAAGAGCAACAGTCCTGTCCCTCTCTCGAAGGGGTCCGACAGCAGGCGACCGCGCAAGCCAACGGTGACCAGACCGGCACCCACTGGATCTACTGGGCCGAGGGCCTGTTGTACAGTGAACAGAAAGTGGCAGAACTCGGGGCCGGCCGCGTGTTGGTGGTCCCCCTCCGCTTCCGGGAGTTCCTTCTCAACCTGGCCCATGATGTGCCCCTCGCCGGACACTTGGGGCAAGACAAAACGTACAGTCGTCTGGTGACCCACTTCTACTGGCCTCGGATGCGGAGAGATGTGGACAACCACTGCCGGTCCTGCCAGACCTGCCAAGCCAGCGGGAAGACGGGGGGTCGGGTCAAGGCCCCCCTCCAGCCCTTTCCCGCCGTCAGCACCCCGTTTGAACGAGTCGGAATCGACATTGTGGGACCCCTGGACCCCCAAACCGCCCTGGGCCACCGCTTCATCCTGGTCCTCGTGGACCACGCCACCAGTTACCCGGAGGCGGTCCCGCTCAGAACTATAACGGCCCCTGTGGTAGGCCGGGCCTTGATGGGGATCTTCTCCCGAGTGGGATTCCCCAGCGAAGTGGTGAGCGACCGTGGCACGAACTTTATCTCCAGGTACATGCGGTCCCTGTGGCAACAATGCGGGGTCACATACAAGTTCACGACCCCATATCACCCTCAGGGGAACGGGCTGGTTGAGCGGTTCAACCGAACATTGAAAGGGATGATCCAGGGCCTGGAAGAACCCCTCAGGCGGAAATGGGATGTCCTGCTGCCCTGCCTCCTGTTTGCCTATCGGGAGGTCCCGCAGAAGTCCCTGGGGTTCAGCCCGTTTGAACTATTGTATGGGCACCCGGTCCGCGGACCACTCAGCCTGGTCAAGGAGGGCTGGGAGATGAAGCCCCGAGGCGCCCCTCCTGACGTCTACCGATACCTCCTGACCCTCCGAAACCAGACCCGCAAGTTCCGAGCCATAGCCGAAGCCAACCTCGAGGCCAGCCAGGAGGACATGAAGCGGTGGTACTATCGCAACACTTCTACGGTAGAATTCGAGCCAGGTCAGAAAGTATGGGTCATGGCCCCGGTCGAACCCGGCGCCCTCCAGGACAAGTGGACCGGGCCCTTCAAGGTGGTGGAGAAGAAAAGTCCCGTCACCTACCTGGTCGATCTGGAGTCCCCCCGGAACCCCCTCCGGGTCCTACATGCGAACAGGCTAAAACCCCACTTCGCCCGGACCGAACTGAGCCTGCTGCTGGCGACCGACGAGGGGAGCGAGGACGACTCCGAGCCCTTGCCCGACCTCTTGCAATCCGACAGTCACGATGGATCGATCGAAGGGGTCCAACTCGCCTCGTCCCTGACCCCGGAGCAGCGCAACGACTGCCAGCGATTACTGCGGGACTACGCAGCCCTCTTCTCTCTCACCCCGGGGGTGACCCACTGGTGCGTCCACGACGTCGACACCGGGGAGAACCCCCCCATACGACACAGAGCCTACCGGGTGCCTGACCGAGTGCGGGCCTGCATCCAGGCCGAAGTAGCGAAGATGCTGGCCCTGGGGGTCATCGAGCCTTCCGACAGCCCGTGGGCCAGCCCTGTCGTCCTGGTGCCCAAGGCCGCAGCTCCCGGTCACCCCCCGGAGTTGCGATTCTGCGTGGACTACCGAGCCCTGAATGTAGTAACCAAGACAGACGCACACCCGATACCCCGGGCCGACGAACTGATCGACCGCCTAGGGGCCGCTCGCTACTTGAGCACGCTGGACCTCACCGCCGGGTACTGGCAAATCCAGCTCACCCCCGGCGCCCAAGAAAGATCCGCCTTTTCGACCCCGGATGGGCATTACCACTTTCGGGTGATGCCCTTCGGAATGAAGAACGCCCCGGCCATCTTCCAAAGACTGGTGAACAAGGTTTTGGCCGGGCTTGAGGCCTTCAGCGCGGCCTACTTAGATGACATTGCCGTGTACAGCAACCACTGGGCCGAGCACCTTCTCCACCTGAAGGCCGTCCTGGCCGCCCTTCAGCGGGCCGGGCTCACAATCAAGGCCAGCAAATGCCAAATCGGCCACGGATCCGTGACCTACCTGGGCCATCAAGTGGGGAGCGGGCAGGTGGCCCCCCTCCAAGCAAAGATAGATGCCATCCAGACCTGGGAACCCCCCACTACCCAGACCGCTGTCCGGGCCTTCCTGGGCCTCACCGGATACTACCGGCGGTTTATCCGAGACTATGGGAGCATTGTTGGCCCCCTCACAGAGTTAACGTCCAAAAAGCAGCCCAAGAAGGTACACTGGACACCCCGCTGCCAAACAGCCTTCGACACCCTAAAGACAGCCATGTGTACTGCTCCGGTGCTGCAGGCCCCGGACTACCAGAAGGAGTTCGTGGTACAGACGGACGCCTCCGAGTATGGGATCGGGGCCGTCCTATCCCAAGCCGACGAAAAGGGGCTCGACCGACCAGTGGCCTTCATCAGCCGACGACTACTGCCCCGAGAGCAACGCTGGAGCACTATTGAGCGTGAGGCCTTCGCTGTGGTGTGGGCCCTCAAGAAGCTCCGGCCCTACCTCTTTGGCACCCACTTCCGGGTCCAGACCGACCACCGGCCCTTGCAATGGCTAATGCAAATGCGGGGCGAGAACCCCAAGCTGCTGCGGTGGTCCATCTCGCTACAAGGGATGGACTTTGACGTCGAACACCGGCCCGGCAATGACCACGCCAACGCCGACGGCCTGTCCCGCTTCTTCCGCCTTGACGAGGAGAATCCCCAAGGAGATGGGTGACTCTCCATGCCTTCGGCTGGGGGGGACGCCTGTTGGACCCGGCCTCGTGGCGTGGTCCTTAACCCCCTGGATTGTGCCCGTTCCCCGCCCCGGCCGTCACGGGCCACCCGTCTGAACTGCACCAAGGCCCTTCACCCGGAGCTGCACGTGGACGCATACTCCTCGTGGCTCCGCCATCTTGTTGGCATCCACGTCACACCGTACACCAGCCGGCGCGACCCCGCTCAACCCGGCCTCGACCCCAGCGAAGCCCCGACATCGAGGCACCACGAACTAGCCAGGGGGTGCCACAGGAACCATTCATCGCCCCCGGCGGAGGACAGTATCGATGGGACCCCCAACTATCCTCCCCTCTCGAGGTGTGATCGCCCTGCAACTCCCATGGGCCTGGCGCCTCTCCTGCTGGGCGTCTGGCCACCTCCACCCGGCCACTCCGCCCCCTCGGGCGCATAGGTCCGGACATCAAAGGGCTCCAGACCTATATCTGGGGCGACCCCACCACAGCTCGGCAGTTGTATCCCGGAGTCGAGAGCCCTGCTGATTGAATCGCGGCTGACCCTACGGAGAAGAACTCTTGTCGGAACCATCACGAGCCCTGCTGACTGCGTCGCGGCTCCCTCCTGTGAACCCTTTTCTGAACCACCTGGAACATCGGAGCCCTGCAGACGCCGTCGCGGCCCAACCTCGCTGGAACCTTCCTCGGAGCCCTGCTGACGACGTCGCGGCTCGAGCTGAACAGAGACCATCTTGAGAGCCCTGCTGATTGAATCGCGGCTCTCCACGAACTGTACGCCAGAGCCCTGCTGACGCCGTCGCGGCTCGACCCCTCCGAGATCGGAGGTCCTCCAGCGTGAGGATAAGAACTGGGCCCCAGGTACCCTCGTACCACATTCCTGCCAAAGACTGTCCCGCTACCCCTACCCTTCCAAAGAGACCTTGAGACTTTTGGTGGATCCCTCGATCCCTTCGTGTAAATATTGAGCTCGTAACCTTTTATTGATGATAAAGAATTGCTTGTCTTGAGACAACCTCCTTGAGTCCGGTGTGGTGGTGTTACTGTGCTAGTACGGGATAGGAGAAGGATCTCTCAGGAGACTTCTCGGCAGCGCTCGGCTACTTCGTGCAGTGAGAGGGCCCCCCCCTTGGTGGTCTCACCGACTCCTCGGGGTCCGCCTTCCAACAATAACCAATTGGAAGTGGATCACCCTGTCAGCCCCTGTACCAGTGTACACTAGGTACCCAGGGCATTGGTGTACCCAAGGCCTGCCAGGGGCTGAAGCATGTATTATGCCACCCCAGGCTTGGCCTAACAATTTGACACAACTGGCTGATCACTCAGCTGGGGTAAGTTGGTGTAATCACCTCTTACTTAGGGGTAGTATACCTATACCTAACCTTAAATGGGACACCTGGTAACCTATAAGTCACTCCTATGGCAGGCCTTAACAATCCTGAAGGCAGAGTGCTTGGTTCCATGTGAGATGGTGCTCTGGCATGAGCTGAGCCTGTCTGCAGTGGTCGGAACAACTTCCTTCTATTGTTTCCAGATATCGTCATACCATATACTCTTAAGTGCATTATGAACCTCGCGGTTAAATGCTATCTTTGGTTTGGCTTTATCAAAACATGTCGAGTAAGGTGTCATACGAATTGGAATACTAACCCCTCGCCAATTCTGGCGACGGGGTTAGCATTCCACCCTTCTAGAGGGACACGACATGTACAGTACCTGAAACCCGGGTAAAATCAGACATAGCCTCAGCTCCACAAAATGGATGCTGCCACCACAGACACAAGTCTGCCCTCCTGCTGCTGGGAGTCCTTCCAGCTTGGGAGGTGTGGACAAAGGGTTTCCTGCCAGGGGAGGTGCGTGCACCACCCCAGACAGGATTTTGTGTATTGGTCAGGTAGGGCTTGAAAGAAACCAGACATGCCTGTGGCTCACAAGGAGCCTCGGTGCATATGCCAGTTCAAACCGGTCCTGGGGCACACCAGTCCCGGGCCTGGGGCGAGCTGGACAAAGGATTGGGGGTGTAACCACCCCCCTTCCTGGTCCCACCCATAGGGAGGGACCTAGCAGGTAGTCCGGCCCCTAGAATCCGCTTAAAGGTAGGAGCTGTGTCCTAAGACTTCAGACATCCTGGAATCAACTTGAAACTAAGAAGAAGACGGGAACTTCGACATTCTGCTGCACAGAAGACTGAAGGAAATCTTCCCTGTGGTCAGGGAGTGACCACCTTGCTAACGCAAGCACCATCCAGCGAATCAACGTCTGCTTTGCCGCCGCCTCCCGCTGGAGCCCGAGCCCAGAGACTGATAAGACCTGGACCTCCAGACCTCTCACTGCCCGATCCACAGTCCCTGAAAAGAGGAGACCCGTGGAGGCACCGAGACACGTGGAGCCAGCCCTCTTGAAACGACCACGACAAGCTGACAAGTGCAACAACGGAGGCTCCCTCCAAGTTGTGCTTTGGGATCTGAGAAGCCCAACCCTCGAGCAGCATCTGCACCAAAGGTGAGCCCTCCAGCATCTCCACGATCTGCGTGGGGCCCTTCTGCATTTTGCCACTCGACGCGCCTAACCGGTTGCTGGCCCGCTGGCTAGTAGCCATCTTGGCAACGAACTTTACGAAATACACCACTGGTCTGGTTGCTCCAGACTGGCCCTTGCTCCCCTCCAAAGGAGCAGTCCTTCTGACCTTGCTGGTCAGAACCATCAGCTTATTTAATCTCCTACAACAATTGCTTTTGCCAAGGCTTGTTTGCTTCGATCAAGTCGCCGACACCGCCGACAGCGAGAGCCTGCGTGGGACAGCTCGTGAACCGACTCCTGGACGTCGTCGACCTCCAGGGACCACGTGGCTGCAGAGACAAGCTACACCTTTCTTCCTGTTTGCACCCGACATTGCCTGGTACCCACCTGGTGCCACGTTGGTCACTGGCTAGTGACTGTGAACACTGTCCCCTCTGCTTACAGGTCTTCAACATCTCAGATCCACTCTTGGATCCACTGCATCTCTCCCGGACCGACCGCCTGCAGCATCTTTGTCTTCAAGCTCCACGGAACAGATAGAAGAAACCCGACGCACTTAGAGGCCTATGCACCCGCTTCCTGTGGGTGAGGTAAAGCTGGCACACCTGTGCCCAAGTGTAGTATTACATCTCTAGTGCCTGTGTTCCAAATCTTGAGTTCCTAGTCCATCCAGAAGATCCTTTTTGCAGTAACTTTGTACTTTTTACGCACCCATTGAAACCTATGGGAGCACGCTTGTGACTATTTGCTCTGCACACGCCACCCGTGGACCTCCTGGTCACTAACTGAAGTTAGCTCCTTGTAGGCCCAGCGATTCTAGAGGCCCTAGGCCTTTTCCCTTTTCTGTTCATGGTACTTATACCACTATTTTAGTATATGGTTTGAGCGGCCACCAGGGCCTATCCATATAAAGTGCAACTTCTGTGTATTCTACTGTAATCTTGTTTGACGATTTGTGCTCCTGTGCTCATAAAGAGACTAGGGGTTACTTTGAGAAATAAATACATATATATTTTGAATATATATCTGTGTGGTGTCCTTTCATTGGTATAAAAGGGGGTTGCATTTGGTAAAACAGCTGGCTTAACACGCTTCACGAGTTTAGCTTCAAAGACTGCTTAGCCTACGCTACCACTAGGGCAGCTAGTCCGAAAAGGTTGACTTACAACCACACCATAAGGGTTGCTTGGCATGGTACAAGGTGATCACTTTAACTAGTGAGCATCATATACCAGGCCAACTTCTCACATCTGTGCAGCAGAATGTCGAAGTTCCCGTCTTCTTCTTAGTTTCAAGTTGATTCCAGGATGTCTGAAGTCTTAGGACACAGCTCCTACCTTTAAACGGATTCTAGGGGCCGGACTACCTGCTAGGTCCCTCCCTATGGGTGGGACCAGGAAGGGGGGTGGTTACACCCCCAATCCTTTGTCCAGCTCGCCCCAGGCCCGGGACTGGTGTGCCCCAGTTCCGGTTTGAACTGGCATATGCACCGAGGCTCCTTGTGAGCCACAGGCATGTCTGGTTTCTTTCAAGCCCTACCTGACCAATACACAAAATCCTGTCTGGGGTGGTGCATGCACCTCCCCTGGCAGGAAACCCTTTGTCCACACCTCCCAAGCTGGAAGGACTCCCAGCAGCAGGAGAGCAGACTTGTGTCTGTGGTGGCAGCATCCATTTTGTGGAGCTGAGGCTCTGTCTGATTTTACCCGGGTTTCAGGTACTGTACATGTCGTGTCCCTCTAGAAGGGTGGAATGCTAACCCCGTCGCCAGAATTGGCGAGGGGTTAGTATTCCAATTCGTATGACACCTTACCTGACATGTTTTGATAAAGCCAAACCAAAGATAGCATTTAACCGCGAGGTTCATAATGCACTTAAGAGTATATGGTATGACGATATCTGGAAACAGTAGAAGGAAGTTGTTCCGACCACTGCAGGCAGGCTCAGCTCATGCCAGAGCACCATCTCACATGGAACCAAGCACTCTGCCTTCAGGATTGTTAAGGCCTGCCATAGGAGTGACTTATAAGTTAACATGTGTACCATTTAAGGTTAGGTATAGGTATACTACACCTAAGTAAGAGGTGATTACACCAACTTACCCCAGCTGAGTGATCAGCCAGTTGTGTCAAATTGTTAGGCCAAGCCTGGGGTGGCATAATACATGCTTCAGCCCCTGGCAGGCCTTGGGTACACCAATGCCCTGGGTACCTAGTGTACACTGGTACAGGGGCTGACAGGGTGATCCAACCAATTGGGTATGTACCTAGGGTACATGGAGTCCATTTTAAAGAGAGAACAGCCAGGCTGAGATCCTGAATAGCAGGATCTCAGGCCAACTAAGTCGAAAAACCAGCTAGACACTAGGCAGAAATTTGGGGGTAACCATAGTCAGATATCCACCTTCCTACAGTACTCGAAGGAGAAACGGTCTAGGGTTAGAGCCCGGGGGGAGCGGTCTCGTGGGCACGCGGTGGGCTCTCTCCACTACGAAGTGCGGGGAAAGCGTATTGTCCGGTAGCAGGTCTCACAGCCAGGCCTCAACCCTGCGGGCAGGGTCCGCCCCTTCCCATTTCTCCGGGATGCCCACTAAGCGAATGTTATTTCTTCGTGCCCGGCCCTCCGCATCTTCAGCCCTACCCTCTAATAATTCCACCCTATTCAGAAGGTCCTGCACCTTTGTGTCCGTCCGTTTCGTCGCTGGCTCGATGTCCGCCATGGTGTCCTCCAGCGCTTTTGTGCGTGTTTGCAGTTTTTTATGGTCAGCTCGGAGGTGGGTTAAGTCTATTGCCACGCTATCAATTCGGGTCTCCAGGGAGGTGCGTGTCTGCTGCAGGGACTCTTCCATCCTCTCCATGGCTGCCAGAACGCTATCCAGTTTCGCCGCCACGTGTTCGGTATCCATCTTAGGTGCTGCTTTCTCGTGCTTTCCCCTCTCTGCCGCAACTCCCGGTCCGGTGCGCGTTCGCGCCCCTCTAGGCATGGAGCCGGTGGTGTGTGCAAGGCACTCCTCCCTGTCACAGAGGAGCAGGGGCCCGTCCCGCGCGGCAAAGCGGCCCCGCGTCGTCGAAGCCTTCGTCGCGGATCCAATCCCACTCCAAGGGTGAGGAGCGGCTCACTTCTCCACCTCAGCACCGCGCCGGGCTCCGTTGCCCCAACCTGCCAGGCCACGTGGTGTATGGCGCAGTCACCGTGGCTCTAGGGGTCCCAACCAGCGACGGGCCCAGCCGCAGCCGGTGTGGTGCTTGATGACTCCCTCCAAGGTGTGGGTCGCGTCTGCGTCCCTTGTCCGCTTCGCGCTCGTGTTCGCCCCCGGCAGCGGCCAGCGGCGCCGGGGTTGTGCCGTGTGCGTCCTGAGGGCCCAGTCTAGCGCTCCGGCAGCGGTCTCAGGGCTCACGGGTGGCGGCGATATGTGTTGTTATGCCTTTCAGCGTTGTAGCCTCCATCCAGTGCAAGTCCACCCCCTGCGGCTGAAGGCCTGCAGGAAGCCAGGAGAAGGGAAGGCGCCTCAGTTCAGCCGCAACCAGGCCAGAGCGCGGGGGGAAGGCAAAGCCCGTGCGTCTGTTCATAGGCCCGGAGCCCTCCGCTGTTGCGTACCAAAGTCCCTCTCAGCCCAATAGTAGCTCGATGGCAGTCTCTTACACGTGATAGCGACCAGGCGCAGCACCCCTCCGGGTCCTCCCCGCCGCTCCCAGGGCCTCAGGCACGCGACTCACTCGGAATCCGGGTGTCGCCAGCAGCATCCTCGTGTTTCCTCCGGGCTATCACCTGCCCGCCACCACCGTCTATTGGCTCTGCATGGGGGAGGGGGGACCCCCAGGTGTCCCCAACTGCGTCGTCTGCCTCGCCGGGGCTCCCCCGCAGCGGTCGCGGGCCTCCGCTCGGCGCCGCAATGACTCCCCCGCAGGCCGCAGATCGAGGCCCAAGGAACCAGTCAAGGCCGCGGGCTCGCGTAGTCGCGGTCCCCGGCCGCGCGCTCAGTGAGGCGGCCGCAGTCCCGCCGTCAGGGTCGGTGCGGCGCTCCACCGCCGATGCTCGTCAAAATCGGCCAGGGCACGGAGAAGGTCTCGTAGCAGGCCCGCCAGCAATTACGGGCAGTGCAGAGTAGTTTTTCGCGGATAAGTGACCCGGGGCAGGAGGGCTCAAGCGGGAGCTCTACCCGGGCACGTCTGCTTCCATCGCGCGTTAAGCCACGCCCCCATAAATCAATACCAATCAATAAGCTATTTACAAGCAATGATCACTAAACCAAAACAGTAGTAAACCATATCTCTGCTACCAAGAAAAACTGATGCAGCGCGGAATGCAAAATCCCTCTCTTCGTCACAGGTCATAGATCACAAACAATACTACATACGCTGGTGGGGCCCATAACACCAACATATACCCATCAAATAACCTGTTTCAAAAGAGGTGATCGTTCCACTCGCTGTAATGGGAGAGAGAACTCACATAACCCTATTCATAAAGATCTAAACTTCACCTTTAGTACTCCTCCCATGTATAGGCCATGGATCTACTAGCTGCAGGTTGAAGTGATAACGAAATCTATAACATTATTTACATAAATACATTTTCTCAAATAATAACGACCCAACACAGTTCTTTGTAATGAATATTACATTTTATCTAAATAATTGAATTCGATTCTCTGGGTTTTAATTAAGCAAATTAGATCATCATAGTTACCTATTCTGGCTAAAAGTCGCCCTCTAAGTCAAAATCCCAGTCATCGGTTCATACTGTCAGTGTCTTTGTGTAGGAAGGTGGATATCTGACTATGGTTACCCCCAAATTTTTGCCTAGTGTCTAGCTGGTTTTTCGACTTAGTTGGCCTGAGATCCTGCTATTCAGGATCTCAGCCTGGCTGTTCTCTCTTTAAAATGGACTCCATGTACCCTAGGTACATACCCAATTGGTTGGATCACCCTGTCAGCCCCTGTACCAGTGTACACTAGGTACCCAGGGCATTGGTGTACCCAAGGCCTGCCAGGGGCTGAAGCATGTATTATGCCACCCCAGGCTTGGCCTAACAATTTGACACAACTGGCTGATCAGTCAGCTGGGGTAAGTTGGTGTAATCACCACTTGCTTAGGTGTAGTATACCTATACCTAACCTTAAATGGGACACATGGTAACCTATAAGTCACTCCTATGGCAGGCCTTAACAATCCTGAAGGCAGAGTGCTTGGTTCCATGTGAGATGGTGCTCTGGCATGAGCTGAGCCTGTCTGCAGTGGTCGGAACAACTTCCTTCTACTGTTTCCAGATATCGTCATACCATATACTCTTAAGTGCATTATGAACCTCGCGGTTAAATGCTATCTTTGGTTTGGCTTTATCAAAACATGTCGAGTAAGGTGTCATACGAATTGGAATACTAACCCCTCGCCAATTCTGGCGACGGGGTTAGCATTCCACCCTTCTAGAGGGACACGACATGTACAGTACCTGAAACCCGGGTAAAATCAGACATAGCCTCAGCTCCACAAAATGGATGCTGCCACCACAGACACAAGTCTGCCCTCCTGCTGCTGGGAGTCCTTCCAGCTTGGGAGGTGTGGACAAAGGGTTTCCTGCCAGGGGAGGTGCGTGCACCACCCCAGACAGGATTTTGTGTATTGGTCAGGTAGGGCTTGAAAGAAACCAGACATGCCTGTGGCTCACAAGGAGCCTCGGTGCATATGCCAGTTCAAACCGGTCCTGGGGCACACCAGTCCCGGGGCGAGCTGGACAAAGGATTGGGGGTGTAACCACCCCCCTTCCTGGTCCCACCCATAGGGAGGGACCTAGCAGGTAGTCCGGCCCCTAGAATCCGCTTAAAGGTAGGAGCTGTGTCCTAAGACTTCAGACATCCTGGAATCAACTTAACACTAAGAAGAAGACGGGAACTTCGACGCTCTGCTGCACAGAGGACTGAAGCCAATCTCCCCTGTGGTCAGGGAGTGACCACCTTGCTAACGCAAGCACCATCCAGCGAATCAACGTCTGCTTTGCCGCCGCCTCCCGCCGGAGCCCGAGCCCAGAGACTGACAAGACCTGGACCTCCAGACCTCTCACCGCCCGATCCACAGTCCCTGAAAAGAGGAGACCCGTGGAGGCACCGAGACACGTGGAGCCAGCCATCTTGAAACGACCACGACAAGCTGACAAGTGCAACAACCGAGGCTCCCTCCAAGTTGTGCTTTGGGATCTGAGAAGCCCAACACCCGAGCAGCATCTGCACCAAAGGTGAGCCCTCCAGCATCTCCACGATCTGCGTGGGGCCCTTCTGCATTTTGCCACTCGACGCGCCTAACCGGTTGCTGGCCCGCTGGCTAGTAGCCATCTTGGCGACGAACTCTACGAAATACACCGGTGGTCTGGTTGCTCCAGACTGGCCCTTGCTCCCCTCCAAAGGAGCAGTCCTTCTGACCTTGCTGGTCAGAACCATCAGCTTATTTCATCTCCTACAACAATTGCTTTTGCCAAGGCTTGTTTGCTTCGATCAAGTCGCCGACACCGCCGACAGCAAGAGCCTGCGTGGGACAGCTCGTGAACCGACTCCTGGACGTCGTCGACCTCCAGGGACCACGTGGCTGCAGAGACAAGCTACACCTTTCTTCGTGTTTGCACCCGACATTGCCTGGTACCCACCTGGTGCCACGCTGGTCACTGGCTAGTGACTGTGAACACTGTCCCCTCCGCTTACAGGTCTTCAGCATCCCCGATCCACTCTTGGATCCACTGCATCTCTCCCGGACCGACCGCCTGCAGCATCTTTGTCTTCAGGCTCCACGGAACAGACATAAGAAACCCGACGCACTTCGAGGCCTATGCACCCGCTTCCTGTGGGTGAGGTAAAGCTGGCACACCTGTGCCCAAGTGTAGTAATACATCTCTAGTGCCTGTGTTCCAAATCTTGAGTTCCTAGTCCAGCCGGAAGATCCTCTTTGCAGTAACTTTGTACTTTTTACGCACCCATTGAAACCTATGGGAGCACGCGTGTGACTATTTGCTCTGCACACGCCACCCGTGGACCTCCTGGTCACTAACTGAAGTTAGCTCCTTGTAGGCCCAGCGATTCTAGAGGCCCTAGGCCTTTTCCCTTTTCTGTTCGTGGTACTTATACCACTATTTTAGTATATGGTTTGAGCGTCCACCAGGGCCTATCCATATAAAGTGCAACTTCTGTGTATTCTACTGTAATCTTGTTTGACGATTTGTGCTCCTGTGCTCATAAAGAGACATGGGGTTACTTTGAGAAATAAACACATATATATTTTGTAGGAGAGTGGAATCTGACTAATGGTTGCCCCCAACTTTTTGCCTGGTATTTAAGTGGTTTTTGACTAGTCTGGCTGGGGTCCTGCTATCCAGGACCCCAGCCTATCTGCTTTCTCCCTAAAACTGTTGTGAGTACTCTAGGTACAAACATAATTGGATGCTGGGCATGCCCTACCAGTCCCTTGTAGATGGTACCCTAGGTACCCAGGGCATGGGTCCCCCAGTAGGCCTACCAGGGCTGCAGCACTTATTGTGCCACCCTGGGACAGCCACCCAAACTGACACCACCAGGCCACTACTGTAGCCTGGGTAAGGTGGTGCTAGCACCCCTTACAGGGATGTAGGTACCCTATGTCCCATACCATACAACACCTATACTCTCATAGGTCACCCCTATGGCAGGCCCTGGTAATCCTACAGGGCTGGGTGCTGAGGTATGTGTGAGGGGGGACCCCTACGTGAGTAGGACCTCTCTACAACCTTCGTAAAATCGTTACTGGGTTGTTTGTAGTGTAGCCATACCATATACTCCTAACCGCATTATAAGTTATTGCGTCATCGCTGTAACTTAGGAATGGCTACACAGAACCATATCGTGTTTGGTGTCAAACATGAAGGAATCATACCCCCAGTCCAGCCATGGGCATGGGGGCACGATTCCCCCTTGCTAGGAGGGAGATATGGGAAAAGCGGTAGAATTTGGACACCAATTTAAAAGTGCACATGTACCACAAAATGGCTACTGTTCGCCACCTACACGACTCTGGCTGGCTGTTGCTGGGGAAAACCCCAGCCTCGCCATCTGGACAATAGGGCTCCTGTGGCAGGGAGGTGCCAGCACCTCCCCAGACAGGATATGTGGATTGGAACAGGGTGGGTGCACCAAATGTCCTTTCAGAGTTGCACGTAGGCAGCTGCAGAGCCCCAATTCTGCATACACCGCCTGGAACCGGTTCAGGGGCGTCCTGCCCCTCGCCCAGGCGGGAAACACACAAAGGGGAGTGGGTGTAGCCACCCTTTCCCGCCTCTACTCTGATTGGTAGGCTCTCTTTTGGACCATCCCCTAATCTTGGGGATATATGGGAATAACTTTGCCCTAGAGCCTTAGATTCGTACAGGACTTCACAGAACTGACCTTCGACGAGCTGCTGCCCAGCTGACTGAAGAAATCTCCCTTGGGATAAAGGAGTTATCCCCCTGCTTGGCAGGCACCTAAAAGACTACAAGATACCCGGTTGGAACTTCGTTGCTCTCACGACCTTCGATGCCTTCCAGCAACCTCGAGGTGGGTCTCCAGTGCATCCCAGCGTCCTGTGAGTGTGCCCAGCAAGTCTGAGCACCCTGGACCACGTGGGTGTCGAGATCCCCGCATACCCCGAGACACCGGCCACCTCTTGTCCAGCACACGACCCCGACCAGTGGGGAAGTTGTGCTTTGGCCCATTCTTGAGCCAACCTTCAAGCAGCATTTGTGCCGACTCTCAGCTCCCTGGCCCGCTCCGGTGGCCCGTGGGAGCCGTTTTACGCACTCCATTTTGCTGCCTTCCGCGGTCCCTTGTCTCTCGACTTGTGGGCCCTGACGGAGGACAATCTTCTTTTCTAAGAGTTCCCCTGGTTGCTCCAGGCCTGCTCTACGCTCCCTGCAAAGGAGAGCACCCTCAGACCTCGTGGGTCTGCACCAGCAGCTGCTTTGTTCATCTTGCGTGGGTTGCGGTTGCCAATGCTTAGTGGATCCAATCGGGACACTAACACCGCAGCGACCCTCAGCCGACGTGGGACAGTCGCCCTCCAGAAGCTGGCCTTCCTTGAAGCCTCCCGGAGCCCGTGACTGCAGAGCCCAGCTGTACCTTCCACACCTGAAGCACCCGACATCCACGAGCTCCTTCCTGTGAGCTCCCTGGTCACTGTGCTGTGACCCAGACTCTGTCCCCTCTGCTTTCAGGTTCATCTTTGTCTTTTCTTCAACTTTAATCTTCACGACTTCAACGACACTTCCAGCTAGCAGCAGTTTGGACTCCTTTTCCATAGAAAATCAGCCCGCGACCCGACACCAGAATCGACCTATGCACCCGGCTTCCCTGGGGCAGGTAACAGTGGTACTTCGGTACTTCCGTGGTGGTGGGCTCTCCAAAGCCTTAAGTCTCAAGCCTTAACTTTGTACTGTTGTTAGAAGTGTCCTTAAACCTTAATTATTCAACCGCGACATTCTCCATAGGCTAACATTGCGATCCCGATAGCAACTTCTCGCACTGCACACGCCTCCCGTGGGTCCCCTTCCTCTTAACTGTGGGTGGATTCTTAAGGGGCCAGCGATCCTGAATGCCCTAGGCATTGCCTGTAGAATTGTCGTGGTTCTTATACCACTATTTTAGTATATGGTTTGGTCCCCCCTGGGGCCCATTGATTTCTGTGCTATTTATTGTGTTTATAAATGCTTGTTTGAAGTGTAACTTTGTCACTAGCCACATAAAGTGACTGTGGGATTCTGTCTAGAATAAATACATATATTTTATATATATACCTGTGTGGGCTACTCTTTCATTTGGTTATTCAAGAGGTTATTATGGTAAAACAATAAGCTTAACACTCCTTCAAGACTTAGCCTGAAGGCTGCTCTCCACAGCTACCACTAGGATAGATTTCTTTAAAGGTTGTCTTAAACCTATCATCAATAGGAGTCGAATTGGACTGGTGCAAGGTGTCCCTATAACTAGGAACAGCATATGCCAGGCCAACTTCTCACATATTTTGAATATATATCTGTGTGGTGTCCTTTCATTGGTATAAAAGGGGGTTACATTTGGTAAAACAGCTGGCTTAACACGCTTCACGAGTTTAGCCTCAAAGACTGCTTAGCCTACGCTACCACTAGGGCAGCTAGTCCGAAAAGGTTGACTTACAACCACACCATAAGGGTTGCTTGGCATGGTACAAGGTGATCACTTTAACTAGTGAGCATCATATACCAGGCCAACTTCTCACATTGGTGAGCAGCGGTTGGATTGGAGCTTGCTGTGTTTTACCATTGTCATCTCTTGGTTACCAATTGAAAGATCACATAGGTACCTGTAGGTACATATAAAACAAGATTAGATATACATAAGTTCTACTGAACTTAGTTGTTGTAGAGCAAAGGGAGTAGCACACCCTGACTACAACTACTAGATAGGTTTAGTAGGTAAACCCAAGTGTAGGTAGATTGCAACACATCCACCCACACTTAAGAGCAATGGCCGGGGCAGAGGGGTCCACTGTACCCATCTCTGTTGAGAGTGACCCCCAGAGGGCACCATCCAGCTTTGCTACCCTTAACCAGAATGAGCTCAGGCATTTGGCAACTCTTAGAGGCCTTAAACAGCCCAAGAACCCTACCTCTGCTGAGCTCAGAGAACTCTTACAAAATGATGAGAATCAGAGAGAACTCAGGAAAGCTTCCCAGTTAGCCCCCTTAGGGTCAGGAACAGGAGGCCCCCCTTCTGAAGATGCTACAGAGGTACCCAGTTCCAATAGCCATCCCTTAGATGAGAATCATACTACAGGGGAGGAAAGTGGTGAGGATACAGAAAGTAGTGAGGATGAAGGGAGAACTAGCCCAGTGCCAAGTGTTATACTTGGCCCAGCTAAACTAAGGCTATTGGGGATTGACAGTGGGTTTACCCCATTGGATCTCCCCAGTGGACTTAACACAGGGCTTGGGAGGCAAAGGAATCGCTCAGGTGACTCCAATGCTTCCCATGGCTCTAGAGGCTCTCAAGGTCACTCCAGGAAAAGGATGACCACCCCTCAGAGGAGGGAACATGAGGCCAGAATGCAGGAAGCCCAGCTGAGGATCAGGAAGCAGGAGCTAGAGGTAGCCCTGATGGAAGAAAAACTGAACAAGGCTAGGCAACCTAGAGAGAGTGGGTCTATACCCACTGGTGGCAGCATTGTCCCTAAGGACAAAGATAGGGTCTTTGATAATAGGAACCTGTCTAAGGTTGTGCCCCCCCTACAAAAGTGGGGATGACATCCACAAATGGATAACTGCTCTTGAGAGAGCCTGCAAAGTACAGCAGGTTCCTGAAGACCAGTGGGCAGCAATCCTCTGGCTCTCCTTTGAAGGAAGAGGCAGAGACAGACTCCTCACTGTTAGAGAAGAGGATGTCAGAAATTACAGAGTCCTGAAGAGTGTTCTGGTTGATGGGTTAGGCTTAACCACTGAACAGTACAGGTTAATGTTCAGAGACACCCAAAAGACACAGACTCAGGACTGGTCTGAATATGTTGAATGTGCCACTAAGGCTTTGGAGGGTTGGTTGCTGGGAAGTAAGGTATCTGATTATACAGGATTGTACAATTTGATGATGAGAGAACAGATTTTAAGTAACTGTCAAAACCAGCTCCTCCATCAACACCTGGTAGACTCTGATTTGACCTCTCCCCAAGAATTGGGAAAGAGGGCAGATAAATGGGTCAGGACCAGGATCAGGCCTAAGAATCAGGGTGGTGACCAAAAGAAAGATACCACCAAACCTCAAGAGAAGGGAGGGGATAAGGCAAAAGAGAAATCTTCCTCAGGGCCCCAAAACTCCACACAGGGTGGTGGGTCCCAAGCTCCCTCCTCTACCACAGGTAAAAAGCCTTACTGCCATGAGTGTAAAACTCCTGGGCATTGGAAAACTGACAGCAGTTGCCCAAGGGCTACAAACAAAACGGTTCCTCCAATTACTCCTGTCACACCACCTATTACTGTCAGCAGTAATCCCCCAGGTGGTGGGAGTGCCCCCAAAAATTTGGGTGGGTTTACTTGGGGAACACAGGGGGACCCTGGCTTAGCCAATTCCCCTGCAGCAGATACTCTTGTCTGTGATGGTGGCATGGGGTTTGCCAACTTCACTGCCTGTCCCAACACTTTGGGTAGGTACAGACAGGAGCCCTACATCAATGGTACAAAAGCTGAGGCCTACAGAGACACTGGAGCTAGCATCACAATGGTGGCCCATTGGCTAGTTCCCTCTGAGCAGCTTTTGCCTGGTTTCTCCTACCAGGTGACCAACATTGATGGCAAACAGAACAGTCATCCCATGGCAGAGGTATGTCTCAGCTGGGGAGGTGTCACTGGCCCTAAAAGGGTGGCAGTGTCCCCAACCTTGCCTGTAGACTGCTTACTGGGGAATGACTTAGAACTCTCAGCTTGGGCTGGAGTTGAACAAGACACCCATTCTAAAATGGTAGGCCTTTCACAAAAGGGTAGTGGGGTTGTGCCATTCACAACCCCTGTCCAAATAGATTTCCTCCCTGGAAAGGTTGGAAGGGCAGTGGTAGCCACAGCCCAGGCACAGACAGACTTCCCTGTAGAGACTGGCAGAGCTGTGACAGTCACAGCTCAAACACAAACTGAGTGCCCCCCTGAAAAGGTTGGCAAGGCTGTAATGGTCTCAGCCTATACTCAGACTGACATAGGTGTAGTGAAGCCTGAAACTATGGATCACTCCACACAAACAGAGAGTAGTGGGGAGGAAGAAAAGTCTCCCTCTCCCCAGACATTAGGAAAAAGTCAGCCTCCTCAGGGAGCTGACCTCACCCCTTGTGAAGGAACTGCCCCAGAGGTAGCCAGGCCTGGCCTGGCAGAGCCTCTGATGTCAGTGGCCCCTTCCAAGGTGGGACCCAGTCTGGTGCAGGTAGCCTGCCTCTCTCTACCCTGCCTCAGTCAGCCCAGGGCTGCAGAGGTCAGGGAGGCCAGTGGACCCCAAGAGGGCCCCTGTCCACAAGAACCCCCCCATCAAAAGAATGAGGATTGCCTGGCTAGTAGCCCTAGTCAGGTGATGGGTAAAAACATTCCTGAGGGATCTCCTTTACAGGTAGTTAGGGACCTCCCCCAGAGGGATTCTGTTGGGTACAGGCAAACATGGGACCTTAGGGCCCCAGACCTGACCTGTCCCTCCAGTAAGCCCACAAAAGGGACCCAGCCTCCAGCTTTAGGTAGCCAGAGGCTGACCCTGAGAGCACAGTGCAACTCAGTTAAGGAAAGAAAGGCATCCATGGTGGAGGGGGATTGGAGGAAGGTGAGGCCTCACTTTGAGGACACTCACTTCAGTACTCCATCTCAACACCAGCCTTTTACTTTGCCAAGACACACCAAAGGTAGAGATTCCCTATGGTGGAGACCCTCTGATACCCTTAGGGTGAGGGATTGCTTAGTGGACCATGAGACAGGGGGTAACCATGCCAGTGCTGGTTCCTCCTTATATGGCCACTTGGGCAATATAGGCTTACCTGGTCAAGGTCAGCCTTATCTCCCTTCGTTTGGGGGGGGGGTTGTGTAGGAAGGTGGATATCTGACTATGGTTACCCCCAAATTTTTGCCTAGTGGCTAGCTGGTTTTTCGACTTAGTTGGCCTGAGATCCTGCTATTCAGGATCTCAGCCTGGCTGTTCTCTCTTTAAAATGGACTCCATGTACCCTAGGTACATACCCAATTGGTTGTATCACCCTGTCAGCCCCTGTACCAGTGTACACTAGGTACCCAGGGCATTGGTGTACCCAAGGCCTGCCAGGGGCTGAAGCATGTATTATGCCACCCCAGGCTTGGCCTAACAATTTGACACAACTGGCTGATCAGTCAGCTGGGGTAAGTTGGTGTAATCCCCACTTGCTTAGGTGTAGTATACCTATACCTAACCTTAAATGGGACACATGGTAACATATAAGTCACTCCTATGGCAGGCCTTAACAATCCTGAAGGCAGAGTGCTTGGTTCCATGTGAGATGGTGCTCTGGCATGAGCTGAGCCTGTCTGCAGTGGTCGGAACAACTTCCTTCTACTGTTTCCAGATATCGTCATACCATATACTCTTAAGTGCATTATGAACCTCGCGGTTAAATGCTATCTTTGGTTTGGCTTTATCAAAACATGTCGAGTAAGGTGTCATACGAATTGGAATACTAACCCCTCGCCAATTCTGGCGACGGGGTTAGCATTCCACCCTTCTAGAGGGACACGACATGTACAGTACCTGAAACCCGGGTAAAATCAGACATAGCCTCAGCTCCACAAAATGGATGCTGCCACCACAGACACAAGTCTGCCCTCCTGCTGCTGGGAGTCCTTCCAGCTTGGGAGGTGTGGACAAAGGGTTTCCTGCCAGGGGAGGTGCGTGCACCACCCCAGACAGGATTTTGTGTATTGGTCAGGTAGGGCTTGAAAGAAACCAGACATGCCTGTGGCTCACAAGGAGCCTCGGTGCATATGCCAGTTCAAACCGGTCCTGGGGCACACCAGTCCCGGGCCTGGGGCGAGCTGGACAAAGGATTGGGGGTGTAACCACCCCCCTTCCTGGTCCCACCCATAGGGAGGGACCTAGCAGGTAGTCCGGCCCCTAGAATCCGCTTAAAGGTAGGAGCTGTGTCCTAAGACTTCAGACATCCTGGAATCAACTTAACACTAAGAAGAAGACGGGAACTTTGACGCTCTGCTGCACAGAGGACTGAAGCCAATCTCCCCTGTGGTCAGGGAGTGACCACCTTGCTAACGCAAGCACCATCCAGCGAATCAACGTCTGCTTTGCCGCCGCCTCCCGCCGGAGCCCGAGCCCAGAGACTGACAAGACCTGGACCTCCAGACCTCTCACCGCCCGATCCACAGTCCCTGAAAAGAGGAGACCCGTGGAGGCACCGAGACACGTGGAGCCAGCCATCTTGAAACGACCACGACAAGCTGACAAGTGCAACAACCGAGGCTCCCTCCAAGTTGTGCTTTGGGATCTGAGAAGCCCAACACCCGAGCAGCATCTGCACCAAAGGTGAGCCCTCCAGCATCTCCACGATCTGCGTGGGGCCCTTCTGCATTTTGCCACTCGACGCGCCTAACCGGTTGCTGGCCCGCTGGCTAGTAGCCATCTTGGCGACGAACTCTACAAAATACACCGCTGGTCTGGTTGCTCCAGACTGGCCCTTGCTCCCCTCCAAAGGAGCAGTCCTTCTGACCTTGCTGGTCAGAACCATCAGCTTATTTCATCTCCTACAACAATTGCTTTTGCCAAGGCTTGTTTGCTTCGATCAAGTGGCCGACACCGCCGACAGCGAGAGCCTGCGTGGGACAGCTCGTGAACCGACTCCTGGACGTCGTCGACCTCCAGGGACCACGTGGCTGCAGAGACAAGCTACACCTTTCTTCCTGTTTGCACCCGACATTGCCTGGTACCCACCTGGTGCCACGCTGGTCACTGGCTAGTGACTGTGAACACTGTCCCCTCCGCTTACAGGTCTTCAGCATCCCCGATCCACTCTTGGATCCACTGCATCTCTCCCGGACCGACCGCCTGCAGCATCTTTGTCTTCAGGCTCCACGGAACAGACAGAAGAAACCCGACGCACTTCGAGGCCTATGCACCCGCTTCCTGTGGGTGAGGTAAAGCTGGCACACCTGTGCCCAAGTGTAGTAATACATCTCTAGTGCCTGTGTTCCAAATCTTGAGTTCCTAGTCCAGCCGGAAGATCCTCTTTGCAGTAACTTTGTACTTTTTACGCACCCATTGAAACCTATGGGAGCACGCGTGTGACTATTTGCTCTGCACACGCCACCCGTGGACCTCCTGGTCACTAACTGAAGTTAGCTCCTTGTAGGCCCAGCGATTCTAGAGGCCCTAGGCCTTTTCCCTTTTCTGTTCGTGGTACTTATACCACTATTTTAGTATATGGTTTGAGCGGCCACCAGGGCCTATCCATATAAAGTGCAACTTCTGTGTATTCTACTGTAATCTTGTTTGACGATTTGTGCTCCTGTGCTCATAAAGAGACTAGGGGTTACTTTGAGAAATAAACACATATATATTTTGAATATATATCTGTGTGGTGTCCTTTCATTGGTATAAAAGGGGGTTACATTTGGTAAAACAGCTGGCTTAACACGCTTCACGAGTTTAGCCTCAAAGACTGCTTAGCCTACGCTACCACTAGGGCAGCTAGTCCGAAAAGGTTGACTTACAACCACACCATAAGGGTTGCTTGGCATGGTACAAGGTGATCACTTTAACTAGTGAGCATCATATACCAGGCCAACTTCTCACACTTTGGAAACAGCTGTCCCACAGTGTCACCGTCCTCTCCGTCAGTAAATCGCAAATCTTCTGAAGGGTTCACGAACAATTGAAAGGCAAAAGCTAAGACCCCTCTCTAATCTACCATTTTTATAGTAAATTTACATTCCAAAATGTAACTATTGAACTTTTGAACAAATTTGATTGGTCCGTTGGGGAAAGTTCGACTTCTTTCCCATACATATAATGTGTCTTTAGATATAGTTCCAAACCACGCAATAGTATCTTTTCATTGTTTCTTTCAGACCAGCTTGGCCGTAAGCCCAGGAAATAGCCTTGGTTGTCACAGTTGAGTCGGGGTCATGCAACGGCTGCGGCAGCTGATGGCGACGCATGCGCACTTCACCCAGAGATGCTCATAATGGAGTTGTTCTCGTCTAACAGGGACGTCGGCCATTTTGTGGCCAGCAAATTGTCAACTTAAGCAAAGAAACACAAAAATATAATTAATACATAGAAATGACTAATAATCTGTTATCCCCTTACTAACACCCATATGTGTATGTATTTATCTAGCAGAAGCAACACTTAATGAGGGTTATAATCACATTAATAAAGCACAAATCACAGATACATTACAAAAGCAACATATAATCATGCAATTTCTTAATATATATTATTAATATGCATACAAATTTAGTTTACGTCATTAGTTAGGCCATGCCACTGCAATTCCCACATATATTTCTTATATTAGTAATGTTGATTAATTCACACAGCAAACCATTAGTATAATTAAAATTAATTAATTAATCTTATTAATCTAAACATGCAAAATGGAGATGGTATACAATTTTAAAAGAAAACCCCACTCCAGCAATCCCCCCTTTGGTGATTTTACCATAACACTAAATTGATTCACCCTTTTACGGAAAATCGAAATGTATTCTTGCTCTTAATTATAGTTCAGTTTCTTCTTCATCTCTTTTTGCTTTTTTATACAAACTTTCTTTCCACTCTTCTAAAGTTATCTCTGTTAAGTCTCCATCTACAGCCTTCTTTCTTTTTAGTTTTTCTCTTTTTATTTTATTCTTTGTTTTCTTGTTTTTACAACACATACATCCTAATCTTAATATTAGTAAGACGAAAATCACACAAGTTAATGGGAATAAGATCTTACCTATAACTGTACTACCTATTTTTATTAAGAAATTTTTAATAGCAGCAATTTTTTCCCAATCTTTTCCCAAACACTTTCAACCTCCAGTGGTACAATTTCGTCATGTAATTCAGTAATATTTTTAATGTAAACCTTTAGGTCTTTGCTTTCGTCTGGAATGTAAGTGCAACAATGTTGAACTTTCAGCATTCCACAGACTCCACCCTCTTTTGCCAATAAGATATCAAGGGCAAGTCGATTTTGCATTACCATAGCACGCATGGCAACCATTTCAGTATTAACCAATAAAAATCCTCCAGCGGTGCTTGTTGACAAGCGATCCACTACTGTTGATAATCTTCTAATATTGTTCGCATTCAGAGATATTCCCACTGCTGGTATCAATGCTCCAAAAATGTCACCTACAATTTCTGCCCAAGATTCTCTTTTACTACGTGTTAATTGATTACCTAACCTATGTACACCATCTTTATCTCTGTCCATGTGAAAGATTTTTGGAAAGACCAGGCCTACGTAACATGTGCCATACCAATGGTCTGGCAAACGATAATATGCCCTGTTCCCACAGATAAAATAAAGTCCAGGAAAGACTGGATCTCTTCCACCTTTAAATCCCCATCCACCTAGGATTTGATATGTATCATGGCTCTCACTATTCCCTACAAAATGATTATCATATGCTGTTTGATTTCTTCAGATACACAGTTTCCCTTTCTGAGGCCAATCTAAAGCCAAAGTTAGATTAGAATCTCCCTTCATATGTTTTTCCATTTCTACATACCAGATTGCTTTCTCCTCTTTTCCTTCAGATCCTTTTCTTCTCATTTTCAATCTCCTTTCCTCAACCATGTCTAGGAATGTCTTTTCTTCATTCTTCAAACTGCATGTCAAATTATTTTTAAATATATACTCTATTGTTAGCTCCTTAGTTACTAAGAAAAATTCACCTAATACCTTAGCAGGTCTCACTTTGTTCAGTTTATTATTAGCAGGCACTTGCGAAAAAATGTTATCTACATCTGAAAAATAATATTCTAATTTACCTGTTTCATAAAATAAGCTTGCTATCACACTACATGCTATTCCATATGTTGCTGGAAGGTGATGATATGTCACTCCCTCTGACACAGAAGCAGGTAACTGCATACATACGTAGCAATCCCTTACGTCCATGGTCTTTACATATTCATACAATAACTTTGAAAACACATTATTTGAAAAATCATTAATAGACCTATCCTTATGTAAATAATTATTATCTATTCTAGTCGGAACTACCTTTGGAATCTTTTTTATGTTAGTAATGTTCTCAGTGTATCCTTCTAGTGTATCTATAGTGACCTTAAAAGAAATTATTACAGCAAGTATGCTCCATAGAAGCATTAACAATCCTGTACAACAACAACACATTTTACACCATCTCTTCATGAATGTACATTTACTTTTGCTACTTTCTATGTTAGCCATCTTGTTAGTTTGGACTGTGTCTTTTGACTTAGCCTCTTTTATTTCACCACTAGTTCTCTAACCTTAGGCTTCTAAGGCCCTACTTAGTTCTACCAGTATCTATCGTTTGATTCAATTGTTACTTCTTCATCCGTAGTTTTCTAATTTTTCTCAGTTTGGCATTTCATCATTTTTCACTTCTTTCAATGCATCCAAATACAGAATTTCCTGATCTTCCGTTTCTTCTTCTCCAATGTCGGATAAGATAACTCTCAGGATTCCTGCTTCTTCCTCTTCTTCAACCACTTTCAGTACAGCCTCCTCTGGATTTCCTTGACTATCTGCCTCTTCCTCCGTTTCATGCAGTGCCACATACGTCCATTCTGGTGCCTTATACTTCTGGTTGGGTTTTCTTGTTCTTTTCCCCTCTTCTTGATTAACCTCTTCTTCTTTTGATTTGTCTTGGCTTGTCACTTCATTCACCTGATCTTCTCTTGGTGATTTTACTCGTGTCAGCCGATATCTCAATCTCTTTATTTTATTTGGCTACACTTCATCCTTTTTTACTCTTTTCTGTTTACTTTCTTTATTGTTCTTTTCCTCTCTCCAAGCTCTTTTTCTTAGAACTCGTCCTTCTGTGATCTCATTTTCACTCTCTTCAGATTCTGTCTCAACTTGCTTTTTCTTTTCGACAACTTCTTTTTCCACCACTGTTTTTCCTACTTCTGTCCCTCCTCGGGTCTCCGACACGCAATCTTCCTGCTGGCTACTTGTCCCTTCACCTAGCTGGATGTTGCAGTTCCCTACACCTCCTCGGGGGTCTTCCGCAATCTGTCCCTCTCTCTCTGTACCTGTCCCTATTCCACTTTGATCTATTATTTCGGGTGGAATTTCTCTTGGTTTTTCATCTGAAACTTCCTTCTCTAGAATTTCTTTCACTGCTTCTTGGTTGTCTTTTCCTTTCTCCTTTCTGTGTTCTTTTCTGAGACCTTGACTTCCCTGTTCGTCTTCAGAATCTGAACTGATATCAGAAATCTGCAATCGTCTTCTCAGAGAGCTACTTCTGGGGACTAATATCTGATCAGGTTCCTTTTCCCCCCTTTCAGGATTTTCTTGTGTTCTTTGGTCTTCGTTATCTGATTCAGTACTTGACTCTGATTCGTCATAGTACTCTCTTCCTTTGCTGTCAACTGGATTTGGTATCCTCAAAGTATGGCTTGCATGGATCCAGTTTTTCACTCCAGCACACTTCACAGCTGTTGTTGTGGTCAGAATGACTTGTCTTGGTTTTCCCCAACTTGGAACCAAACAGTTTCTTCTTCTGTGGACTTTTATCCTTACCCAGTCTCCTGGGCTCAGATCATGGGCTGGCTTCCTTTGAAGGGTGGTGGCATCCGCTCCAACCTGATGAAACACAGAATGAACTGCGTCAGCCAGGCCTTTACAGTATTCCAACACCATGTCATCAGTTATTGTCATCAGCTTGTTGACTGGAATATAAACATGCCTCATCGCTCGTCCCATGAATATTTCATGAGGACTTAACCCTGTGGTTCTGTCTGGTGTTGCTCTAATGGTCATTAAAACAAGAGGCAAGACATCAGGCCATTTCATACCAGTGGCTAAACACATTTTTCCAATTCTGTTTTTGATTGTACCATTCATCTGTTCAACCACACCAGAAGCCTCTGGCCGGTAGGCACAATGTAGTTTCTGTTGTACATTCAATGCTTCGCTAATCAATTTTACAATCTCGTTATGAAAATGTCCTCCTCTGTCTGATTCAAGAGTCACTGGGAACCCAAACCTAGGGATGATATCTCTCAAAAGTAGCTTTGCCACTGTCAACCCATCATTTCTTCTTGTTGGGTATGCTTCCACCCACCTGGAGAACAGGTAAACTACAACCAGGACATACCTCAGTCTGTTACACGGAGGCATTTCAATGAAGTCAACCTACATTCTGGTAAAAGGTCCACCTTCCTATCCTATGGTCCCTAGACTCATCACTGTCTTTCTCCCAGGATTGTATTGCTGACATATCAGACATCTCTGACACAGGCTTTCTGCTACAAGTCTGAATTTTGGATTGTACCAGGTCTGCTTAAAAGACCTTATCATGGCGTCTCTCCCTATGTGTCCCTGGCCATGATACATACGTGCCATTGTAGACATCATGCCATCAGGCATTACTGGTCTTCCATCTCGATAGACCCACACACGGTCCTTCTCTCTTGGTGCACACCCTGCTTTTATCAATTGTTTCATTTCCTCATCTCCTGACTCTTCCTGCAATTGTCTCACTTCCTCCCAGGTTCCTACTGCGTTAGTAAACATTACTGAGCAAGAAGACATTTCTCTCTCCTTAGCCCGATTGACTGAATTCTGGTTCCGTGCATAATATTGTGCCATATCATTAGCATACCTATTCCCAGTAGTGATGTAATCGCTTCCCTGACTATGGGCAGCACATTTTACCACAGCCAATTGGTTAGGCAGCTGTATCGCCTCAATCAACTTCCCAACCACTTCAGCATTCTTTATAGGGCTTCCACTTGAGGTCAGGAAACCTCTTTGCAGCCAAAGCTGGCCAAAATCATGGACGACCCCGAAGCCAAACTGGCTGTCTGTTAACACAGTCACTCTCACACTTTTCCCAATTTTACATGCTTTGGTCAAAGCAACAAGTTCAGCTACTTGAGCTGACCTCACTCCTTTCAGATAAGATGCTTCCATCACTGCTGCAACCGTGCATACTGCATATGCTGCGCTTAGCACTTCTTCATCCGTTCTCAAACATGACCCATCAACAAACAACACAAAATCACTCTCAGGCAGTGGCACATCCTTTATATCTGGTCGTGGCTTTGTGCAATACTCAAGCACATCCAAACAGTCATGATCTGCTTCATCTCTCACTTCCACATTCTCAGCATCAGGTAACAACGTTGCAGGATTCACGTTCACATATCTCGCAAGGCTCACATTCGTTGCACCTAATGTGACCTTCTCATACTTAGTCAGCCGACTATGTGTCATATACTAAGTACGACTCCTTGTTAAAAGAATCGCCACATCATGAGGAACAAACACTTTCAATGGATACCCCATCACAATACCTTCACTCTGCTCCAAACTTCGACCTGTTGCAGCCACTGCTTTCAGACACCCAGGTAAAGCTGCAGCCACTGGGTTAAGCATTGAGGAAAAATATGCGATTGGTCTCCTCAATCTTCCATGCTTCTGGATCAACACAGAGAGTGCACATCCATTTCTCTCACTGCAATACAACTCGAACTCTTTCTCATAGTCAGGCATGCCCAGTGCTGGTGATTCACACAATCCCTCTTTTAATTTTTTGAATGCTGCCAATTCTTCCTTGTTCAATTCAAGGGGATCTTTTACATCACTCCTTGTTAATCGCACTAAGGGCTTTGCAATCAGGGAAAAGTTACTAATCCACTGACGACAATACCCCACCATTCCCAGAAACATTCTCACTTCTCTTTGGGTCATGGGGGCTCTCATTCCTTTTATAATTCTGATTCTGTCTGTTGTTATTTTTCTCAATCCCTTCTCAATTTTATGTCCCAAATATTGCACTTCTTTCTGGTAATACTGTAATTTTGTTGGTGACACTTTCAACCCTCCGTCTGCCAAATGATTCAATAGTGCTATTGTGTCTACCTCGCAAGCTTCACGTGTTTTCGACGCCACCAAAAGGTCGTCGATATACTGCACTAGTACTGAACTCTCAGGCATTTGCAGACTTTCCAACGATTTCTTCAACAATTGATTGAATATTGAGGGGCTCTCTGTATACCCCTGTGGGATTCGGCACCATGCCAAAATCCGCTCTCCAAAACGAAATGCAAAAATTGGCTGACTTTCGTGGTGCAATGGGATAGAGAAAAATGCATGACATCGATCAATTACTGTATACCATTCCGCACCATGGGGAATCTGGTACAGAATTACTGATGGGTTCGGCACAATAGGACAGCATGATACCACAATTTTGTTTGCCTTTCTCAAATCTTGCACTATCCTGAATTTTCCATTAGGCTTTTTCAGTCCCATTATCGGTGAATTACATGGACTACTCATAATCTCTCTCAAAATTCCTTGCTTGATCATTTTCTCAATTATTGGAGTAACCCCTTCAATTATCTCCGGTGTCAATCTGTACTGAGGGACGTTTGGATAACTTATTCCTTCCTTTACAGTTATCCTGACTGGATCTACATTTCTCATTAACCCTACATCTTCTCCAGTAAAATCCCACACTTCTGCCTTCACTGACTGTTTTAATTCTTTAGGTAATTCATCAGGGTTGAATATTGCATAGGTCTCAGTTACCTAATTTTCTCTATTAGCTATAGTCATTTTATATAGCACATCCTCATCTGGGGTTTCAAAAGCTATTCTATCTGGAGTACAGAATATAGTGCAATTCATCTTGCACAACAGGTCCCTACCTAATAAATTCACTGGACTGGTGTCACACACCACAAAGCGGTGCATTTCTGTAAATTTCCCTATACTGACTTTCACTGGTTCTGTCAAAAATGTTTTTAACTGTCTGTTGGACACACCAACCACTTGGATTGTTTCATCCGAAAGAGGAAGATTCTTAACATCAGCTGATCTAACAGTTGATCGAGTAGCACCAGTATCCACTAAGAAAGTAATATTTTCATCATTAACCTTCCCATCTACAAATGGTTCTGTCTGGTCTACTTCTAGAGTTGCGCCAAGTACGCACTCTTCTTCCTCTTTTCGGCACCGTCAATAGCTTTCCTCTGAGTCACTCTCATCGCGTTGCAGCCAATACTGTGAAACGGCGCGAGCGCGCGGCGGTTTATTTACCTGTTCTTCATTGTAGAATCCCGATTCATTACTATACTTCTGAGTGTTTCTGCTCTGCGGGAAAGGTGGTTTTGGCACCTGATTCTGTGAAGTAACCACCTGCTGCTGTTGCTGCAGTTGACCACTCACCTCATTCTGCACCTGCGGATTCAATGATGCATTTTCATTATTAGTACTTGGAGGGTATTTACACTCGGATTTCCAATGCCCTAACCTACCGCAATTATGGCATGGGAACTTCTTTTTAGCTTCTTCTATATTACCTTTCCCTTCTCCTGAGCCAAATCTCAGTTTAGTTCCTGGGTTATTTGCTTGTTCGACCATTTGTGCTTCCTGCCTTTCTGCTACCTTTACTTGTGCCCACATTGCCTTCTCTTTTAATTTTCGCTGTTTAGCCTCAATTTCGTCACTGAAATATTTAGCATGTCTTAATACTTCATCTATTTTCTTATTCTGCCAATCAACTGTATGCTGTTTTATCATGTCACCAATTTCTGGGCGTAAACCATATACAAATCTGTATACGAAATGACTCAAATCCTTATCACTTAAGTTCTCATCTCCACTGAACTGTTTAAAGTCTTGAATTAGTCTCTCATAGTATGCATGTACTGATTCCTTTGCTTCCTGATGCGTTCGATCAATCTTTACCCAATCTGTCTCTTTAGGGGGCACTCTGTTTTTCAAAAATACCATAACCTGTTCATACTTTTTCATTACTTCAGGGTCTGGGGCTCCTGTCTTAGGATCCCTAGGCTACTCTTGAGTTGGCCAGTTTATCATCAACTTGCGCTCAGACCACAAATCTGCTGGTACTATTATGTCGAATAGACTATTTAAGTCTATCCACAATACTTTTGATAATTTTACAAATCTGTCTACCTGTCTGTACCACTCGACTGGCTTTTCGCGTAGTCGAGGGAAATCATTCGTAAATGACAAAATGTCCTGTCTTGTCCATGGGACATGTACATATCCTCCTCCTGGGACCTCTATCATGGGGTATTCAGTCACTACCTTTTCTTTTTCTCTAACAGGGAATGCCGAAACTGTCCTGTCTGGGGCATCATTTAGTTTTCTATACCATTTACTTCTCCATTTATCCACATCTCCCCATTTTCTCAAAACAATGACTATGTCCTTAACCGGCCTATCTGTCCTGTGGTGTTCAAATTTTCAATGTCTTTTTCAGTAAAATCAACTCGATAGGGTTTCTGTAAGGCTTTTACCTTATCAATATCTATACCCATTTCATTTGCAACTTCTCCTAGTCTTTCATGCAGATTCCTTGCTCTCCATGTCACACTGTTACACAGGAATAACAGCTCCTCATCCTGATAAAACTTTAATTTTTCTACCGGAATAGTCCCTACAATCAATTCTTCCAATACCATCCGTAATTTTGCCACATCTATCGACTGAGAATCTTAATCTGGTCTCTGCAACCCCTTTAACCATTCACTCAGTTCTTCCACAGATGGTCCTACTGGGTTCTCTACACTACTCTGTTCTGGACTTCTTTGGGGTTCTAACAAAGTTTCTACTGTCATTCTATTTCTTTCAGCATAATTCTGATTAATAAAGGGATTATTTGAAACGTGTGGTTCAAACATATTTACTGTCGGTCCCCATGGATTCTCAATTTGACTCCGTTCTGGGCTCTCGATCACATTATTGTTCCGGTATGGTACTGTTAAACAATGTTCGCTATAATTTTGCTTCTCAAAAACAGGCATTACTGGACCTATAGTCACTGGGACTGTTACAGCTTCCAGATTCTTAGTTAATTATCTTATTTTCTCTGTTAATTCTAGAGTGGTTTTTGCCAATTCTGTTGAATTTTCGTTATCTATTTTATTCTCAAATCTCTTTTCTGCCTCTCTGATGGAATTTCTTTTTTCTAAATCTGGTGACATAGTCTCTGTCTTGATAATTCGTAATGTTTCTCTCATTGGGGCATTTGGTGTCAACATTTCTGGTTCTGGTCGGTATGGTGGTGGATTTTTATAAAACACATCATCCAACACATCATCATCCGAATCATTTGCTCCGTAACCTCTTGATTCCACATTATTCCTCTTTTCCACACATTTTCTACCTTCATTCTCTCCTACCGCTCTTACAGGAAACAAACCCTCAGTCATACTTGCATTCCTCCATCTTTTCATCCGATCATCATGTGTTTCATGTCCATATGACCTGCCAAACATATATCTGTAACCTCTACCATTTCTTTTTTTCTCGCTCATGTGGTTCGTCTTCCCACTCTGTCAATGCCTCAAACTGCGTCGGTCTAGGTCTTGGTTCTAAGTACATCATTTTTCAGTCCTCTAATCCCAGCGTGACTCACACTAACGCACCAATGAAGAGCGTTCTACACTTCTGACCCACTGTCCAATCCCAGCGCGGTCGTTCTGACGTCAGCAGCCGCTGCGGCAGTTCTGCTCCTGTCTACCCCTCCTTTACAAGACCGCTCCGTGATCTTTTACTGCAACTTTTACAATTCTATTAGTAACAACACTAAAACATCTCCATTGTCTGCTCCGCTAACCAAAGAATAGCAATAGACCTTTCTCACGAGAATTCCGTCTTTCCCGAGAGCAGCGCTTACCTCTGCCCTACTACGGAATCGTTACTTCCGTTGATAAAGTAGCACATCCCTCTACTTCACCCTTCTAGCAAGCATTAGCTAACTGTTTCTCTGGTATTTTAGAAATAAACCTAGAGTTTTGCAATCAACCCGAATGCCTTTACATTCACACTCGTTCATACAAGAAAATGTAGTACATACGTACAGAATCCTGTCTTTTCTGAGAACAGCGAACAGTCTGTCCTACTACAGAATTATGACACACGTTAACAAAGCAGCACTTCCCTCTACTTTGTCCTTCTAACAAGCTCAGAGAACACCTGCTACCTTTTCAGTGATAAGCGTTATCGGTATGCCAATTGGTTTCCTGGTACTTAAAGACCAAAATTTCACAGGTAACCATCGCTTTCATCCACACTTCTCTCACACGAGAATATTTCTAGTGGCAACACACGACGATGCCGCCGAATCGAACCCAGACAATGCGCCGTGCAACTTCACTTGTCACACATTTCCCCAGTGTACCTACAGGGCAACAACAATTCCGTCTTTCCCGAGAGCAGCGCTTACCTCTGCTCTGCTACGGAACTGTTACAAACTTCCGACTTCCTACATCCCAGAAGCCATGCTAACAACATATAACTCGACGCAACTCAACATATAGTGTTAGTACATACATCAATACCAATCAATAATCAATAAGATATTTACAAGCAATGATCACTAAACCAAAACAGTAGTAAACCATATCTCTGCTACCAAGAAAAACTGATGCAGCACGGAATGCAAAATCCCTCTCTTCGTCACATGTCATAGATCACAAACAATACTACATACGCTGGTGGGGCCCATAACACCAACATATACCCATCAAATAACCTGTTTCAAAAGAGGTGATCGTTCCACTCGCTGTAATGGGAGAGAGTACTCACATAACCCTATTCATAAAGATCTAAACTTCACCTTTAGTACTCCTCCCATGTATAGGCCATGGATCTACTAGCTGCAGATTGAAGTGATAACGAAATCTATAACATCATTTACATAAATACATTTTCTCAAATAATAACGACCCAACACAGTTCTTTGTAATGAATATTACATTTTATCTAAATAATTGAATTCGATTCTCTGTGTTTTAATCAAGCAAATTAGATAATCATAGTTACCTATTCTGGCTAAAAGTCGCCCTCTAAGTCAAAATCCCGGTCATCGGTTCATGCTGTCAGAGTCTTTGGAAACAGCTGTCCCGCAGTGTCACCGTCCTCTCCGTCAGTAAATCGCAAATCTTCTGAAGGGTCTCGAACAATTGAAAGGCAAAAGCTAAGGCCCCTCTCTAATCTACCATTTTTATAGTAAATTTACATTCCAAAATGTAACTATTGAACTTTTGAACAAATTTGATTGGTCCGTTGGGGAAAGTTCGACTTCTTTCCCATACATATAATGTGTCTTTAGATATAGTTCCAATCCACGCAATAGTATCTTTTCATTGTTTCTTTCAGAGCAGCTTGACCGTAATGAGGAAAATAAAAATCTATGAGGCCTATGTGTCCCCATGTGCCCCCCCCAAACGCTTATATGCACATACATGTAACCTATGTATTTCCCCTCCATGGCCTTTCTATCATGATGCTTATGCTATAACGTGGCCTGCCATCATCCAGTCTCCCATGAGAGAAACGACAAATCTGTATTGAGGCCTACACGTTTTTCATCATGTTTTCCTGCATTTTCATGAAGCCCATGTTTATGGCTCAGCCAGAGCCGAAAAGAGGTTTCATGCCTCAGAACGCTCTGAAAGCTACAGCTACGTATCCTTGGCCTTGCACACTTGGGCCTCAGCCAAAGGGGCCCCGACCGAGGTGCCGAGACAGTATTGAGCACGGTTATCTGCTTACTCTTACTGAAACCACATTCTTGCCTGGTGAAGGAGGAATGAACGCGACCCATCTGCAAGGAGGGAGCCCAGCCCTACTGTCTCTCTTTGTGAGATTGCAAAGCTCACGTCAGTAAAAAGCCCATAGCCCCCATGTAAGGCCTCTGCAGTAAATGAAGTAAATGAAGAAATAGATGCCACATCGGCTCTTGGTGATGAGCAACCTATGTCACAAATCAGTCCCTGCTCCAGACATCGGATATCAGATAATACAAGATGTGCTGGTCGTCCTGACACTGAAGGCCTCACTCACTGAAGGCCTCACTTCCAGACTTGTCCGGTTGCATAGCAACCCTCCCCACGTCAGTTACACGTCATGCTCGAGTTGAGCACAAGTAAGGCAAAGTTCCAGTACAATTCCAGCAGATCACGCAACCCCCTCCAGGTATCCACCCACACATGACAAATTACCCATTATCATCAAGTGGACGCCCACATGGACGCCCACCTTCACGCCTACTTACACGCCCACATGCTCTTATCTCATTCTCTCTTGCTCTTTTGCTTACGTACAATTGAGAAATGTATATATACTGTACTCTGTGAATAATGTTTTGAGAATATTGAGAATACTTTTGAGTCCCTTTCCAGATCCTTTTTGGTGATGGTAATATTCTCCCTTTGACTCGAGTTATTGGAATAAAGCCCTTTATGAACCTGATACCACAGACTCAGCCTCTTGCTTTATGCATGATCTTATTTATACTTTAAAATTCTGAGAGCGTAATATTTTATTTACCACATAATGGCGCCCGAACAGGGACATCTCTTTCCCCACACGCCGGAGATGAAGGTCCAGTTTTGCCCCCTTCCATAGCCGTGACGGACTTCAAGCGCGTACGTCGCGGGTCTTCCCGCCAACTCCCTCAGGCCAACTAAGGGGACAGACTGTGACCAGGCATCCATACGAGGCGGTGAGGAACGCAGATTGTCCTACCCAGAGCCCACCTGCGAGAGAGCTGTGTCCGAGGTATACAGAGGCCCACCAGATTCCGAAGTATCCAAGTCACGAGTCGAGTCCAGTCCAGTTTGGTCTAGTCCAGTTCAGTTCCGAGGCCTTCCGTTCCGTGCTACCCGGTGAGTACCGTTGCTGGGGAGGCAGTTAGACGTGCACATTAGGTTGTGCCGGTCAAGACGGGTTTGGGTACACAAATCCGGTCTGCACTGTTTCAGCAGTGTATCTGTACTGTTTAGCAGTATATCTAGTATGTCTTGCATATAATTCAGTATTCTCTAGTGTTAGTATTATGTCAGTAACTAGTTTCCTATTAGTTATCATCGTTCGTTAAATGTTAAATGTTTTAATATGTTTTAAAAAATTGTGGTATGAATGAGTGTTCATTATTGTGTTTATTGTAATTTATTGTGTTCAAAATCAAGTAGCAAAGTTTAAAGATGCCGTTCTTTTCAAAATTAAGACAGATTAAAACTAGAAAAGGGGTACTCGAGGAAGCTGTTCCCATTCCACCTAGGGACACTCCAGGGTACTTTATGTATCATAAGCATGGCCTAGATGCCGTATTATTTCTTGATTTATGGGTGGACTACACCAAGGATTTACCAGAAAGTCAGAGGTGGCCCGCAGCTGGGACCTGGGATGCAGATTGCATCATGAGAGTAGAAGAAGAGTTATGGAAAAAGACAGCCAGACAGTCACAGAAAAATGCCATTGAATTATGGCGTAAAGAATTGCATAGACGCACAGAGAAAGCGCTCAGAAAAGAAGAGAAAAGTAGGGAGGATTCAGACAAAGCCCGAGAAAACATATTAGTTGAGGAAGGTATCCGAGTAAAAGCAGAACAAGTAGACAGACAACGAAACACTCTTATGAAAGAGAAAATGTAGACCAGCTCGGAAGGATGCCATTGAGTTTTGGCGCAAGGAGTCACATAGGAGGACAGAGTAAGTGTTTCACGAAGCAGAGAGAAGTAGACTGGAGTCTGGAAAAGCCAAGGAAAAGATGTTACAGGAGGAAGTGGAGCAGGTAAAATGAGCGCAGGCTGACAGAGAAAGAAATACTGACGTTGCTGGTATTTATCCCGTCCTTTCAGAGGACCTAGCAAGAGTGGCCCCAGTAGAAGGTCCAGTTAGAGTGCCACCGCAAGTACCACGGTACATATAATAATGATATAGTAGCCCAAAGGTTCTTGAGCCTCCCACCAAACGAACAGCGCATAGCTGGTGTTTTCATGGTCCAACATTTGATTACGTTGTTAAAAGGGACTTGAGAGGGGTGTAGCTAGGGTAATAGCAACACCTGTGATTTGATGACACCCCTAATGTACAAAGTGTTAACGAAAAAATAATTAGTGAAAAGTTTAGCTTGAAAAAAGAATTGTGGGTATTTCGAATTTGCAAATTGTTCAAGAATACAGGTTTGTGTTCTTGGTGGTCCAGTGAGCCAATGTGCTGGGTCAAGACGGTAAGATTATGACCCCCTGAGAGCAAATTGTATATAAAAATAATTTTTCAATTGGGCGAATTATTGCAGTTTTTATGGAATTGAGTAGTCTTTTTGTCTTTGACAGCTTCAGAGTGAGGAGAAGGTGGGGGCTGTGTAGAGCAGAATGTGATACAGAAATCGGAGACAGATTCTGACCTTGTAGCCAGTGTAGGTGGGGGCCGGTGAGAGGAGCGGAACAGAGGCACTGCTTAGAAAGCTTCTCTGACATCGCATCTGTGTAATGCCTGCAGCCGGAGAGCCTTGGGGGCCAGGAGTAGGAAAAACAAAAAAGATGGCTGGCAGCCCAGGCTCAGGCCGCGCTGAGGGGCTATTTTTAGCTTCTCTGATAAGACAGGGCAGCTGAGAAATGTAAGTCGAGAAAGATTCCCTTGGTCTATTCTGTGCTAAACCAGTGCCCCGGGGAAATGTCTATGGAGAAGATTTGTTTTATTTTTTAGCAAATGTTATATTGCTTCTGGCCAGAAAGTAAAATGTTGCTCTTGCTTGGAATTTTAAGGGCTATATGCCTATATAAAAACGATTTTCAAATTCAGACATTTTTTAATTGTGGCCACAAGCTGCCACCAGTTGCATTGGATAAATGATCCAGTGGTTAAAAGTCTGTGAGGAGAGATGAGAGGTGCGTCTTCGTCTGGGACATTAGGGTACATTGTGTTGACGAAGATGCATAGCTCATTTTTATGAAAAAAAAACAAACAGGTTCGTGTGTTCTTCGTTTTTGATTATTCTTGCTGATTCTGTGAGTCAGACTTGACACGGTGATTTCAGATGGGGGTGTATAGGGCAGGTAAATCAGTTATTGATTATAAGCCTGACAAATTAAGCAGGCCAGAATGTTCGCCTCTGAGCTGTAGGTACTATAATTGCGCATCGCTGCTCATTTATATATGTTAGTGTAATTGTCTATGCTTTCTGTGCTTGGTATACTGATGGCTTGGCATATGTATTTTATATATGTTTTGTTTTTGTGTTGTATTGACCAGTATGTTTGGCATTAATACAAGTTCTCCAGGGCGTTACAGAGATGGACGTGACGACGTATATCTTTGCGCTGCGCTTGGCTGGAACTTGTTCACAATTACTAAATTTCACAGACATGATATTACCTTTATCATGCTGTCAAAATAGCGGACAACACGTTATCAGTGTATGTCTAATTGGTATTGGAGATGAATAAAAGAAGAAAGTAGTTATGCAAGACTTAAATATGTATCACATGACTGCCTTTCTCTTATAGACAGGCAGCCTCGGTCATGTGTTTCCAGATTGGACATTAAGGAACCATTATGATCTATGCACTCGCATCTTACCTCTTGAAAGGCCTGTTTTAAATAAGGACTGCCACCCCAGAGTGACAAATGAGGCTCGGTATTTAGGGTAATGAGAAAATATCTGACAGGATTTCCTTTTTAAAGTTTGCTTTAGTAAGCTCATTCTTGTAAGTGGTGGCCCCAAAAGTTGACTTGTTTTTAAATTAGGCTATTTATTGTATAGGTGGAAATTATTGCAAAATGACTGATTTCTTTAGCAGATAAATTATTAATTATTAATTATCAACATTAACAACTGTTCTTAAACTTGGTTTTCCGAATATTTAGGTAATTTAGCATTGCTATTAGGGCCTCCTAGCATTAATATTGACTTCAGGTTGGTGTAGGTTCATGTAATAGGGACATTTGCATATGAGATGTCATTTGGCCAGCTTATGAGCTAACACAATGAGGTTTGTACATTAATTTGAAGGATTTCTCGCCGTTTCAAATACGCTGTGTATCTCCTATAATTTTGCTTACGCCCAGTAGCTACACACAGGGATTAATAGTGTTGACAAGACACAGGGTTTGATAGTGTTTGACAGCAGTGAAATCTGTTTCAGATTTCCTCCTGTCAAAAAGGGGGGGGGGGGGGAAAGGAGGAGAATATTGGCTTTCTGCTGGCCCCTGAGGAGGTTCGCTTCCCGCTAGCCCCTTAAGAAATTAAGCCCCTTAGAAATTAGCCCCCTTAGAAATTAAGCCGAGGAAATAGGTATGGTGCTTTCCCCTTTTTCTCATGTTTTATTGTGATCTTTCAGGGGAATTAGTCCAAGCCCCTAATACAGCTTCTACTAAAGTCCTCCCTTGGACACAAGAACACACTGTGGCATTTGAAGAATTAAAGAGAGCTTTATGTCAAGCACCAGTTTTAGCAAACCCTGATTACAACAAATCGTTTATGCTTTTTGTGACAGAGCGGGATGGAACAGCACTATCTGTCCTAACACAAGATCATGCAGGAAAACACGAGCCCTGTGCTTATTTTTCTAGTACATTAGACCCAGTAGCACAGGCTTTGCCTGCGTGCCTAAAATCAGTTGCAGCAACGGCCTTAGCCATAAGACAAAGTGACTCGATAGTGCTGGGCCACCCTCTGACAGTACAAGTACCACACGCAGTAGAGGTTCTCTTGAACCGGACACAAACACAACACCTGACTGTAACTAGACTGACAGGCTATGAGCCAACGTTATTTCAACCACACATAGAGATCAGACGATGCAACATACTGAATCCTGCTACCCTTTTGCCCTCCAGTACAGAAAGCGTTTCACCACACGACTGTGTTGAAGTAATACATACCGTGACTAAACCAAGACAAGACTTGACAGACGTTGCACTCCCAGACCCCGACCTAACACTATAAGTTGATGGCTCATGCATGAGGACAGGGGTGGGAGAATTAGTGGCAGCATATGCAGTGACTACTGATACTGTAATAATAGAGACTAAAAGAATAGACATATTGTCAGCACAAGCAGCAGAGCTCATCGCCCTGACACAAGCGTGCATAAGAGCTAAGCACCTGAGAGTAAACATTTACACCGATTCTGTGGCAAGAAAGAGGTTTCTTGACCTCTCATGGGGCCAAGATACAGCATGGCCCCCTTAGTAAATGTATTGCTTCCAGTAGGGCTTGAATAACAGCCATAGCTATCCTAAAATGTAAAGCACATACTAGAGCCACAGATACCATTTCCCAAGGCAATGATCTGGCAGACCGAACAGCTAAACAGACAGCTCAGACCCCACTAGACATGACAAAATCACAGATACTATCACTGTCCAAAGCCATGACAGTTAGGGATCCTTCCAAGGATGTACAAGACATACAGACACATGCTACTATGGACGAATTAAAGAAATGGTCGGAACAAGGAGGGGTACTGACTGATCAGGGTTGGATGAATAAGGGCAAATACACATGGTTTCTTCCTGATTCGATGGTACAAGTGATTATAAATACCGCACATAGTCCTGCACACTTAGGAGAGAAAGCAATGATAGATAGCTTACAGAATATATGGTTCAACAAGCACCTGCGTGCAGCAGCGAAACAAAAGGTCAGAACATGTATGATCTGTTGCCAATTCAATCCAGGTAAAGGCATTCCGATGGAACAAGGTGGATTCCATCCACCTGACCACCCTTTTGAAGTGCTCCAAATGGATTATATCCAAATAAACAGATGTAGAGGTTACAAATATGTCCTGGTACTAATGAAGCAGGTGTCCCTTCTGTTAGGGTATACCTGGAAATTCCATTGTGTGCGACATCCTGAAGCAGCAGGCCTTGTAGAAAGACATAATCAGACATTAAAAATTTGCGCAGACAAAGGTGTAGATTGGATGGTAGCCCTGCCGGTTGCCCTCTTTTACATGCGAATGGTGGCCCATTCTAGAACAAGCTTATCTCCCTATGAAGTGGTCTTTGGTAGACTACCAAATATGTGGGGCACTCCAATGCCTAAAAGATTACTGATGTTGATAGTAACATGCTGACAGATTACCTGGCTTCCTTGATGTCTGCACTACTCTCTTGTTGTTCGCAGGTTGCTGCCGCCTTCCCTGACAACACCCAGGTCAAAGAATACTCCATCGCTCCTGGATGGAAGGCGCCAAAGTCAGCGCTCTGGACCACGGGGACGGCCGTTAAAGTCAAAGGGCGGAAAGGATGGTTGCACCTTCACCACTCTTTTACAAAGGAAAGACTTTGAACACCATTTTCTAGAGGAGACTCCCCAGAAGTTTCCACAAAGCTAAACTTTGATCTAAAAAGTCAGAACCCGTTTGATCAATTAAGTCCACTAGGTGGTGAAGCGGTTGAACATGTATTCTGGCTCGCACAAGATCTTGGACAATAACATAAAGCAAAAATAAGAGAGCAAGATAAAAGGCAAATACTGTAAAATATTACGTGGTAGATGTATAGTGACTGTAATTTTTCTATCTCTTCTGTGCATCACGATAATATGTATCAGCTTAATACTACATGCTATTTTTCCTCCTATTGCCTCACTTTTACACTCCTCCACTAATGATGCCACAAAACACACGTTTAGTGATCTGCCATCCCATGAGCTATCATATCGACTTGCCTTACGCAACAATACCTTTATTCAGATGCTGCACCATTCACATCAGACTAGCAATGCTACAGACTGCTGGGTCTGTGGCCGATTTCCCCCGTATCAGAAGGTAAAGGGAGTGTTGCCTCTTTTTCCTTTTCCGTTCTCCCATGATGGTTCTTGCGGAGCATGGTTTGCCTTAATGACATCCATCAACGGTGATGCCAAAGAATACAAAGCAATAACAAGGCTCCACAAGATTGCCCAAAACATACATCAAGACCCAGGCACGTGGACATGGTCCGGTTGGCTCTGGGGATTAATATCGGCTTGGGGATGGAAAGTGTTGACCGTCTGTGGGTTGATACTATTAATGATATTCAGTTGTTGCCTATGTCTGCAGTGTGGCCCGGCCATTTGTGGCCTGTGTGCTACTGCATGTGTTCCACATCCCTATTTACAAAGCATTGAAAATGGAAAAATAATGCTGCAAGAACAGATCGACTGTCTCATGAAAATAGACGTTACATAGGGGGTTCACTAGGGTACAAGGAGGGAATGAGGAAAATAAAAATCTATGAGGCCTATGTGTCCCCATGTGCCCCCCCCCAAACGCTTATATGCACATACATGTAACCTATGTATTTCCCCATCCATGGCCTTTCTATCATGATGCTTATGCTATAACGTGGCCTGCCATCATCCATTCTCCCATGAGAGAAACGACAAATCTGTATTGAGGCCTACACGTTTTTCATCATGTTTTCCTGCATTTTCATGAAGCCCATGTTTATGGCTCAGCCAGAGCCGAAAAGAGGTTTCATGCCTCAGAACGCTCTGAAAGCTACAGCTACGTATCCTTGGCCTTGCACACTTGGGCCTCAGCCAAAGGGGCCCCGACCGAGGTGCCGAGACAGTATTGAGCACGGTTATCTGCTTACTCTTACTGAAACCACATTCTTGCCTGGTGAAGGAGGAATGAACGCGACCCATCTGCAAGGAGGGAGCCCAGCCCTACTGTCTCTCTTTGTGAGATTGCAAAGCTCACGTCAGTAAAAAGCCCATAGCCCCCATGTAAGGCCTCTGCAGTAAATGAAGTAAATGAAGAAATAGATGCCACATCGGCTCTTGGTGATGAGCAACCTATGTCACAAATCAGTCCCTGCTCCAGACATCGGATATCAGATAATACAAGATGTGCTGGTCGTCCTGACACTGAAGGCCTCAGTCACTGAAGGCCTCACTTCCAGACTTGTCCGGTTGCATAGCAACCCTCCCCACGTCAGTTACACGTCATGCTCGAGTTGAGCACAAGTAAGGCAAAGTTCCAGTACAATTCCAGCAGATCACGCAACCCCCTCCAGGTATCCACCCACACATGACAAATTACCCATTATCATCAAGTGGACGCCCACATGGACGCCCACCTTCACGCCTACTTACACGCCCACATGCTCTTATCTCATTCTCTCTTGCTCTTTTGCTTACGTACAATTGAGAAATGTATATATACTGTACTCTGTGAATAATGTTTTGAGAATATTGAGAATACTTTTGAGTCCCTTTCCAGATCCTTTTTGGTGATGGTAATATTCTCCCTTTGACTCGAGTTATTGGAATAAAGCCCTTTATGAACCTGATACCACAGACTCAGCCTCTTGCTTTATGCATGATCTTATTTATACTTTAAAATTCTGAGAGCGTAATATTTTATTTACCACAGTAAGCCCAGGAAATAGTCTTGGTTGTCACAGTTGAGTCGGGGTCATGCAAAGGCTGCGGCAGCTGATGGCGACGCATGCGCACTTCACCCAGAGATGCTCATAATGGAGTTGTTCTCGTCTAACAGGGACGTCGGCCATTTTGTGGCCACCAAATGGTCAACTTAAGCAAAGAAACACAAAAATATAATTAATACATAGAAATGACTAATAATCTGTTATCCCCTTACTAATACCCATATGTGTATGTATTTATCTAGCAGAAGCAACACTTAATGCGGGTTATAATCACATTAATAAAGCACAAATCACAGATACATCACGAAAGCAACATATAATCATGCAATTTCTGAATATATATTAGTAATATGCATACAAATTTAGTTTACGTCATTAGTTAGGCCATGCCACTGCAATTCCCACATATATTTCTTATATTAGTAATGTTGATTAATTCACACAGCAAACCATTAGTATAATTATAATTAATTAATCTTATTAATCTAAACATGCAAAATGGAGAGGGTATACAATTTTAAAAGAAAAGCCCACTCCAGCAGCTGTTCCTGTTTCAATGTCCTTGTAGCTATCTAACTAGTGACAGCTATTCCGATGGCCTTCGTGGTCTCTCGTGGCCCCTTTTGCTTGGTAGCTTCCGGTGGGTTCTTTTCTTGACGTCTCCCTGTTGGGGCTGACGGTCTTGCGTGGTGGATAAGCCCTGGTGTGAGTGTCCTGGCATCAGGGCACACGTGTCACCTGCAGATCCTTTTGCTTAGAGGTTGTCAGATTGTGTTGTCAGGTCTAGCTGTGGATTGCCAGCGGTAACCGTGCCTTCCCTATCTCTACGTCTTTGTTGTGGCGAGCGACATTTTACGTGTCCTCAGGTCTGTGTTGCTTTCAGTTTTGTTTTCTGTCTGCCCTCCGTGCTGCACCTCTATAGCAGGTCCCTGCTCTCAAGGCAGTATTTAGTCGCCCGATCTAGCTGCAGCCTGATTTACTTGATTAGAGCCCCCTATGCGCAGACGGCTTTGCCAGCGGTGTCAATGCAGTGCCAATGCCTTTCCTATGGTGCCGTTTTAGGGGTCCCACAGCAGCGCTGTTTATTTGCTGAGGCTTTTGCGGATTTTCTGCTGCACTTTGTCCGATAAGGTCCACGGAGCACCGGCGATCGGCAGTGCCCTGTACTTTTTTGGCAGTGGCTTACTTGTATTGGCTCTTCCAGAGCACTACAGTATGTGTCACGGTGCCCCCTCTTAATGTGGCTGTCCTGCGCTCAGGCTGTGAGCTGAGCTGCTGCGTAGGTACCAGGCATACGTGCTGCGCACTCTTTGCATTAAGGGTGTCCAGGCAGCTCCCTTATGTTGTGTCAGCAGATCTAACTGTGGGCTGCCAGCATGACACAAAGCAAATTGTCAACTAGCATGGACGAGTGTGTCGGTGGAATCACTGCCTCCCCCATGCCTTTTTTCCGGCGGGCGCCATTTTAGCTCTCTTCCTTGCTGTCCCCTATGGTGCGTTCAGTTTCGGTTTTCTGCTTATTTTTCCCCAGTTTTCTTCCTTGATTGCTGGCCCCCTGTTATCAGCTCTACGCTCGCAGTACTCTAGTCTTGTAGGGCACCTCCGCTTTTGCTCGCACTGTTAATTAGTTAGCGTTTAGAGGTACACTACCGCACGGGCTGAGAACCGGGCTCGGTGCTTCTCGACAAAGCTCTTGGCACTGTTATGTTAGCGCGCTATATAAACTCACCGGGAGTGCTCTTGTTGACCACCTTCTGTCATTTCCTCTCGCACCTAGACCCATACACACTCGCGCTCACTCTCTCGAGCCCCTTCTCTCTGAGCGGTATGCTATGCGTACCCAGAGTTTTCCTTGGGTGGGTGCTGGCCGATCCGGTACATGCCGGTAGATGTCGGTCGATGTTGGCGGGCGGCTTCGGTAGGGCTCCGGTGTACCGCTCCGACTGTTTCACCGCTTTATGCTTGGGTTAATTCTTTGATGAGCCTGTTTGCCGCCATTTTGCTCTCGCGTCTTACCCTTCACGTCTGTGCCATGATGCGATTTTCCCTGTTCTCCAGGCACGGGAGATTCTCGCGAGGGCAGCAACCATAGAAGGGACTCCTCCGATGGTCAGATCATCGATTGCTGCTCCTTTACGTCAAGTACTCATCGGGGGATTTAAAGTTATTTTCTCCGATCAAGCGGAGCGACGGAATCAGGCAGCCATTAGCTCTGCCACTCAAGCCACGCCCAAATGCTTGTTTTTGACTGGTAGACCTTTGGTTTGTCTATGGAAATGTTATCAGCACGATTCCTCCATCTTCTTCAGAATAAGTGGGCGCCATCTGCTGGTAGTAATATGGTATATGTTCCTCCTTGCATTAAAAAATGTGGTGTCTGCTAAATGCCGATCTGCATGCCATTTTACGTCATTCGAACATTGTTCAATTTGACAGTTCGTGGCTATTTACAACTATTTTATGCCTAACATTTGCTTCTCATTTTACCGTGGGTCACACTTTCTAGGTGTTTATGTTTTAATAGCTTGGTACATTTTGAGAAGTTCACTGCTTTGCTTTTCTAGACTATATAGGAGCACACTTTTTATATAATGACAAAGTGACATGCTTCTTTTGCAGTTTTTCGTCCTGTGATACCTGTTTTTTTTGTTTTACAGTCATTTCTTGTTATGCACAAGCAGCGTATAATAGTCATATTTCCTTATGCTGACATTCCCATTTGTAATCCGACTGTTACAAGGAGTTATGTGTCTGTAGTATGTTTTATTTACTACATGACGTATACACTATGCTCTCTGTTAGATATTACGAACATATCTCTGTCTGAACTAGACAATTTATGGTTCCTAGAGTCACAGTTAACAGTGTAAAACGGCACATTCTGCTCTCTGTTCAACAGCTGTTCTGCCGCTTGAGCCTTTGAGGATGACTGCGGTTCTGGTATGATAGGGTTGTTTTTAACCCCATTCTAGTACTGCTCCCTCAGTGGTTGAGTATACAATAAAAATTTCCAGAACTAGACCACCCTAGCTTGTGTTGAGAAATGCTCAGGTTGTGTTGAACCCTGCTTCGTGTGATTTCCCCTCCGTGGCAGGGCAGTGCTTGGGTTGTGCTGACCCCTGTTCGGTGTGATTTTCACTCAGTGGTAGGGGAGAGTATGAGGTGAAAGAATGCCATTGCTAAAACATATGATGCCATTACAGGGGATAAGTAAGTGGGGTGAAAGTTACCCATTGTTAAAACACTAGATGCGCGTACGTGGGATGAGTGTAGGTTGAAAGATACTGGATGCTAAAACGCTAAATGCGCTTACAGAGGATAAGTGTATGGGTGGAAAGCTTCTCAATGTTAAAAAAATATGATGCCCTTTCGTGGGACGAGTGTGTGGGTTAAAATATATCTGTTGCAAGTTAACAGAGTATGAATTTTGAAAGATTCCTGTTATTTGTTTTTGTTTCCTTGGCTGTATGAATGGTTGTGTCAGTGTTTGTTGTTGTGTTGTGGTACTTATTGGTGTAGTTTGGAGGTAGTCATGATTGATGTTGTGGAATATGTAACAACAAGAGGAGGGACAATAGGGCTTTTTTCAGGTCCAGCATACGTGCCCAGGGCAATGTGTATAAAATGGGTATGCAGTTCCTAAGGGTGAGGAGACATATAAGGTCAGCGAGTACTAGGTTCGATATGTAGGTTCAATAAGTGAATCCTATTATTCAAAGTGAGAGGGGGAGACCCCTCTTCGGAACTGGAGCCCTCACAAACCCAGCAAGCTAGGTGTCATGCTTCATCATCTGGGCTTGCTCTTCGTCGGGCCGTCCCTCACCCCCACTGCACCAAGCGGCAGGGACAAAAGATCTCCGACAAAGAGCCCCATTTATGGGAGCCCGTCAGGCATTGCAGTGCCGGCCCGATGAGGAGAAAGCCCAGATGATGAAGCATGACACCTAGCTTGCTGGGTGTGTGAGGGCTCCAGTTCTGAAGAGGGGTCTCCCCCTCTCACTTTGAATAAAACGATTCACTTATTGAACCTACATATGGAACCTAGTACTCGCTGACCTTATATGTCTCCTCACCATTAGGAACTGCATACCCATCTTTATACATGATGTTGTGAAATGCCAGAGTTATGAGGGGGCCCTGGAGGGCGGTTGAGTCAGACAGACCGGGTCCGAGCATCCACCAACATCTACTCCTGGTTGGGTCATTTAAGTATCCATTCAACTTACCATAAACCTGCTCTTAATCTACCGGCATTGACTGCGCATTTCTACATTCCAACTTGCAACACAAATGGTGGGGTGTTCTCTATAGGTAGTCTAGTGGGCGTGTTCTCTCAAATTAATACAGTATGGCTTGCCCTATCCTGGCTGGAGAGCGAAGGTGTGCTGCAACTTATTAATATAGTGAGTGCTCCATCCCCACAATATAGTTGGATTTTTTCCTCTCTGAGACATAACGGGATTGATCTTTCCAGATACTTAAGCAAGGAATTATCTGCTCAAGGGAAAACGCGGTATATTCTGTCCTGCTGGCAGAGTAGGATTTCCTCTCTCCTGGTGCTAAAGTTGATCGCTGTCTCCTTCCGGCTGTAGTTTCTCTAACTTGTACATTAGGAAGTTCTTTTCAGGCAGTATAATGAAGAGTTTTATCTTGGTGGTAGAGAGGGAGGTTTAACCTAGTAAAATAGCAGGGGTCTGCTAAATATGGTAAGGTGGGATTCAGTTGCATAGGGAGATATTTACCCCACACCAGGAATGTGGGGTGTTCCTTCATGGGGCCAAAGCAGGAGTGGGTTCACTATAGTAGCGTTGCAGGTACTTACTTATTTGCTAGCAGTATACCAAGGGGGAGGGGTTATCACTTAGTGGCTCAGTAAGGGGGGTGTGGTGGTTAGCTCCTGGCGATATAGCATGGTGTGGTACAGAGAATGATTATCCTTTGGTGGGATAGCACATGCTGGCTTGGTGGAGTGGTTCTCTGTAGGTGGGACGGAAGGTGGGGGCTATGCCCCCTGCTATACTGCTTGAAGGATTCATTCACGGCGGGGGGATTCAGGGGGTGTCTAACCTTGTATTATACCGGTGGCATTCTCTCCTAAAGACATGAGTTTTTCTTCTAGAGGTTTAGCAAACCTGGGCAGTTCTCTCCCAGATGTATAGTGGGTCGGTGTGGACAGGGGCATTCTTACCTAGTGGTAAAGCAATAGAGTTCTCTCCTGAAGTGTGGCATTTGCTATCCAGGTACTTTAGATAGTAGTTCCGTAAGAGTTTGATAGCCACCCATTTCCCTGACCTGGCCCAGGTGCCGCTGTGGTATTGGTAGCTGGTTAATGGCCAGAATAACAGTGGCAGAAACGGGCAGAGGCCATTCTATTGACATGGATAGAAGGGGAGATAAATTGAGGAAGGCAGACATAAAGAAAAGTACAGAAGAGAGCCTTATTGTCAAGTGGTCCCATTTCACTTGCTTCAGTCACACTCCTAGCTTCATTTCACCATCCATTCCGGGGTTTAATTAGTCACATTAGAAGTTTGGACATAAAACTCCCAGCAACCAGAGTGCTATTGCCCGCACAGCTAGAACTAAAACACACATAAGGGATCACGTGTAAATACTAACAGAATACTGGTAGGGTGAGAATCCATATAAAATGAAGAAAGAGGAGACACAAGATAGAGTGAAGCGCACACTGGCATATCATGAAGTATTGGAATTACCGTCTTCTTGCCGTCGCCGCTGACTTAAGAGGGCGCATGATGACTTAGCCATAACAGAAGTTACAAGCGCACCTATCTTACAGCCGTCTCCCCGACTGCAGTCTCCCAGGGTTGCCAGATTTTTAGAGCATTCTCTAGCCCAATGCCAACCAAAAAGTAGCCCAAAGTAGCCCAATATTGCTACTATAAGGAAGGAGGGGCAGGGACAGCATAAAGAAGGCGGTAAATGGAGATTTGTGGCCAGACCATTTTACAGAAGTGGTCTGCGAAGAATGTATGTTCTTGCTAAGTCTGAAAGGATTTCAGTTCACAATCTTTACTTGACTCCACACTCATTTAATTTCTCCCTTGATTAATGCTCCAAGTTGAGCTGAAACACAATGGGATTGGTGTTGCAGCAGGCTTCCACATAGCTGCCAAGGTTTCAGATTGCTTACGTCTGACATTTTCATAATGACATTCAGTGACTATGAGTGACACTTTCTTGTGAACAGTATAATGTCACCCACACTTAGTACCATGGCACAGCCCACAGCCTAGGTCGGACACCTGTTTCCGTGCGAGGCTGCAGAGAAACAATATATTAAACGGAGATTTCAATAATCTGAACTGTCTCACTTGCTGGCGAGAGAGATGGGGCGATGGGTGCTGCAAGCTGCAGTGGCCTCCTGTTTCGGGCCCTGGCACTTATTATTTTACATATTAAGCACTGCCCTGCCTCATTTAAAGTAAGGGGGGGTCTAAACCAGTTCCACAGTCGAAAACCCTCTCCTCATCAGTACCACTGTCGTAAATTGGCTGCGATTAAATTAGCGTTAGCAGAATCCATCTGGTATTTACAGGCTATCCTGTACATTTTGTGGAATCCATTTTGTATTTCTGGCAGCCATTTTGTCTTCCCTTGTGCTCTGTTTAAAGGACTGGCTATACTTAGACTCTGCTACCCTGCACATGCGCAGGAATATCTAACTGTCCATGCATCTGTTTTTAGTCTGTAACTATCAGGTTGTTTCTACCAGAGTCAGCAACGGCTAGCTCCTCCCTTGCTATTGACAGTGCATTTCTGTATGACCATCTATGTATGTAACTCTTCTCATGTATGCCTGCACCGCCCTTTTCCTGAGCCCCTGTGTGGGTATAAAAGACCCATGGTTCTTCTACTCTGGGTGCTACCTTCATTCAGCACCACAGGGTGCTGGGTGAATGTGGTTCCACCTCCTGAGGTTTAATAAACTATGTATTTTCTATTTCAGTTTCTGTGCCAACTTCTTTCTAATAGTCTGAGGACTTTGTGCAGAGAAGGGCGAACCCCTTGCACTGGTAGGCCTAGCTGAGGCCTATTTTCTACAATTGGCGCCTCAACTTGGGGCTCATCGGTGACTCGGATGCCCAAAGGATTGGTCGCGACGAAGGATTGGAATCTCGCTCTGGACGTGATCACTGCCCGATAAGACCAGAGTCTTGGCATCCACGGCGACTTTTCCTTTCTTTCTGATCTGACCATCCAGGTGGCACCGGTCCTCGACTGAGATCTCTTCTGTTGATTCACCGTGCAGTGACCATTTGGTCGATTTTAGAACTTGGCAGGATGAATCTGGACACCAAGTGATTGGTAAGTGTCTGCGGCGCTTGCTGTTGGTTTTGATGCCTGTGATTGGTAAGGTAGTTTAGTAACGCTTACTGTGGCTTTGAGTATGGTATATTTTGTGTTGGCCAACTTGGTTTGTTTTTACATATGTGACTTGCAATTCACATAGGCAGGTAATGAGGAGAATTTTCTCTAACTGAATTGATTTGATCGGCACATCGTACTAAAGGTACCTTAAGTGCTACTTTGATTATAATATTGCATATTCTGCACTATTTTTGGCATATCTGTCTTTAGCACACTTCAAAAGATGTGTTGCTTTTGGAATGGTACCGAAATGAGACTTGATGAAGCACAACTGCCCCCCCCCCCGGAGGGGACGCCTAATAGGGATATGTATATTAAGTATGGTCTTTCTTCTATAATGTACAGCGCATTATGGAATAAAAATACTTGTAAGTGGTGACTAGTACCCCGAGGAACTAAATATGTACATAAAAGGATCCTGGTCTGTGCACTTAGTAACATTCATAAGTGATGAGATGCAGAGCGTTTTTTTTTGGTGTTCTGCCAGCCAAATCTGGTGAATATGACTTGCAACTAGTATTTACAAATGGTTTGGTTTAAGTACAGTCTGTGGGCTGTCTTTTGTTTCTGTCTTAAGTGTTGATCTGTGGGTTAAATGTGTGTTTACATGTTATGGTGTGGTAAATTGTGTTTTGGATGTTGCTAGCACTGGAAAAAGCGTGTGATTGAATGACTTTGAATATGTGAAAGAATTCTGAGAAGTAAAATTGTTAAGGAGTAAATTTAATTTGGTCTCATCACCATCAATAAGTTGCAAAAGGAAATTGAGAGGGGTGTAGCTAGAGAAAGAGCAACCCCTGTGATTTGATGACACCCTTAATGTACAAAAGTATTAATGAAGAGTAATTAGGGACCGGTTAAAAGTTTAGCTTGAGAAAATTGTGGGTATTTCGAATTTGCAAATTGTTCCTATGCAGCTTTGTGTTCTTGGTGGTTCAGTGAGCCAATGTGCTGGGTCCACAGGGTTGTAGGTTCTAATTTAAGCTGAACCTGCTAATCTGAGACTAGAAAATAAAATTATGACCCCTGAAAAGAAATTGTATATCAAAATTAATTTTACCATAGGGCAAATTATTGCAGTTTACATAAAATTAGGAAGGCTTTTTGTCTTTGACAGCTTCAGGGCTGTGCAAGGCAGATTTTGGCCTTGCAGCTTGTAAGGTGGGGGCTAAAAATAGGGGAGTGAACCAGGAGGTGAAATCACTGCTTAGAAAGCTTCACAGACATGAAAATGTGTAATGCTTGCAGCAGGACAGCCTTGGAGAAAGGTGGGGGCTAGGAGCAATCGCTGTGGCCCGGTTCTGCGCTGAGGGGCTATTTTTAGCTTCTCTGATGAGACAGGGCAGCTGAGGAACGAAACCCAAGGAGCCTTCCTCGGCCCTATTTTGTGCAAAGACCAGTTAGACTTTCCATAGAAAACTGTTTTTATTTGTTTTAAAAACTGTTGCATTTATCCTACACAAAAAGTAAAATGATGCTCTTGCTTGAAATTTTAAGGGCTATATGCCTATATAAAAACGATTTTCCAATTGAGAATTAATTTTCTCAGTGGAAATTGTGGCGCAAAAATAACATGGATTATCGGATAAGAGTTTTACCTTTAGAAAGTTAAAATTAAGATGACCTGTGTAAAGAGAGAAACGAAATTGTGTGTTTTACAATAGACTAAATTCAGATACAAAATGTCACAGCATTTATCTTTTGTATAGGGTATTAAAAGGCATTCACATTATACAGCACGACAGATTTGTGTTGGCTTGAAAGGTTGACTTGCAAGGCGTGTGAATTTCGACGCCTTTACGTGTCAAACAGCTGTGTCAGCAAGACTATTTCTGTTCTCTGCGGACTCCGGCCGCAGAGAACAGCTACAGTCAAACACATTGTAAAATGCGACATTTCAGACTGCTGTTTTAAAAGTTAGAAATATAGTTTCATTATTTTTTGATAAACAGAGGACAGATTGACAGTAGGGATTTCTTTTGTTAATGCCTTTTTAAATAAGGATAAGAGTGGGTTTTGATGTTAAATAATAATGACTGTCCTTCATTTAAAAGTGGCGCAGACTTAAGATGTTTCAAGATAAGCTTCTGCGCTTAGGGCTAAGAATTAATGTGTTTCAATGTAATAGGCAAGGGATGCAGCTCGCTTTTCATATGTAGACTCATCAAAATGATTAGATTTATTAACAAAAAAAATATATTTTGATTATATAAAAAAAAATGTTATTTCAAATAGGTGCAAAAACAAATTCGTTTTTTACTATTTATAATGCCTAATAATGATACTGTGACCTCCTAGCATCCAAATTGCATTTAAGCCGTGCTATACAGCAATAGGGGGTCAATTACATGTGAAAATGTCACTTTACCCAGGCGTACAAAACTCATTTTTATAAGGGTATACATTATACATTTTTGATGCCACATCTCTGGGATATGTAGAGGACATTCTGGGGATGACTATTATGCAAAAACATTGTAGGATGTTAATTTTTAAGTGCCCTGAAAATCAAAGTCGAAATTGGGTAAAAATTCACTATTTAAATGAGTTTTCTCCAGTCAGATCAGTTTTTAAACTGCCTTACGCCCCAGTAAATGCACATATATAAGCATAGACCATCTATACTGCTAGACAAACGCTTGGCACACTGCTTATACATATCAATGTACAAAAATTGGCAGAAGTTATTAAGCTTACCTCTGAAATTGCTGGTAGGCACACAGAGTGGGATTTGCTGCTCTGTCTTCGGTCTTTAGGGTCACTTTGACTTGGAAGCACCGCATGAAAACCTTGCATGCATGCTGGGACAACTGCATAGGTTATAGGTCAAAGTCCTACATTTAGAAGCCTGTAGGGCTCAGCACAACGTTGCTTTGACATTTCGACATTTGAAAGACGAAATGGCAGGGGAAGAAAGAGGTTTTTGCTTACCCTTTTTTTTTGGTAAAAGCAAGTTTTTGTGTGCACATAGTATATGTGACCTCTCTTTAAAAGACAATGGCTCTGCCATATATATATAGTATAAATGTTTTTAGGGTTGAATTCAGGAAGCAATGGGATTCAGTTTGAATTCATGCGGCCTCATGTTGCACTAGTACATTTGCTAAAGGAATATGTTCTTTGGCTAGCTGAACTGTGCTATTTCGGTCCTCAGAGTTTGTTTATGCCCAGTTGCTACAAATTGGGGTTGATAGTGTTGACAGAATGAAACCTGGTACAGGTTTTGTACTGTCAAAACTGGGGAGTGGAGGCTAGCTCCTCTACAAATTAAGGGTAGGCAAATTTATGTGTTCTCTCTCTTTTTCTTAATTTTTTTCGAGCCTGTCTAAACTGTCTGTGAAATAACCATGAGACATTTAATTGGCTATTCAGTAATACTGTTTTCAACATTATTAGCATTAATAAAACGAATAAATATATTTTGCTATGTTACTACCCATCCTCTCTGATGGAATTATGAGAGGATGAGTAGTCTAGATTGCTGCTTCCTTATTTGATCTTTAAGGGGAACTAGCTGTGGGTAGTTTTTGTTTGAAAATTCTCAGGTGACAACACCACTATTGTTTGTTATTCTCATGCTACATACAGTTTTTGCAAGGGCATTGCTAGTTTTTATTGGCTAGTCTGTGTAAATAAACTGACAGTCCTTGCTAGAGCTGATGTTGCATAGTTTGGATTGTGAAAAATAGAATGCAGAGAAGATGCCCATGTGAACCTTAGCAAACATTTTTGAGGAAAATATTGTTTTACAGGAGTCTGTTAGTCACAAGATGTTCCGCTGGAGAACATGTACCCATTATGTTGAAGTTTTTAGTTCTGTATGTAATAGGAATCCCTGTTAAATTAGCAGTTTTAGATTTTCCTGTTGCTCCTATAACATAAGAGCATGGTCCTGAGTATACAATGTAGGTGCTTTAATTAAGAAAGATCATTTTAGAAGTGTCTGCAGTCCTGTACAAATAATGCAATGTTTAGGAGTAAACGTGTGTAACATTTCCTTTTTCTTGATGGTCTTTAGAAATGAACACAGACTTCCTTGACTGCTTGGCATTGGGTGACGTATTACTCTTGTCAGTTCACTAAAGAGTTCTTTTTATACTTGCCAATAGGTCCAGACTGTTGTTTTATTTACTCTCCCATATATGAAAGTGGTTCCAGGGTGCCTTGTTAATATATGGGGCGTCCCTGGACTAGGAAGTATTCTGAGACTATCCTCTCTGTTGATAGATTATTTCTGTGCCTTGTCTAAAGACCTTTTGTTCTGTCCACCAATAGATATTTGCTGCTTTACAACCATTGCCAGAGGGGCGCGGACATCAGATCCAGCTTGAGGAGTCAGCACCAGTCCAGCTTGAAGTCAAAGGGAAGGTAACCAGCACAGGCATTACTGGCAACCAGGACCTCAGTGAAGGTAGAAGGCCGGAAGCATTGTGATGAGCGTACCCCTGCTACTATCTTGGGCGAAAGACGGGGTCACAAATCAGAAAGGAGAAATCGTGGATCAAACTTTTGATGCCCAGCTGAGAGTCACAGACCGACCAGGAAGGGAAGAAGGTTTTTGCTTGAGGTAACCCCCTTTGAAACAAGGGTTGCTTCAGAGATCCTAGCATCAGGCCTCTGAATCCTGGTCCCAAAGTGGCTGTAAAGGAGATACCTGGGCAAACTGAATGCAATCCATGGCCCCAACGAAAGAGCAGTATGCCAGCAGAGCAATACAGGAGTTAGGGAAGGACTTGAGTTCAGGGTACAGGTGCTGTGTCTCTGGTGCCTGTTAGATTGAAATGAAGAAAACTGGTGCACTGCCTGAGACACTGGACAGGATCGCTGAGCGCATTTGCCCTGGTGGGTGATTGCCCTATCCTGAAAGAAGAAACTTTCCCCTTGAAACTGGGCCATGATTCCTGAGTTGCGAGTTGTGCAGCTCCACCGTGGGAACAACAAGAGCCTGCCTGTGAGGCTCAAACGGACACAGGGAGAAGACTCCCCTCTGGTTGGTTGTACAGCGGCTTTAATTTCCCAAGGACTTCTTTTTCTTTTTGTTGAAAATGTACCCCATTGATCGTCCCATTTTTGAGGAGGAGCAACCCTTTGCAGCTCTTCGTCCTAATTCTCATGGTTCTGTGTAGTTCTCCTGGTCCTCTGGATCCAGGATCATTTTTGTAAATAATATGTCTGACTGCTTTAATGTTTGTATTTGGTATAATGATAGATACTCTAGCCCTCATAAAAGAAACACTGGAAAAGTCTAGCGAAAATGTTTTTGAAGTTGAAATTGATGGTAACTGAAATGCATAGGAGCCTTGAAAATGTTTTTACTGGATGATTCTAGGATTTGCTTAGGACTAGAAAGCTAATAATTCTGTTTCTGATAATAGTAATTACTCTCTCCTGCTATCTGTATGACCCAATTCTCTGTTTCCTTTGTACTTCTGTTTATACCTCATACATACCCGCTTAACAATATTTAGAATGAGAAATGCCCACCTAGCAATGAATTAGGAAATTTATGGGGAAAAAAAAAATAATTATTAAAAATTAATATGCATATTTTTCATTTTTCCTACTGGATTATGGGAGATGTCTTCAGCTAACGCTAAAAGAGTCGTCTGTCGTAAATTGGCTGCGATTAAATTAGCGTTAGCAGAATCCATCTGGTATTTACAGGCTATCCTGTACATTTTGTGGAATCCATTTTGTATTTCTGGCAGCCATTTTGTCTTCCCTTGTGCTCTGTTTAAAGGACTGGCTATACTTAGACTCTGCTACCCTGCACATGCGCAGGAATATCTAACTGTCCATGCATCTGTTTTTAGTCTGTAACTATCAGGTTGTTTCTACCAGAGTCAGCAACGGCTAGCTCCTCCCTTGCTATTGACAGTGCATTTCTGTATGACCATCTATGTATGTAACTCTTCTCATGTATGCCTGCACCGCCCTTTTCCTGAGCCCCTGTGTGGGTATAAAAGACCCATGGTTCTTCTACTCTGGGTGCTACCTTCATTCAGCACCACAGGGTGCTGGGTGAATGTGGTTCCACCTCCTGAGGTTTAATAAACTATGTATTTTCTATTTCAGTTTCTGTGCCAACTTCTTTCTAATAGTCTGAGGACTTTGTGCAGAGAAGGGCGAACCCCTTGCACTGGTAGGCCTAGCTGAGGCCTATTTTCTACACCACAACACCTTGACGTCTACGGTAGAGGAACTTTAGGAAGGCAAATTGGCCCACTTAGGGAAAGTGTCTCAAGTTGCTCTTCCTGTCCATGATCGCCATGAAAAACCTGATGATTGCAGGCAGGAAAAAACACAAATAATGCCTTATATGCCATTGGAGACACCTCTGAGTGCATGAGGTGCATTGACTCTAAAACAACAAAATGCTGACCCGAAGAGAGGCCTCTTCATACACTTACTGAACAGCAGGTATGATGGGGCACGCATGGTGTTTACGGTAAGCTGTTCCATGTTCTGAACAGGTGTGATTCAAGAGACCAGCACAGGACAAAAATATTTTTCTATGGACAGGTGATGGCAGAAAAATAGCGCCCCATTGTATGCACTAGTCAGTAGGCACATGCCATGCTCCGGACACAGAGGACGCCCAGGTAACTCCAAGCAGACACAGGGACATGTGATAGATAGCAAGGAGGCAGGCGAGCAAAGAAAACCATGATACTACTACCCGCACAGTGTGCAGTGGTAGCAGTAATGCTGACACTCGCACTGTCAGGAGTCGCAGACCATCAGTAACAGCTTGAGCACCAAACAGTCCCAGCCTCAGGAGCTGTGCAGCACTAGCATCATGGAAAGAATGCTGCTGCTGGGTCAGCACAACGCATGTGTGCCATATCGAAACCGAATATTTCACTTCTGACTACGGGAGTCTTTACTGTCATTGTGAGAAAAATAAAATTTGTACGTTAGGATGCTATCTTAAACCTACTGTGTACGTTTTGGTAGACTAAGGTTAAGTTTTGTACTAATGTTTTATAATTGTGTTTAAAATGTGTAAAATGAATTTCATAATTCAATTTATCTGTTTCTTTATAATTCATTCAGTATTCTATACGTTACTCCAACTTTTCGATTCTGAATGAGCCTTCGATTATTCACTATTACATAACCGCGCCTGGCTAGTTTAAGAGGGCCGACCAATTTTAACACTGAGTGCAGTTTGAAGAGTTGCGTGTTTTTCTGACCTTCTTCTGTGTTGCAAGCATGTGCTAATGTCATATGTCTATAGCCTAAGCTCTATCCACTTATCTGTAATGCCTTTGTACGCGATGACCATGACTGTCAAACAGTGCCAAGCTTCTGAACACGCATTTGCATGCCTGTGAATTCTTAGTGTTAGGGGAAATGTACGTCTTTTGTCTACACTAGTCCATCCGTCCCTTACCTGCTGAGCCTCATTTTGAGAAGGATGTGCACTGTTATCTCGCACTGCGCTCTGCCACACGAGATCAGTCATGGAGTATAGCAGCGTTCAGCTTGACTGCTGAGGAGGCGCTATAATGCATGATTTTGCATTTCATTGCGGTGATGCGGACCACCGCACTGAAATGTGTTAGACTAACGCCGGAAGCGTGGTACTTGGCAGGGCTGCTGCCAAGTACATATTTGTCTAATAAAGCGCTTTGAATCCTGGAATCAGGCTTTGACGTGCGGGTGGAGCAGTTGGTTGATATATATATATTCATATTCTTTTGCCATTTTATATAGCGAAAACTAGCCCCAGAGGTATCGGAGGGCTTTGCTTGAACACTAGTAACAATAATCAAGGGCACATTTAATTATTTATTTCATGCACTGGGCGATTAAGTGATTTGCTCAGATTCACAGCATGTTGAGCCAACACCGAGAGTGGAACCTGGTTCCCCAGTTATAAGCCAGCAGCTCTGGTGTATTTTCAGCAATTTTGACAAATGAAATTGGAAATGTAACAAATGACAAATGGTGAACGCACGGGTGAAAAATATCCTGCAAGAATAAGAGAAGGGATTTGCAGGTGATGGAGGAAGAGGCATGACAATCAGCATTAGGCTTCCTTAAGTTTTGGAATGCCCAGCATTTGGCATCACAGGTGGCACGCTTATGAGAGAAATCCTGGACTCCAGCACCTACTTTTTTAATTGAGCAACTGTGATTGTCTCAGATATGTGTCCTTTGGATTAATTTGTGCATCTGTTCTCCCCTCCCACCACCTCCCCCACATACTCTGGATCACAGTTTGGCATACAGGGAGTGGAGGCCTCGGGTAAACAGGCAACCATCAGATTATAATTGTCATTATGTGCACCTTTCTCCCAGTGCTTGCAGTGCACCTTCCAGGAGCGGTGTTTTGAAATATGAGCGAGGCAGCAAGGTCATTCGGAAATCAGTCCTTGATTTCTTTAGAAACTGTTACATATATGTACATGTAGCCATTTTCAACACAGACATTTAGTACGTTTTAAAGCTTCTTTTCTCAGATAAAAGTTGACTAGCTTGTGCAACAATTCTCCTCCTTTTTGCAGATAACAGAAACTGAGCACTACTGTTACAAATGCCTCTATTTAAAAGGGGGAACGATTTTCTCTGAGAACTTTTGAACTGTTCATTTTGAAATAATTTGTATGTCAAAAGATTATTGCACAGCAGCTTAACTCTATCAGGCTTGTTTAGTCTGGTGGTTTACTGACTGTGCAGAAAATGAGCATAGGTAATGAAAAGGGTAACGGAGGTCGACCACGCCCTCCCCACCAAACCCATTCCCATATTACGAAGAAGCCATGTCTCTCTCCCTGGGAACATACCTTTAAAGTTTATCTCTGCTGTCCTCGACTCCCCGAGCAGGCAGTGGCAGTGAAAGGAGAACGATTAAAATAGATGAAGGACTGATCCTATTACTAACACATTTCTAGCACAAAAAGTAAAAATAGCACAAAATAATTTATAAAGTAGCCCAAAATATAGCAACCTGCACAACCCAAAGTTTTACCGCACAACTGGGAAAAATATAGCCCTATTGTGCGTGATCTAGCCCAATCTGGCAAGTGCCAACACTGCCTCTTCCTGTTCTAACACCCCCCTTCTTTCTTAACAGTCCAACTTCTTTTACTTTCCCTTTCTGCGGCCCAAGCCATTGGTGCAGAGCCCTCAGGGGCGTCCCTGGGTGCTCGGCTGGGTGGTGCCTCTCTGGCCCTCCTCATATCGTGGGTGTCAGGCACGCCCCCGGCTCGACCGGTGCAGGTGCCCCGGGTGTGGCAAGGGCTGTTTGTTCGGATGGGGGTTTCCGGGCTGCCGCGCCTGGCGGGAATTCACGCAGTGTCTACAGTCCTACATGGAAATGCGTTTGGGGAGCGTTGAGTTATTTAGTACCCACTCTAGCAGTTTCTCCTCCCGCTCTGTGGGCGGTGCTGTAACAACCTCGACTGGCAACTCTACCCCATTCTGCGCCTCTCAGTCTCACTAGCTGGTCCAGTAGTTTTCGGAGAGAGGGGACCCGAGTCCCTGAGCTGTCCCTGGGCCAGTGGTCGAAGTGGGGAAAAAAAAGTAGGGGAACTGTGGGCGGAGAATCGGAGGGCGGGAATAACCTGAGGATTGGATCAGTGGGCGGAGTTAGAGGTGTGGCCAGGATTGGCAAAACATCCCAATCTTTAGTATTTGTTTGGCCTTTCACTGACCAGTTACAGCTTATTATGTTATGCATTTCAACCAATGGATACACATGATTATTTAACGATTAATATGAGTTATTGGCATTAAAATAAATTCACAAAGTGGGATATGTTTCTAATCACAGAATGTCCCAAATATGCTTAAAAGTGCAAGCACAAGCCATTTGTTTCTGAGCCATGGATTTTCTGTTGTCAGCAATATACACAAAGACAATCAATTTTACGTGTGTAAATCACTGTATGGGAAATGTTACATAAGACAAAGGACTACAAGGTGTAGGAGTCACACGACAACCATATTAGTAGGCAGTATAGTTTAATAGTGATTGATCTCGAGAAACACAAACTCAGAGTTTAAAGCTTAATACCATGATTGGGGGTTCACTTTAATAATCATTACTGCTTTCTATCCAAATGAAGACTTTTTGCAACATTAGGATAATCAAAGGCTTAGGGGAAAAAACCCATAAAGCTCTAGTTTATACCTTGCAGTCTGTATGCAGCTCTAAGATGAAAGTTAATAGTTCACTGTTCTTTGTTAGGATTTTAACTTATAAATTGCAAGTAGCAAAAGGATCTTACTGACCAAAGCAGTAACCCACTGACCTATTTACAATATGTGCACTTTGTGATGGGCATGGTACATGTTCTTAGCAGCAGGCACATTAACCCTCTGCGCTATCTTTCCATGAGTCAAAACTTCCACTAGACAATGCTCCGATCTCGCTGTAGTAAGACGTTTATTCACCGGAGTTATCATGACATTTTTATTATTGCCGAAAATTGCTGTGTGCCAGGAAGGAGGCAGCAAGTGCTTTTAAAACCATAATATACAACGCCCCCACTCAAAGTCAGCACCCGCTGTGGTCACACTGGTCGCACCGCCCTAGAGCCAGCTCTTCTGAGGGGTCCTGTGACCTCACTGTTGCTCTAGGGTCTGCTACTTCGTAGGCCTGCCTGCAAGACTGCAGGTGAACTTCAGTATGGATTGTGGTGGGCAAGCCTTCAAGGTGAACCCACACTTGCCACTGCTAAGGTCCACCTGCTGGTGCTAAGACACCAGGGCTTTTACGGATTTGCGGGGCCTTCTAAGGGTTAGCATAGGAATGTGCTCCCTCAGGAGAGTGGTCTGGGGACTGCTCATGAAGGCTGAACCTGGTTCCCCAGTTCTAAATTCGGCAGCTCTGCCCACAGTGTTACATCCGCTCCCTCACTGAACACCATACTGCCCCACTGAGAGAAATTCACACTGCCTTCAACTACAATCCAATTTGACCTGCTATAAACAACTGGATGCGACTCAATTCAAATTACGCACTAGGCAAGAGCAATATGCTGCCTAAAGGAAAAAGTAACAACATCCTGGAAAAAGCAAACACTCATAGGGTATGAAAGATTAAATAAAGCATGTGCAATGTAAGCAGGAACAACATGGTGAACTTAACGCTTTTACACTCACTATTCAGAAATCAGTGAGTGCTTCTGCCTGAAAACTACAGGGCCCAGAAAGGAACCATTTCAATGTCCACTGCTTACATGCTTACAAAACGTAAGCAGTATGATTTAAAAAGACCAAGGGGCATATTATCAAGAAATGGCGTTAAAATTATCGCCGCTTTAGCGGCAGAAAACTACCGCTAAAGCGGCGATATTGGGCTTGTTAATATGCGCTCGAGAATTCCTATAGAAGCCCATGTTCTGGTGTCAACATGGGCTTCTATTGGAATTCTCTGCGGCATATTATCAAGCCCATTATCGCCGCCTTAGCTGCAGTTTTCTGCGGCTAAAGCGGCGATAATTTTAACGCCATTTCTTGATAATATGCCCCTTGGTCTTTTTAAATCATACTGCTTACGTTTTGTAAGCATGTAAGCAGTGGACATTGAAATGGGTCCTTTCTGGGCCCTGTAGTTTTCAGGCAGAAGCACTCAAGCGATCATTTTAACGCCGTGCTTGATAATATGCCCCCATATTCGTGAACACAAAGCTGCCATACACATTTTATTTTCCAATCCACCCATCAACCAGGTATTGCAGTACCTCCAGGTTTGGCGTACTTCCCCACCGGGGAAAACAGAGCTTTACTGGCAAACTCAGTAAAGGGACGCTAATGTTTTTGGGGTTTGAATAATACCGATCTGGCCACTTTAAGAACACTCCGTCTTGCTTTATTTAGTTATTGATTTTTCATATTTTGAACCTTTTATTTCCGTGGCTGCACTTTGGAATAGAAAAATGTCAAAACTGCATTTCCAGCAAAAGTGTTTTTCTTTTTTGCATCCATTTCACAGGGGAACAAATGAACGACAGGAAGAAAGAGAGGGTGAGAACCATTTCTTGAGTCACGGTTTTCGGTAAGTGAGGAGGAGTTAGACAGAGAGGGAATAAGAGTAAGAAAGAGGGGGGGGCAGCTACCAGCGGCAGAGCAGAAGCGGACACCTTCCTTGTCTCGTCTGGGCAGGAAGTAAGAGACGGAGACCTTTTCCTTCTCTGCTCCCCGCCCGTCCCCGAACAGCCACTAATGCCGAGCCCTCTCTGCAGGCCTTGGATATTTCTTACGTCCAGGGACGCATGTTCCAAATAAAAAAGTAGGGGAACGGAATCTATTGAATTAAAGAAATAGGGGCATGCCGTGCCCTGCCGTGCCCTGCCGTTCCCGCCCACTTCGACCACTGCCCTGGGCAGGTAAGTGCACTGTGGCTGAGTAAGTAATCGACGAAGAGGGTGCGGGCGGGAGGCGCGCGTGAGTGATCTCTCGCACGGGGATTGCAACGGCTTAAGGTGGGGGGCCAATTGCGGAAGTTGGTTTTCAAGCTTTCTGAAACTAATTTAGCTTGACGGTGTGTGCTCATTCAGGCTGCTGTCAGAGAGCTGTTACAGGATAGACAGGATGTTGGAATTAAAAAAGATTAAGAAAAGGGGAGACGTAAATAGTAGAGAGAAAAAAGCCAAGGGCAAGTGAAAGTCCGGCAAAGGGTTCTATGGCTAGGGCACAGATGAAGGGTAGATAGAGTCCGGGGAATGAGAGGAAAGGTGTGGGATAGAAGTGGAAGTGGCTGGTGACTGTCCACATCACATGACTGTTAATGAAACGTGCCACTAAATGAAGGGGGGTGACATTTTCAGATATTCCCGGAAATGGAAACCGAAAGTAACTCACAAGCCTACCATCCGCCTACCCTATAGAGCTGGGCCGACCCTACATTGGACAGATCCCCCCAGGATAATGCGGCATGGATTTGAAATTTTGTGGAACAAAAATTTAAATTTTGCGGCATTATTGCAGCACTTTATTTTACTTGTAATCATTCCTTTTCAGCTTTAAATCATGGAAACTGTTTTAGCTGCTTATTCAATTTTGAAATAGACATGTTTAAAGTGTCTGAGAGTGTTTGTTTGCCTCATTCTCCTTTAAGGTAACATTCTGGATCATAGGTTAAGCCAAGCACAATAGCCCAGGGTTGATAGTCATCCTGTTTTCTGTGGCACTGTGCTGACTTGGGGCTAGCGGTTCCAAGCCTCTGAGGCAAAGAGGTGGCCTGTGGACGCTTGGTGCTTGTAGAGCACGTCTGCAGACTCTTCGGAGGGAAGCCTGGCATCGGACATGGGTGATTGAGGGTGGAAGTGGGGCAGATGGAAGGGACCTTTGACTTGGGCATGAAGGGCCTATCAACGCAGGGTGCATGCAGGGCATGTTTACAGACTTCTCGGAGGGCAGCCTTGCATAGGGCATGGGCTGTTGATGGTGGCAGTAGGGGGTAGGTGGAACTGACCCTGGAAGGGACCCTTGACTTGTAATTGTAATTGCAGTGATATAGTGCTTACTACCATGACAAGGCGCTTTTCGGTGAGTAGCACGCTACTCCGGAACCCAAAACGGATTAGTGGTTAGTTAGTATAGGGAAATATGAAATTAATTTGAGTTGTGGACATGTGAGTCTGTTAGTTGGATTGAAAAGAATAGTGGATGAATAGTAGAGGGAAGGGTCTAAAAAATGTTTATTTGGAGATCATAGCAGTCGGAGGAGGTTTGAGATGAGTAAAGGCGCGGTAGAGGGGGAAGAGTTTCTAGAACTGGATTACGGAGAAAGATGAGGTATCGGATGAGTCTAGGAGGGATACATGAGGGAAGGGTTTAGAAAGGCTTGTTTATATGGCATTAATATGTGTATAGCAGTACTTGAAAAGAAGCTCAGCACAACACAGTACCTGGAGAACTTGAAAAACATTTGTTTTATTTTGGTGAAAGACACCGAAGCTCCTAGTAACCTTAGCCCCTGTAACTCATCTTGCAAATGTGCCATCCTTAACTGATCATATTCTGCCTCTCCAAACTACTGCCACAAGAGAAAATTTGGAGTTCTCATTCAAAAACTGGACCCCCAAAAACAAATACAATAGAAAATGTAAAAAAGATTGTCTGCCACCTTTTGGAAAAAGTCTAATAACCCGATTGAACAGGATTAATATTACAATTAGTGCAAATGTTACCCTTCTAACAGCGATTTACACACTGCTAATTTATCACACACAAACCAACACATCAACAGAATAAATAGAACCATGGCAAGCAAAAGAATATAACCACTGCATTCAACCTTGAATTGTGTCAAACTTACAATTACTTTGCTGGTCTGTACACGATTGACGAGGCCATGCACTCACTCAAATTTGAAACGCAAATACTGCCCTGGGAAACGGAAACTCTTAAAATTTCAAAATAGAAAGAGGGATTTCCACGCCGATAAGTCCTATGCAGGAAAGAAATAAACTACTTTCACTGGAAAAGTTGATATTTTGACTAAAGCCTTACTTAATCCCTTTCTAAAATCACAGAACACAATTCTCCCTCTTCTGCCCCAAAATCTCCCTCCTAAATGTGTACCCATCCATCATTTAGTCCCACAGCTTCATCTCTAAAATGACTCGTAAAGTTACTCATGTGTATTTTGGTGCTTGCTTGAGGTCTGCCCATATCAACTAATTGAAACTCAGTTGTATTATCGCCCTTGGAAGGACGAAAGAGTGAGTTGGGACAGCTCAGTAAAATCTGGCCACATACAGACCTGTTTCTCCTGTACTGGCCAAACCTGTGACCTGATCAGCCCCAGTATACACATCGGAAGGCGAGAGCAAGGTCAGGCGTCCTCAATCCAAGAGGTAGCAGTTCTGACTATTGTGAGAAGTTGGCCTGGTATATGATGCTCACTAGTTAAAGTGATCACCTTGTACCATGCCAAGCAACCCTTATGGTGTGGTTGTAAGTCAACCTTTTCGGACTAGCTGCCCTAGTGGTAGCGTAGGCTAAGCAGTCTTTGAGGCTAAACTCGTGAAGCGTGTTAAGCCAGCTGTTTTACCAAATGTAACCCCCTTTTATACCAATGAAAGGACACCACACAGATATATATTCAAAATATATATGTATTTATTTCTCAAAGTAACCCCTAGTCTCTTTATGAGCACAGGAGCACCAATCGTCAAACAAGATTATCACAGAATACACAGAAGTTGCACGTTATATGGATAGGCCCTGGTGGCCACTCAAACCATATACTAAAATAGTGGTATAAGTACCACGAACAGAAAAGGGAAAAGGCCTAGGGCCTCTAGAATCGCTGGGCCTACAAGGAGCTAACGTCAGTTAGTGACCAGGAGGTCCACGGGTGGCGTGTGCAGAGCAAATAGTCACACGCGTGCTCCCATAGGTTTCAATGGGTGCGTAAAAAGTACAAAGTTACTGCAAAGAGGATCTTCCGGATGGACTAGGAACTCAAGATTTGGAACACAGGCACTAGAGATGTAATACTACACTTGGGCACAGGTGTGCCAGCTTTACCTCACCCACAGGAAGCGGGTGCATAGGCCTCGAAGTGCGTCGGGTTTCTTCTATCTGTTCCGTGGAGCTTGAAGACAAAGATGCTGCAGGCGGTCGGTCCGGGAGAGATGCAGTGGATCCAAGAGTGGATCGGAGATGTTGAAGACCTGTAAGCAGAGGGGACAGTGTTCACAGTCACTAGCCAGTGACCCGCGTGGCACCAGGTGGGTACCAGGCGATGTCGGGTGCAAACAGGTGATGAGGGGTAGCTTGTCTCCGCAGCCACGTGGTCCCTGAAGGTCGACGACGTCCAGGAGTCGGCTCACGAGCTGTCCCACGCAGGCTCTCGCTGTCGGCGGTGTCGGCGACTTGATCGAAGCAAACGAGCCTTGGCAAAAGCAATTGTAGGAGGATTCGGAAATCAGCTGTTGGTTCTGACCAGCAAGGTCAGAGGGATTGCTCCTTTGGAGGGGAGCAAGGGCCAGTCTGGAGCAACCAGACCAGCAGTGTATTTCGTAGAGTTCGTCGCCAAGATGGCCACTAGCCAGCGGGCCAGCAACCGGTTAGGCGCGTCGAGTGGCAAAATGCAGAAGGGCCCCACGCAGATCGTGGAGATGCTGGAGGGCTCACCTTTGGTGCAGATGCTGCTCGGGGGTTGGGCTTCTCAGGACCCAAAGCACAACTTGGAGGGAGCCTCTGTTGTTGCACTTGTCAGCTTGTCGTAGTCGTTCCAAGATGGCTGGCTCCACGTGTCTCGGTGCCTCCACGGGTCTCCTCTTTTCAGGGACTGTGGATCGGGCGGTGAGAGGTCTGGAGGTCCAGGTCTTGTCAGTCTCTGGGCTCGGGCTCCGGCGGGAGGCGGCGGCAAAGCAGACGTTGATTCGCTGGATGGTGCTTGCGTTAGCAAGGTGGTCACTCCCTGACCACAGGGGAGATTTTCTTCAGTCTTCTGTGCAGCAGAATGTCGAAGTTCCCGTCTTCTTCTTAGTTTCAAGTTGATTCCAGGATGTCTGAAGTCTTAGGACACAGCTCCTACCTTTAAGCGGATTCTAGGGGCCGGACTACCTGCTAGGTCCCTCCCTATGGGTGGGACCAGGAAGGGGGGTGGTTACACCCCCAATCCTTTGTCCAGCTCGCCCCAGGCCCGGGACTGGTGTGCCCCAGGACCGGTTTGGACTGGCATATGCACCGAGGCTCCTTGTGAGCCACAGGCATGTCTGGTTTCTTTCAAGCCCTACCTGACCAATACACAAAATCCTGTCTGGGGTGGTGCACGCACCTCCCCTGGCAGGAAACCCTTTGTCCACACCTCCCAAGCTGGAAGGACTCCCAGCAGCAGGAGGGCAGACTTGTGTCTGTGGTGGCAGCATCCATTTTGTGGAGCTGAGGCTATGTCTGATTTTACCCGGGTTTCAGGTACTGTACATGTCGTGTCCCTCTAGAAGGGTGGAATGCTAACCCCGTCGCCAGAATTGGCGAGGGGTTAGTATTCCAATTCGTATGACACCTTACTCGACATGTTTTGATAAAGCCAAACCAAAGATAGCATTTAACCGCGAGGTTCATAATGCACTTAAGAGTATATGGTATGACGATATCTGGAAACAGTAGAAGGAAGTTGTTCCGACCACTGCAGACAGGCTCAGCTCATGCCAGAGCACCATCTCACATGGAACCAAGCACTCTGCCTTCAGGATTGTTAAGGCCTGCCATAGGAGTGACTTATAGGTTACCAGGTGTCCCATTTAAGGTTAGGTATAGGTATACTACACCTAAGTAAGAGGTGATTACACCAACTTACCCCAGCTGAGTGATCAGCCAGTTGTGTCAGATTGTTAGGCCAAGCCTGGGGTGGCATAATACATGCTGCAGCCCTTGGCAGGCCTTGGGTACACCAATGCCCTGGGTACCTAGTGTACACTGGTACAGGGGCTGACAGGGTGATCCAACCAATTGGGTATGTACCTAGGGTACATGGAGTCCATTTTAAAGAGAGAACAGCCAGGCTGAGATCCTGAATAGCAGGATCTCAGGCCAACTAAGTCGAAAAACCAGCTAGACACTAGGCAAAAAATTTGGGGGTAACCATAGTCAGATATCCACCTTCCTACACAACCCCCCCCCCAAACGAAGGGAGATAAGGCTGACCTTGACCAGGTAAGCCTATATTGCCCAAGTGGCCATATAAGGAGGAACCAGCACTGGCATGGTTACCCCCTGTCTCATGGTCCACTAGGCAATCCCTCACCCTAAGGGTATCAGAGGGTCTCCACCATAGGGAATCTCTACCTTTGGTGTGTCTTGGCAAAGTAAAAGGCTGGTGTTGAGATGGAGTACTGAAGTGAGTGTCCTCAAAGTGAGGCCTCAGCTTCCTCCAATCCCCCTCCACCATGGATGCCTTTCTTTCCTTAACTGAGTTGCACTGTGCTCTCAGGGTCAGCCTCTGGCTACCTAAAGCTGGAGGCTGGGTCCCTTTTGTGGGCTTACTGGAGGGACAGGTCAGGTCTGGGGCCCTAAGGTCCCATGTTTGCCTGTACCCAACAGAATCCCTCTGGGGGAGGTCCCTAACTACCTGTAAAGGAGATCCCTCAGGAATGTTTTTACCCATCACCTGACTAGGGCTACTAGCCAGGCAATCCTCATTCTTTTGATGGGGGGGTGCTTGTGGACAGGGGCCCTCTTGGGGTCCACTGGCCTCCCTGACCTCTGCAGCCCTGGGCTGACTGAGGCAGGGTAGAGAGAGGCAGGTTACCTGCACCAGACTGGGTCCCACCTTGGAAGGGGCCACTGACATCAGAGGCTCTGCCAGGCCAGGCCTGGCTACCTCTGGGGCAGTTCCTTCACAAGGGGTGAGGTCAGCTCCCTGAGGAGGCTGACTTTTTCCTAATGTCTGGGGAGAGGGAGACTTTTCTTCCTCCCCACTACTCTCTGTTTGTGTGGAGTGATCCATAGTTTCAGGCTTCACTACACCCATGTCAGTCTGAGTATAGGCTGAGACCATTACAGCCTTGCCAACCTTTTCAGGGGGGCACTCAGTTTGTGTTTGAGCTGTGACTGTCACAGCTCTGCCAGTCTCTACAGGGAAGTCTGTCTGTGCCTGGGCTGTGGCTACCACTGCCCTTCCAACCTTTCCAGGGAGGAAATCTATTTGGACAGGGGTTGTGAATGGCACAACCCCACTACCCTTTTGTGAAAGGCCTACCATTTTAGAATGGGTGTCTTGTTCAACTCCAGCCCAAGCTGAGAGTTCTAAGTCATTCCCCAGTAAGCAGTCTACAGGCAAGGTTGGGGACACTGCCACCCTTTTAGGGCCAGTGACACCTCCCCAGCTGAGACATACCTCTGCCATGGGATGACTGTTCTGTTTGCCATCAATGTTGGTCACCTGGTAGGAGAAACCAGGCAAAAGCTGCTCAGAGGGAACTAGCCAATGGGCCACCATTGTGATGCTAGCTCCAGTGTCTCTGTAGGCCTCAGCTTTTGTACCATTGATGTAGGGCTCCTGTCTGTACCTACCCAAAGTGTTGGGACAGGCAGTGAAGTTGGCAAACCCCATGCCACCGTCACAGACAAGAGTATCTGCTGCAGGGGAATTGGCTAAGCCAGGGTCCCCCTGTGTTCCCCAAGTAAACCCACCCAAATTTTTGGGGGCACTCCCACCACCTGGGGGATTACTGCTGACAGTAATAGGTGGTGTGACAGGAGTAATTGGAGGAACAGTTTTGTTTGTAGCCCTTGGGCAACTGCTGTCAGTTTTCCAATGCCCAGGAGTTTTACACTCATGGCAGTAGGGCTTTTTACCTGTGGTAGAGGAGGGAGCTTGGGACCCACCACCCTGCGTGGAGTTTTGGGGCCCTGAGGAAGATTTCTCTTTTGTTCTATCCCCACCCTTCTCTTGAGGTTTGGTGGTATCTTTCTTTTGGTCACCACCCTGATTCTTAGGCCTGATCCTGGTCCTGACCCATTTATCTGCCCTCTTTCCCAATTCTTGGGGAGAGGTCAAATCTGAGTCTACCAGGTGTTGATGGAGGAGCTGGTTTTGACAGTTACTTAAAATCTGTTCTCTCATCATCAAATTGTACAATCCTGTATAATCAGATACCTTACTTCCCAGCAACCAACCCTCCAAAGCCTTAGTGGCACATTCAACATATTCAGACCAGTCCTGAGTCTGTGTCTTCTGGGTGTCTCTGAACATTAACCTGTACTGTTCAGTGGTTAAGCCTAACCCATCAACTAGGACACTCTTCAGGACTCTGTAGTTTCTGACATCCTCCTCCCTAACAGTGAGGAGTCTGTCTCTGCCTCTTCCTTCAAAGGAGAGCCAGAGGATTGCTGCCCACTGGTCTTCAGGAACCTGCTGTACTTTGCAGGCTCTCTCAAGAGCAGTTATCCATTTGTGGATATCATCCCCACTTTTGTAGGGGGGCACAACCTTAGACAGGTTCCTATTATCAAAGACCCTATCTTTGTCCTTAGGGACAATGCTGCCACCGGTGGGTATAGACCCACTCTCTCTAGGTTGCCTAGCCTTGTTCAGTTTTTCTTCCATCAGGGCTACTTCTAGCTCCTGCTTCCTGATCCTCAGCTGGGCTTCCTGCATTCTGGCCTCATGTTCCCTCCTCTGAGGGGTGGTCATCCTTTTCCTGGAGTGACCTTGAGAGCCTCTAGAGCCATGAGAAGCATTGGAGTCACCTGAGCGATTCCTTTGCCTCCCAAGCCCTGTGTTAAGTCCACTGGGGAGATCCAATGGGGTGAACCCATTGTCAGTCCCCAATAGCCTTAGTTTAGCTGGGCCAAGTATAATACTTGGCACTGGGCTAGTTCTCCCTTCATCATCACTACTTTCTGTATCCTCACCACTTTCCTCCCCTGTAGTATGGTTCTCATCTAAGGGATGGCTATTGGAACTGGGTACCTCTGTAGTCTCTTCAGAAGGGGGGCCTCCTGTTCCTGACCCTAAGGGGGCTAACTGGGAAGCTTTCTTGAGTGCTCTCTGATTCTCATCATTCTGTAAGAGCTCTCTGAGCTCAGCAGAGTTTGGGTTCTTGGGCTGTTTAAGGCCTCTAAGAGTTGCCAAATGCCTGAGCTCATTCTGATTAAGGGTAGCAAAGCTGGATGGTGCCCTCTGGGGGTCACTCTCAACAGAGATGGGTACAGTGGACCCCTCTGCCCCGGCCATTGCTCTTAAGTGTGGGTGGATGTGTTGCAATCTACCTACACTTGTGTTTACCTACTAAACCTATCTAGTAGTTGTAGTCAGGGTGTGCTACTCCCTTTGCTCTACAACAACTAAGTTCAGTAGAACTTATGTATATCTAATCTTGTTTTATATGTACCTACAGGTACCTATGTGATCTTTCAATTGGTAACCAAGAGATTACAATGGTAAAACACAGCAAGCTCAAATCCAACCGCTGCTCACCAATGTGAGAAGTTGGCCTGGTATATGATGCTCACTAGTTAAAGTGATCACCTTGTACCATGCCAAGCAACCCTTCTGGTGTGGTTGTAAGTCAACCTTTTCGGACTAGCTGCCCTAGTGGTAGCGTAGGCTAAGCAGTCTTTGAGGCTAAACTCGTGAAGCGTGTTAAGCCAGCTGTTTTACCAAATGTAACCCCCTTTTATACCAATGAAAGGACACCACACAGATATATATTCAAAATATATATGTATTTATTTCTCAAAGTAACCCCTAGTCTCTTTATGAGCACAGGAGCACCAATCGTCAAACAAGATTATCACAGAATACACAGAAGTTGCACGTTATATGGATAGGCCCTGGTGGCCACTCAAACCATATACTAAAATAGTGGTATAAGTACCACGAACAGAAAAGGGAAAAGGCCTAGGGCCTCTAGAATCGCTGGGCCTACAAGGAGCTAACGTCAGTTAGTGACCAGGAGGTCCACGGGTGGCGTGTGCAGAGCAAATAGTCACACGCGTGCTCCCATAGGTTTCAATGGGTGTGTAAAAAGTACAAAGTTACTGCAAAGAGGATCTTCCGGATGGACTAGGAACTCAAGATTTGGAACACAGGCACTAGAGATGTAATACTACACTTGGGCACAGGTGTGCCAGCTTTACCTCACCCACAGGAAGCGGGTGCATAGGCCTCGAAGTGCGTCGGGTTTCTTCTATCTGTTCCGTGGAGCTTGAAGACAAAGATGCTGCAGGCGGTCGGTCCGGGAGAGATGCAGTGGATCCAAGAGTGGATCGGAGATGTTGAAGACCTGTAAGCAGAGGGGACAGTGTTCACAGTCACTAGCCAGTGACCCGCGTGGCACCAGGTGGGTACCAGGCGATGTCGGGTGCAAACAGGTGATGAGGGGTAGCTTGTCTCCGCAGCCACGTGGTCCCTGAAGGTCGACGACGTCCAGGAGTCGGCTCACGAGCTGTCCCACGCAGGCTCTCGCTGTCGGCGGTGTCGGCGACTTGATCGAAGAAAACGAGCCTTGGCAAAAGCAATTGTAGGAGGATTCGGAAATCAGCTGTTGGTTCTGACCAGCAAGGTCAGAGGGATTGCTCCTTTGGAGGGGAGCAAGGGCCAGTCTGGAGCAACCAGACCAGCAGTGTATTTCGTAGAGTTCGTCGCCAAGATGGCCACTAGCCAGCGGGCCAGCAACCGGTTAGGCGCGTCGAGTGGCAAAATGCAGAAGGGCCCCACGCAGATCGTGGAGATGCTGGAGGGCTCACCTTTGGTGCAGATGCTGCTCGGGGGTTGGGCTTCTCAGGACCCAAAGCACAACTTGGAGGGAGCCTCTGTTGTTGCACTTGTCAGCTTGTCGTAGTCGTTCCAAGATGGCTGGCTCCACGTGTCTCGGTGCCTCCACGGGTCTCCTCTTTTCAGGGACTGTGGATCGGGCGGTGAGAGGTCTGGAGGTCCAGGTCTTGTCAGTCTCTGGGCTCGGGCTCCGGCGGGAGGCGGCGGCAAAGCAGACATTGATTCGCTGGATGGTGCTTGCGTTAGCAAGGTGGTCACTCCCTGACCACAGGGGAGATTGGCTTCAGTCTTCTGTGCAGCAGAATGTCGAAGTTCCCGTCTTCTTCTTAGTTTCAAGTTGATTCCAGGATGTCTGAAGTCTTAGGACACAGCTCCTACCTTTAAGCGGATTCTAGGGGCCGGACTACCTGCTAGGTCCCTCCCTATGGGTGGGACCAGGAAGGGGGGTGGTTACACCCCCAATCCTTTGTCCAGCTCGCCCCAGGCCCGGGACTGGTGTGCCCCAGGACCGGTTTGGACTGGCATATGCACCGAGGCTCCTTGTGAGCCACAGGCATGTCTGGTTTCTTTCAAGCCCTACCTGACCAATACACAAAATCCTGTCTGGGGTGGTGCACGCACCTCCCCTGGCAGGAAACCCTTTGTCCACACCTCCCAAGCTGGAAGGACTCCCAGCAGCAGGAGGGCAGACTTGTGTCTGTGGTGGCAGCATCCATTTTGTGGAGCTGAGGCTATGTCTGATTTTACCCGGGTTTCAGGTACTGTACATGTCGTGTCCCTCTAGAAGGGTGGAATGCTAACCCCGTCGCCAGAATTGGCGAGGGGTTAGTATTCCAATTCGTATGACACCTTACTCGACATGTTTTGATAAAGCCAAACCAAAGATAGCATTTAACCGCGAGGTTCATAATGCACTTAAGAGTATATGGTATGACGATATCTGGAAACAGTAGAAGGAAGTTGTTCCGACCACTGCAGACAGGCTCAGCTCATGCCAGAGCACCATCTCACATGGAACCAAGCACTCTGCCTTCAGGATTGTTAAGGCCTGCCATAGGAGTGACTTATAGGTTACCAGGTGTCCCATTTAAGGTTAGGTATAGGTATACTACACCTAAGTAAGAGGTGATTACACCAACTTACCCCAGCTGAGTGATCAGCCAGTTGTGTCAGATTGTTAGGCCAAGCCTGGGGTGGCATAATACATGCTGCAGCCCTTGGCAGGCCTTGGGTACACCAATGCCCTGGGTACCTAGTGTACACTGGTACAGGGGCTGACAGGGTGATCCAACCAATTGGGTATGTACCTAGGGTACATGGAGTCCATTTTAAAGAGAGAACAGCCAGGCTGAGATCCTGAATAGCAGGATCTCAGGCCAACTAAGTCGAAAAACCAGCTAGACACTAGGCAAAAAATTTGGGGGTAACCATAGTCAGATATCCACCTTCCTACACAACCCCCCCCCCAAACGAAGGGAGATAAGGCTGACCTTGACCAGGTAAGCCTATATTGCCCAAGTGGCCATATAAGGAGGAACCAGCACTGGCATGGTTACCCCCTGTCTCATGGTCCACTAGGCAATCCCTCACCCTAAGGGTATCAGAGGGTCTCCACCATAGGGAATCTCTACCTTTGGTGTGTCTTGGCAAAGTAAAAGGCTGGTGTTGAGATGGAGTACTGAAGTGAGTGTCCTCAAAGTGAGGCCTCAGCTTCCTCCAATCCCCCTCCACCATGGATGCCTTTCTTTCCTTAACTGAGTTGCACTGTGCTCTCAGGGTCAGCCTCTGGCTACCTAAAGCTGGAGGCTGGGTCCCTTTTGTGGGCTTACTGGAGGGACAGGTCAGGTCTGGGGCCCTAAGGTCCCATGTTTGCCTGTACCCAACAGAATCCCTCTGGGGGAGGTCCCTAACTACCTGTAAAGGAGATCCCTCAGGAATGTTTTTACCCATCACCTGACTAGGGCTACTAGCCAGGCAATCCTCATTCTTTTGATGGGGGGGTGCTTGTGGACAGGGGCCCTCTTGGGGTCCACTGGCCTCCCTGACCTCTGCAGCCCTGGGCTGACTGAGGCAGGGTAGAGAGAGGCAGGTTACCTGCACCAGACTGGGTCCCACCTTGGAAGGGGCCACTGACATCAGAGGCTCTGCCAGGCCAGGCCTGGCTACCTCTGGGGCAGTTCCTTCACAAGGGGTGAGGTCAGCTCCCTGAGGAGGCTGACTTTTTCCTAATGTCTGGGGAGAGGGAGACTTTTCTTCCTCCCCACTACTCTCTGTTTGTGTGGAGTGATCCATAGTTTCAGGCTTCACTACACCCATGTCAGTCTGAGTATAGGCTGAGACCATTACAGCCTTGCCAACCTTTTCAGGGGGGCACTCAGTTTGTGTTTGAGCTGTGACTGTCACAGCTCTGCCAGTCTCTACAGGGAAGTCTGTCTGTGCCTGGGCTGTGGCTACCACTGCCCTTCCAACCTTTCCAGGGAGGAAATCTATTTGGACAGGGGTTGTGAATGGCACAACCCCACTACCCTTTTGTGAAAGGCCTACCATTTTAGAATGGGTGTCTTGTTCAACTCCAGCCCAAGCTGAGAGTTCTAAGTCATTCCCCAGTAAGCAGTCTACAGGCAAGGTTGGGGACACTGCCACCCTTTTAGGGCCAGTGACACCTCCCCAGCTGAGACATACCTCTGCCATGGGATGACTGTTCTGTTTGCCATCAATGTTGGTCACCTGGTAGGAGAAACCAGGCAAAAGCTGCTCAGAGGGAACTAGCCAATGGGCCACCATTGTGATGCTAGCTCCAGTGTCTCTGTAGGCCTCAGCTTTTGTACCATTGATGTAGGGCTCCTGTCTGTACCTACCCAAAGTGTTGGGACAGGCAGTGAAGTTGGCAAACCCCATGCCACCGTCACAGACAAGAGTATCTGCTGCAGGGGAATTGGCTAAGCCAGGGTCCCCCTGTGTTCCCCAAGTAAACCCACCCAAATTTTTGGGGGCACTCCCACCACCTGGGGGATTACTGCTGACAGTAATAGGTGGTGTGACAGGAGTAATTGGAGGAACAGTTTTGTTTGTAGCCCTTGGGCAACTGCTGTCAGTTTTCCAATGCCCAGGAGTTTTACACTCATGGCAGTAGGGCTTTTTACCTGTGGTAGAGGAGGGAGCTTGGGACCCACCACCCTGCGTGGAGTTTTGGGGCCCTGAGGAAGATTTCTCTTTTGTTCTATCCCCACCCTTCTCTTGAGGTTTGGTGGTATCTTTCTTTTGGTCACCACCCTGATTCTTAGGCCTGATCCTGGTCCTGACCCATTTATCTGCCCTCTTTCCCAATTCTTGGGGAGAGGTCAAATCTGAGTCTACCAGGTGTTGATGGAGGAGCTGGTTTTGACAGTTACTTAAAATCTGTTCTCTCATCATCAAATTGTACAATCCTGTATAATCAGATACCTTACTTCCCAGCAACCAACCCTCCAAAGCCTTAGTGGCACATTCAACATATTCAGACCAGTCCTGAGTCTGTGTCTTCTGGGTGTCTCTGAACATTAACCTGTACTGTTCAGTGGTTAAGCCTAACCCATCAACTAGGACACTCTTCAGGACTCTGTAGTTTCTGACATCCTCCTCCCTAACAGTGAGGAGTCTGTCTCTGCCTCTTCCTTCAAAGGAGAGCCAGAGGATTGCTGCCCACTGGTCTTCAGGAACCTGCTGTACTTTGCAGGCTCTCTCAAGAGCAGTTATCCATTTGTGGATATCATCCCCACTTTTGTAGGGGGGCACAACCTTAGACAGGTTCCTATTATCAAAGACCCTATCTTTGTCCTTAGGGACAATGCTGCCACCGGTGGGTATAGACCCACTCTCTCTAGGTTGCCTAGCCTTGTTCAGTTTTTCTTCCATCAGGGCTACTTCTAGCTCCTGCTTCCTGATCCTCAGCTGGGCTTCCTGCATTCTGGCCTCATGTTCCCTCCTCTGAGGGGTGGTCATCCTTTTCCTGGAGTGACCTTGAGAGCCTCTAGAGCCATGAGAAGCATTGGAGTCACCTGAGCGATTCCTTTGCCTCCCAAGCCCTGTGTTAAGTCCACTGGGGAGATCCAATGGGGTGAACCCATTGTCAGTCCCCAATAGCCTTAGTTTAGCTGGGCCAAGTATAATACTTGGCACTGGGCTAGTTCTCCCTTCATCATCACTACTTTCTGTATCCTCACCACTTTCCTCCCCTGTAGTATGGTTCTCATCTAAGGGATGGCTATTGGAACTGGGTACCTCTGTAGTCTCTTCAGAAGGGGGGCCTCCTGTTCCTGACCCTAAGGGGGCTAACTGGGAAGCTTTCTTGAGTGCTCTCTGATTCTCATCATTCTGTAAGAGCTCTCTGAGCTCAGCAGAGTTTGGGTTCTTGGGCTGTTTAAGGCCTCTAAGAGTTGCCAAATGCCTGAGCTCATTCTGATTAAGGGTAGCAAAGCTGGATGGTGCCCTCTGGGGGTCACTCTCAACAGAGATGGGTACAGTGGACCCCTCTGCCCCGGCCATTGCTCTTAAGTGTGGGTGGATGTGTTGCAATCTACCTACACTTGTGTTTACCTACTAAACCTATCTAGTAGTTGTAGTCAGGGTGTGCTACTCCCTTTGCTCTACAACAACTAAGTTCAGTAGAACTTATGTATATCTAATCTTGTTTTATATGTACCTACAGGTACCTATGTGATCTTTCAATTGGTAACCAAGAGATTACAATGGTAAAACACAGCAAGCTCAAATCCAACCGCTGCTCACCAATGTGAGAAGTTGGCCTGGTATATGATGCTCACTAGTTAAAGTGATCACCTTGTACCATGCCAAGCAACCCTTCTGGTGTGGTTGTAAGTCAACCTTTTCGGACTAGCTGCCCTAGTGGTAGCGTAGGCTAAGCAGTCTTTGAGGCTAAACTCGTGAAGCGTGTTAAGCCAGCTGTTTTACCAAATGTAACCCCCTTTTATACCAATGAAAGGACACCACACAGATATATATTCAAAATATATATGTATTTATTTCTCAAAGTAACCCCTAGTCTCTTTATGAGCACAGGAGCACCAATCGTCAAACAAGATTATCACAGAATACACAGAAGTTGCACGTTATATGGATAGGCCCTGGTGGCCACTCAAACCATATACTAAAATAGTGGTATAAGTACCACGAACAGAAAAGGGAAAAGGCCTAGGGCCTCTAGAATCGCTGGGCCTACAAGGAGCTAACGTCAGTTAGTGACCAGGAGGTCCACGGGTGGCGTGTGCAGAGCAAATAGTCACACGCGTGCTCCCATAGGTTTCAATGGGTGTGTAAAAAGTACAAAGTTACTGCAAAGAGGATCTTCCGGATGGACTAGGAACTCAAGATTTGGAACACAGGCACTAGAGATGTAATACTACACTTGGGCACAGGTGTGCCAGCTTTACCTCACCCACAGGAAGCGGGTGCATAGGCCTCGAAGTGCGTCGGGTTTCTTCTATCTGTTCCGTGGAGCTTGAAGACAAAGATGCTGCAGGCGGTCGGTCCGGGAGAGATGCAGTGGATCCAAGAGTGGATCGGAGATGTTGAAGACCTGTAAGCAGAGGGGACAGTGTTCACAGTCACTAGCCAGTGACCCGCGTGGCACCAGGTGGGTACCAGGCGATGTCGGGTGCAAACAGGTGATGAGGGGTAGCTTGTCTCCGCAGCCACGTGGTCCCTGAAGGTCGACGACGTCCAGGAGTCGGCTCACGAGCTGTCCCACGCAGGCTCTCGCTGTCGGCGGTGTCGGCGACTTGATCGAAGAAAACGAGCCTTGGCAAAAGCAATTGTAGGAGGATTCGGAAATCAGCTGTTGGTTCTGACCAGCAAGGTCAGAGGGATTGCTCCTTTGGAGGGGAGCAAGGGCCAGTCTGGAGCAACCAGACCAGCAGTGTATTTCGTAGAGTTCGTCGCCAAGATGGCCACTAGCCAGCGGGCCAGCAACCGGTTAGGCGCGTCGAGTGGCAAAATGCAGAAGGGCCCCACGCAGATCGTGGAGATGCTGGAGGGCTCACCTTTGGTGCAGATGCTGCTCGGGGGTTGGGCTTCTCAGGACCCAAAGCACAACTTGGAGGGAGCCTCTGTTGTTGCACTTGTCAGCTTGTCGTAGTCGTTCCAAGATGGCTGGCTCCACGTGTCTCGGTGCCTCCACGGGTCTCCTCTTTTCAGGGACTGTGGATCGGGCGGTGAGAGGTCTGGAGGTCCAGGTCTTGTCAGTCTCTGGGCTCGGGCTCCGGCGGGAGGCGGCGGCAAAGCAGACATTGATTCGCTGGATGGTGCTTGCGTTAGCAAGGTGGTCACTCCCTGACCACAGGGGAGATTGGCTTCAGTCTTCTGTGCAGCAGAATGTCGAAGTTCCCGTCTTCTTCTTAGTTTCAAGTTGATTCCAGGATGTCTGAAGTCTTAGGACACAGCTCCTACCTTTAAGCGGATTCTAGGGGCCGGACTACCTGCTAGGTCCCTCCCTATGGGTGGGACCAGGAAGGGGGGTGGTTACACCCCCAATCCTTTGTCCAGCTGGCCCCAGGCCCGGGACTGGTGTGCCTCAGGACCGGTTTGGACTGGCATATGCACCGAGGCTCCTTGTGAGCCACAGGCATGTCTGGTTTCTTTCAAGCCCTACCTGACCAATACACAAAATCCTGTCTGGGGTGGTGCACGCACCTCCCCTGGCAGGAAACCCTTTGTCCACACCTCCCAAGCTGGAAGGACTCCCAGCAGCAGGAGGGCAGACTTGTGTCTGTGGTGGCAGCATCCATTTTGTGGAGCTGAGGCTATGTCTGATTTTACCCGGGTTTCAGGTACTGTACATGTCGTGTCCCTCTAGAAGGGTGGAATGCTAACCCCGTCGCCAGAATTGGCGAGGGGTTAGTATTCCAATTCGTATGACACCTTACTCGACATGTTTTGATAAAGCCAAACCAAAGATAGCATTTAACCGCGAGGTTCATAATGCACTTAAGAGTATATGGTATGACGATATCTGGAAACAGTAGAAGGAAGTTGTTCCGACCACTGCAGACAGGCTCAGCTCATGCCAGAGCACCATCTCACATGGAACCAAGCACTCTGCCTTCAGGATTGTTAAGGCCTGCCATAGGAGTGACTTATAGGTTACCAGGTGTCCCATTTAAGGTTAGGTATAGGTATACTACACCTAAGTAAGAGGTGATTACACCAACTTACCCCAGCTGAGTGATCAGCCAGTTGTGTCAGATTGTTAGGCCAAGCCTGGGGTGGCATAATACATGCTGCAGCCCTTGGCAGGCCTTGGGTACACCAATGCCCTGGGTACCTAGTGTACACTGGTACAGGGGCTGACAGGGTGATCCAACCAATTGGGTATGTACCTAGGGTACATGGAGTCCATTTTAAAGAGAGAACAGCCAGGCTGAGATCCTGAATAGCAGGATCTCAGGCCAACTAAGTCGAAAAACCAGCTAGACACTAGGCAAAAAATTTGGGGGTAACCATAGTCAGATATCCACCTTCCTACAACTATACTCTGTTTTACACTGTAGGAAGGTGGATATCTGACTATGGTTACCCCCAAATTTTTGCCTAGTGTCTAGCTGGTTTTTCGACTTAGTTGGCCTGAGATCCTGCTATTCAGGATCTCAGCCTGGCTGTTCTCTCTTTAAAATGGACTCCATGTACCCTAGGTACATACCCAATTGGTTGGATCACCCTGTCAGCCCCTGTACCAGTGTACACTAGGTACCCAGGGCATTGGTGTACCCAAGGCCTGCCAAGGGCTGCAGCATGTATTATGCCACCCCAGGCTTGGCCTAACAATCTGACACAACTGGCTGATCACTCAGCTGGGGTAAGTTGGTGTAATCACCTCTTACTTAGGTGTAGTATACCTATACCTAACCTTAAATGGGACACCTGGTAACCTATAAGTCACTCCTATGGCAGGCCTTAACAATCCTGAAGGCAGAGTGCTTGGTTCCATGTGAGATGGTGCTCTGGCATGAGCTGAGCCTGTCTGCAGTGGTCGGAACAACTTCCTTCTACTGTTTCCAGATATCGTCATACCATATACTCTTAAGTGCATTATGAACCTCGCGGTTAAATGCTATCTTTGGTTTGGCTTTATCAAAACATGTCGAGTAAGGTGTCATACGAATTGGAATACTAACCCCTCGCCAATTCTGGCGACGGGGTTAGCATTCCACCCTTCTAGAGGGACACGACATGTACAGTGCCTGAAACCCGGGTAAAATCAGACATAGCCTCAGCTCCACAAAATGGATGCTGCCACCACAGACACAAGTCTGCCCTCCTGCTGCTGGGAGTCCTTCCAGCTTGGGAGGTGTGGACAAAGGGTTTCCTGCCAGGGGAGGTGCATGCACCACCCCAGACAGGATTTTGTGTATTGGTCAGGTAGGGCTTGAAAGAAACCAGACATGCCTGTGGCTCACAAGGAGCCTCGGGGCATATGCCAGTTCAAACCGGTCCTGGGGCACACCAGTCCCGGGCCTGGGGCGAGCTGGACAAAGGATTGGGGGTGTAACCACCCCCCTTCCTGGTCCCACCCATAGGGAGGGACCTAGCAGGTAGTCCGGCCCCTAGAATCCGAATAAAGGTAGGAGCTGTGTCCTAAGACTTTAGACATCCTGGAATCAACTTGAAACTAAGAAGAAGACGGGAACTTCGACATTCTGCTGCACAGAAGACTGAAGAAAATCTCCCCTGTGGTCAGGGAGTGACCACCTTGCTAACGCAAGCACCATCCAGCGAATCAACGTCTGCTTTGCCGCCGCCTCCCGCCGGAGCCCGAGCCCAGAGACTGACAAGACCTGGACCTCCAGACCTCTCACCGCCCGATCCACAGTCCCTGAAAAGAGGAGACCCGTGGAGGCACCGAGACACGTGGAGCCAGCCATCTTGGAACGACTACGACAAGCTGACCAGTGCAACAACCGAGGCTCCCTCCAAGTTGTGCTTTGGGTCCTGAGAAGCCCAACCCTCGAGCAGCATCTGCACCAAAGGTGAGCCCTCCAGCATCTCCACGATCTGCGTGGGGCCCTTCTGCATTTTGCCACTCGACGCGCCTAACCGGTTGCTGGCCCGCTGGCTAGTGGCCATCTTGGCGACGAAATCTACGACAAACACCGCTGGTCTGGTTGCTCCAGACTGGCCCTTGCTCCACACCAAAGGAGCAATCCCTCTGACCTTGCTGGTCAGAACCAACAGCTGATTTCCGAATCCTCCTGCAATTGCTTTTGCCAAGGCTTGTTTGCTTCGATCAAGTCGCCGACACCGCCGACAGCGAGAGCCTGCGTGGGACAGCTCGTGAGCCGACTCCTGGACGTCGTCGACCTTCAGGGACCACGTGGCTGCGGAGACAAGCTACCCCTCATCACCTGTTTGCACCCGACATCGCCTGGTACCCACCTGGTGCCACGCTGGTCACTGGCTAGTGACTGTGAACACTGTCCCCTCTGCTTACAGGTCTTCAACATCTCCGATCCACTCTTGGATCCACTGCATCTCTTCCCGACCGACCGCCTGCAGCATCTTTGTCCCAGGCTCAACGGAACAGATAGAAGAAACCCGACGCACTTTGAGGCCTATGCACCCGCTTCCTGTGGGTGAGGTAAAGCTGGCACACCTGTGCCCAAGTGTAGTAATACATCTCTAGTGCCTGTGTTCCAAATCTTAAGTTCCTAGGTCATCCGGAAGATTCCTTTTGCAGTAACTTTGTACTTTTTACGCACCCATTGAAACCTATGGGAGCCCGCGTGTGACTATTTGCTCTGCACACGCCACCCGTGGACCTCCTGGTCACTAACTGACGTTAGCTCCTTGTAGGCCCAGCGATTCTAGAGGCCCTAGGCCTTTTCCCTTTTCTGTTCGTGGTACTTATACCACTATTTTAGTATATGGTTCGAGTGGCCACCAGGGCCTATCCATATAAAGTGCAACTTCTGTGTATTCTGTGATAATCTTGTTTGACGATTTGTGCTCCTGTGCTCATAAAGAGACTAGGGGTTACTTTGAGAAATAAATACATATATATTTTGAATATATATCTGTGTGGTGTCCTTTCATTGGTATAAAAGGGGGTTACTATTGGTAAAACAGCTTGCTTAACACGCATCACGAGTTTAGCCTCAAAGACTGCTTAGCCTACGCTACCACTAGGGCAGCTAGTCCAAAAAGGTTGACTTACAACCACACCATAAGGGTTGCTTGGCATGGTACAAGGTGGTCACTAGAACTAGTGAACAGCATATACCAGGCCAACTTCTCACATTGGTGAGCAGCGGTTGGATTTGAGCTGGCTGTGTTTTACCATTGTAATCTCTTGGTTACCAATTGAAAGATCACATAGGTACCTGTAGGTACATATAAAACAAGATTAGATATACTTAAGTTCTACTGAACTTAGTTGTTGTAGAGCAAAGGGAGTAGCACACCCTGACTACAACTACTAGATAGGTTTAGTAGGTAAACCCAAGTGTAGGTAGATTGCAACACATCCACCCACACTTAAGAGCAATGGCCGGGGCAGAGGGGTCCACTGTACCCATCTCTGTTGAGAGTGACCCCCAGAGGGCACCATCCAGCTTTGCTACCCTTAATCAGAATGAGCTCAGGCATTTGGCAACTCTTAGAGGCCTTAAACAGCCCAAGAACCCAAACTCTGCTGAGCTCAGAGAGCTCTTACAGAATGATGAGAATCAGAGAGCACTCAAGAAAGCTTCCCAGTTAGCCCCCTTAGGGACAGGAACAGGAGGCCCCCCTTCTAAAGATGCCACTGAAGTACCCCTTCCCAATAGTCACCCCTTAGATGGGATGCCTACCACAGAGGATGAGAGTGAAAAGGATACTGACAGTAGTGAGGATGAAGGGAGAACTAGCCCAGTGCCAAGTATTATACTTGGCCCAGCTAAACCAAGGCTATTGGGGACTGACAGTGGGTTCAACCCACTGGATCTCCCCAGTGGACTTAACACAGGGCTTGGAAGGCAAAGGAATCGCTCAGGTGACTCCAATGCTTCCCATGGCTCTAGAGGCTCTCAAGGTCACTCCAGGAGAAGGATGACCACCCCTCAGAGGAGGGAACATGAGGCCAAGATGCAAGAAGCCCAGCTGAGGATCAGGAAGCAGGAGCTAGAAGTAGCCCTGATGGAAGAAAAACTGAGCAAGGCTAGGCAGCATAGAGAGAGTGGGTCTATACCCACTGGTGGCAGCAATGTCCCTAGGGACAAAGATAGGGTCTTTGACAATAGGAACCTGTCCAAGATTGTGCCCCCCTACAAAAGTGGGGATGACATCCACAAATGGATGACTGCTCTTGAGAGAGCCTGCAAAGTGCAGCAGGTTCCTGAAGACCAGTGGGCAGCAATCTTATGGCTCTCCTTTGAGGGGAGAGGCAGAGATAGACTCCTCACTGTTAGAGAAGAGGATGTCAGAAATTACAGAGTCCTGAAGAGTGTCCTAGTTGATGGGTTAGGCTTAACCACTGAACAGTACAGGTTAATGTTCAGAGACACCCAGAAGACACAGACTCAGGACTGGTCTGAATATGTGGAATGTGCCACTAAGGCTTTGGAGGGTTGGTTGCTGGGAAGTAAGGTGTCTGATTATACAGGATTGTACAATTTGATGATGAGAGAGCAGATTTTAAGTAATTGTCAAAACCAGCTTCTCCATCAACACCTGGTAGACTCAGATTTGACCTCTCCCCAAGAATTGGGAAAGAGGGCAGATAAATGGGTCAGGACCAGGATCAGGCCTAAAAACCAGGGTGGTGACCAAAAGAAAGATACCACCAAGCCTCAAGAGAAGGGTGGGGATAAAGAAAAAGAGAAACCGTCCTCAGGGCCCCAAAACTCCACACAGGGTGGTGGGTCCCAAGCTCCCTCCTCTACCACAGCTAAAAAGCCCTACTGCCATGAGTGTAAAACTCCTGGGCATTGGAAAACTGACAGCGGTTGCCCAAGGGCTAAAAACAAAACTGTTCCTCCAATTACTCCTGTCACACCACCTATTACTGTCAGCAGTAATCCCCCAGGTGGTGGGAGTGCCCCCAGAAATCTGGGTGGGTTTACTTGGGGAACACAGGGGGACCCTGGCTTAGCCAATTCCCCTACAGCAACCACTCTTGTCTGTGATGGTGGCATGGGGTTTGCCAACTTCACTGCCTGTCCCAACACTTTGGGTAGGTACAGACAGGAGCCCTACATCAATGGTACAAAAGCTGAGGCCTACAGAGACACTGGGGCTAGCATCACAATGGTGGCCCATTGGCTAGTTCCCTCTGAGCAGCTTTTGCCCGGTTTCTCCTACCAGGTGACTAACATTGATGGCAAACAGAACAGTCATCCCATGGCAGAGGTATGTCTCAGCTGGGGAGGGGTCACTGGCCCTAAAAGGGTAGCAGTGTCCCCAACCTTGCCTGTAGACTGCTTACTGGGGAATGACTTAGAACTCTCAGCTTGGGCTGGAGTTGAACAAGACACCCATTCTAAAATGGTAGGCCTTTCACAAAAGGGTAGGGGGGTTGTGCCATTCACAACCCCTGTCCAAATAGATTTCCTCCCTGAAAAGGTTGGAAGGGCAGTGGTAGCCACAGCCCAGGCACAGACAGACTTCCCTGTAGGGACTGGTAGAGCTGTGACAGTCACAGCTCAAACACAAACTGAGTGCCCCCCTGAAAAGGTTGGCAAGGCTGTAATGGTCTCAGCCTATACTCAGACTGACATAGGTGTAGTGAAGCCTGAAACAATGGATCACTCCACACAAACTGAGAGTAGTGGGGAGGAAGAAAAGTCTCCCTCTCCCCAGACATTAGGAAAAGGTCAGCCTCCTCAGGGATCTGACCTCACCCCTTGTGAAGGAACTGCCCCAGAGGTAGCCAGGCCTGGCCTGGCAGAGCCTCTGATGTCAGTGGCCCCTTCCAAGGTGGGACCCAGTCTGGTGCAGGTAGCCTGCCTCTCTCTACCCTGCCTCAGTCAGCCCAGGGCTGCAGAGGTCAGGGAGGCCAGTGGACCCCCAGAGGGCCCCTGTCCACAAGAACCCCCCCATCAAAAGAATGAGGATTGCCTGGCTAGTAGCCCTAGTCAGGGGATGGGTAAAAACATTCCTGAGGGATCTCCTTTACAGGTAGTTAGGGACCTCCCCCAGAGGGATTCTGTTGGGCACAGGCAAACCTGGGACCTTAGGGCCCCAAACCTGACCTGTCCCTCCAGTAAGCCCACAAAAGGGACCCAGCCTCCAGCTTTAGGTAGCCAGAGGCTGACCCTGAGAGCACAGTGCAACTCAGTTAAGGAAAGAAAGGCATCCATGGTGGAGGGGGATTGGAGGAAGCTGAGGCCTCACTTTGAGGACACTCACTTCAGTACTCCATCTCAACACCAGCCTTTTACTTTGCCAAGACACACCAAAGGTAGAGATTCCCTATGGTGGAGACCCTCTGATACCCTTAGGGTGAGGGATTGCTTAGTGGACCATGAGACAGGGGGTAACCATGCCAGTGCTGGTTCCTCCTTATATGGCCACTTGGGCAATATAGGCTTACCTGGTCAAGGTCAGCCTTATCTCCCTTCGTTTGGGGGGGGGTTGTGTAGGAAGGTGGATATCTGACTATGGTTACCCCCAAATTTTTGCCTAGTGTCTAGCTGGTTTTTCGACTTAGTTGGCCTGAGATCCTGCTATTCAGGATCTCAGCCTGGCTGTTCTCTCTTTAAAATGGACTCCATGTACCCTAGGTACATACCCAATTGGTTGGATCACCCTGTCAGCCCCTGTACCAGTGTACACTAGGTACCCAGGGCATTGGTGTACCCAAGGCCTGCCAAGGGCTGCAGCATGTATTATGCCACCCCAGGCTTGGCCTAACAATCTGACACAACTGGCTGATCACTCAGCTGGGGTAAGTTGGTGTAATCACCTCTTACTTAGGTGTAGTATACCTATACCTAACCTTAAATGGGACACCTGGTAACCTATAAGTCACTCCTATGGCAGGCCTTAACAATCCTGAAGGCAGAGTGCTTGGTTCCATGTGAGATGGTGCTCTGGCATGAGCTGAGCCTGTCTGCAGTGGTCGGAACAACTTCCTTCTACTGTTTCCAGATATCGTCATACCATATACTCTTAAGTGCATTATGAACCTCGCGGTTAAATGCTATCTTTGGTTTGGCTTTATCAAAACATGTCGAGTAAGGTGTCATACGAATTGGAATACTAACCCCTCGCCAATTCTGGCGACGGGGTTAGCATTCCACCCTTCTAGAGGGACACGACATGTACAGTGCCTGAAACCCGGGTAAAATCAGACATAGCCTCAGCTCCACAAAATGGATGCTGCCACCACAGACACAAGTCTGCCCTCCTGCTGCTGGGAGTCCTTCCAGCTTGGGAGGTGTGGACAAAGGGTTTCCTGCCAGGGGAGGTGCATGCACCACCCCAGACAGGATTTTGTGTATTGGTCAGGTAGGGCTTGAAAGAAACCAGACATGCCTGTGGCTCACAAGGAGCCTCGGGGCATATGCCAGTTCAAACCGGTCCTGGGGCACACCAGTCCCGGGCCTGGGGCGAGCTGGACAAAGGATTGGGGGTGTAACCACCCCCCTTCCTGGTCCCACCCATAGGGAGGGACCTAGCAGGTAGTCCGGCCCCTAGAATCCGAATAAAGGTAGGAGCTGTGTCCTAAGACTTTAGACATCCTGGAATCAACTTGAAACTAAGAAGAAGACGGGAACTTCGACATTCTGCTGCACAGAAGACTGAAGAAAATCTCCCCTGTGGTCAGGGAGTGACCACCTTGCTAACGCAAGCACCATCCAGCGAATCAACGTCTGCTTTGCCGCCGCCTCCCGCCGGAGCCCGAGCCCAGAGACTGACAAGACCTGGACCTCCAGACCTCTCACCGCCCGATCCACAGTCCCTGAAAAGAGGAGACCCGTGGAGGCACCGAGACACGTGGAGCCAGCCATCTTGGAACGACTACGACAAGCTGACCAGTGCAACAACCGAGGCTCCCTCCAAGTTGTGCTTTGGGTCCTGAGAAGCCCAACCCTCGAGCAGCATCTGCACCAAAGGTGAGCCCTCCAGCATCTCCACGATCTGCGTGGGGCCCTTCTGCATTTTGCCACTCGACGCGCCTAACCGGTTGCTGGCCCGCTGGCTAGTGGCCATCTTGGCGACGAAATCTACGACAAACACCGCTGGTCTGGTTGCTCCAGACTGGCCCTTGCTCCACACCAAAGGAGCAATCCCTCTGACCTTGCTGGTCAGAACCAACAGCTGATTTCCGAATCCTCCTGCAATTGCTTTTGCCAAGGCTTGTTTGCTTCGATCAAGTCGCCGACACCGCCGACAGCGAGAGCCTGCGTGGGACAGCTCGTGAGCCGACTCCTGGACGTCGTCGACCTTCAGGGACCACGTGGCTGCGGAGACAAGCTACCCCTCATCACCTGTTTGCACCCGACATCGCCTGGTACCCACCTGGTGCCACGCTGGTCACTGGCTAGTGACTGTGAACACTGTCCCCTCTGCTTACAGGTCTTCAACATCTCCGATCCACTCTTGGATCCACTGCATCTCTTCCCGACCGACCGCCTGCAGCATCTTTGTCCCAGGCTCAACGGAACAGATAGAAGAAACCCGACGCACTTTGAGGCCTATGCACCCGCTTCCTGTGGGTGAGGTAAAGCTGGCACACCTGTGCCCAAGTGTAGTAATACATCTCTAGTGCCTGTGTTCCAAATCTTAAGTTCCTAGGTCATCCGGAAGATTCCTTTTGCAGTAACTTTGTACTTTTTACGCACCCATTGAAACCTATGGGAGCACGCGTGTGACTATTTGCTCTGCACACGCCACCCGTGGACCTCCTGGTCACTAACTGACGTTAGCTCCTTGTAGGCCCAGCGATTCTAGAGGCCCTAGGCCTTTTCCCTTTTCTGTTCGTGGTACTTATACCACTATTTTAGTATATGGTTCGAGTGGCCACCAGGGCCTATCCATATAAAGTGCAACTTCTGTGTATTCTGTGATAATCTTGTTTGACGATTTGTGCTCCTGTGCTCATAAAGAGACTAGGGGTTACTTTGAGAAATAAATACATATATATTTTGAATATATATCTGTGTGGTGTCCTTTCATTGGTATAAAAGGGGGTTACTATTGGTAAAACAGCTTGCTTAACACGCATCACGAGTTTAGCCTCAAAGACTGCTTAGCCTACGCTACCACTAGGGCAGCTAGTCCAAAAAGGTTGACTTACAACCACACCATAAGGGTTGCTTGGCATGGTACAAGGTGGTCACTAGAACTAGTGAACAGCATATACCAGGCCAACTTCTCACATACACGTTTTATGAGGGTGTTTGTATCAACTTTGAAAACATGTTTTGCATGCAGAAGAGAAGCTTTCTTGGATGCCAGTGGCTCGGATTGTTGGTGTGATGCATTTGTTTTACCTACGCTGGCTGTGCAGTAGTTTTAACAGCCATCATGGTATGTCAGGAGACTGATGGATATTCCTAAGTGCAGAAATACTTGCATATTACTGGAGCCCGAGGACCTCATTGAAACCGGAATGAGTGGATTTACTTTCGAGTTACTATTTGCAGTGAAGGGAGATCCACCTGCCTCAAAGATGTGTGCAGGCTGCTGCAATCGATCTTTGGTCTGACTCACCTTTCATCTTTTCAATTGTGCTTGTTAAATACAGCGCCTCATAGCTGTAAGACTGACGTGAGTGCTATACTGAAAGCACATTGTTGGTTGTGATTGCTGTAATGCAGCAATACAAAAATGTGTGCTGAGAGCCCAGGGCCTCAACTCGCAATGGCCGAACTCGAACAAGTTTATGCTCTCAGACCTGGTGTCAGGGGCCCCCCTTTGTCAATGCCCCCACTCACAGGAGAAAGTCTCGCTGGAGCCATGAGCTGTCCATACCCCTCTATTCCATAAGGCGTGTTCAATTACTCACCACCACTAAGTTACCTAGTACGGCATGAAGTAGTGACGTGTGCCCGTACAGCCAATCGGAGGTCACAATTTTATTTGCTGTCTGCCAAGACCTTTTTTTTGTGTCCAAAAACATAAATGCCGCGGTCATCGCGCTATTTAGCTGATTTTGCGATTATTTTGCAAATTGCGAAATGCTGGAGGGTCTGATTGGAGTTAACTGGACAGAGCTCTGGGCGGAAAGGATGGATGTGTGAGGAAGATTGGATGGGATGCTAACAATTACACCAATATACATTAAGGGCTGATTACAAAGCCTAACGGGACTCGATTGAGACCAAGTGGGATGGACAAACTGCTGTTTGCATGACATTGAAGTCAGTCAGCTCCCTGCTGCGCCGCTCGGAATATTGGCTCCCCGAGCTTGGGCCCAGCTTGCCCGTGGCCAAGACCGGCCCTGCTTCAAAGGAGAATTCCGTGACATGAAAATTCACTTATCACTTGAACTTTCAGTGTAAATGCACTGGTTTGGCTAATTGTTGTTGACGGGAGCAATGACGATCATCACCCCCCCTTACTTTTCTTTGACTGGTCTGTCCATCTGATGTCCGTTGGCATCCAGAGTAGCCTGCAGCTTTTGAGAAGGACATCTGTTCGAAGAGCAATCCACAGGAAACAAAGGAATTCCAAGGTAACTTTTTATTTACATAGAATAAACATGGAGACACGTAAGTCTTCATCCAAATCATGAATGCCAGTAACAGACATTTCCCACATATGTCTATACATAATCCCACATGTTCAAAATATAACAAACCCTCCTGCAGCCAGCAGTAGCGCTTAAAAGATAACATTGAGACACGAGCAAAATCTCGCGCCCATGTCTCCATGTCGGAAATAACTGCATTATAAGAAAACGTGAGTACGAGTGAGACAAGACCGCAGAAGTACAGTGATCGTGTACTCGCAGTCCATGCAACAAACCTTCCCCCTTTCAGGAAAAAAAAAAAAAAACAACATCAAAAAATTATATTCCTCGTACTACTTTTAATCATGTTAGTACGTAATCTCGAAATCGTACAGGAAGGTTACGCATCCTAACACTCCTGGCCACCCCAAATGGTTCCCGATTACACCAGACTTTACTCCACTGGACTTTGAGAATTCTGCATACAATCATAGAACGGCGGGGCCGGCATCGGCCACACCAGAAGTATGGCGGTCGAGCCGGCCTCCTCCGCTACGACTGGGGGTGGGTCGGACGCGCGCTTGGACGCGCCGGAGGCCCGGCCCCCCCCCTGAACACCCATTGGCTGGGTTGAATCACTTCCGGGTCGCGACGAAGGCCAAACGTCCGGCCAGGTCTGGCCGGACCCGGGGGGTATAAATGGCTGGGGAGCCAGGGAACCGGTCTCTTGGTTCCTGACTCCCCAGCTTGCCCCCCCTACGCCTCGCAAAGAGGCGTTAACCTCGATTTTTCTTTACTTTTGCAGGTGTTCGTGTTCGTTTTACGCCGGTTGAGCATACGTCCGAGGGCTGTGGCGACGAGGAGAGTCACCTGTGGGAAAGCGGGAGCACGAAGGTTCGACCGAGGACATCGCGTGCCCCTACGGCAGGCAGGATCAGCTGGATCAGCGGGAGTTGCTGCGGGGACCGAGCGTTTTATCAGGGCGTCAGGAGCGTGGTTCCAAGCACCAGGTACCGGGAGGCGGTGGCGCGAGAGGCGCGCCCCTCCAGCGATCGCTTTACTGCTGCTCAGTGACGCTTCTCCACCCGCCTTGTTTTCAGGCTGCTGCGCCAGGCTTGTGGGGGAAAGCTTTTGGAAGGGGCTCACGTTAGAGTTACTGTGGCCTAATAGTCAGGTCTGAGACTCTTACTCTCAAGGTTACAGGGTCAATTCTCCATTGATTCTGTTCTGTCAGATCTCTCTCGCTGCTTCACGCATTGGGCATTCAAAACGGTGTATGCTGTCCGTGTAATACGTGATTGACGCGTAGGGTACACACGCACTGTGGGGGGCACAACGCTGCTTGAATGTGTTGGTAGGCTGGTAGCTGACGCGTAGGCATACTTATTGCCTGCTGGGAGGGTTAGTACTTAGAGCCATCGCACACAGAGTTGGGGTTTGTTTAGGCTTTATGCAATAAGAGCGTTTTTTAAGCTTGTCGCAGTCTTGCCATTGGGATCGATTTTGTTTGCTGTTGTTTGACTGTTGGGCATTATAGACTACTGATCCATTGGTGGTACTAGTCGGGTCGCAGGGATTTTGTGACGTCCGTTCTTGCCAGTAGGACCGTTTTGTTTGCTGTTGTATTACAAACCATTGAAGCATTTCCAGTATATAAGGGTTAGGGGGTTCTTGTGACGCCCTTTCTATTCCAATGGCGGGGAAAACTAAGAGGGGGAGCAAGGCTCTCGCATGGAAAAACTAATGGAGGATATGATGAGGAAAGTGACCGAGATGGGACAAGACCTGGCTAACCTCAGGGAGAAGGTGGAGGGGCAGGGTGAGAGGCCTACGCGCCCCAATGTGCCCCCGAAGGCTGCTTTTCCGCCAGTCCCAAAACGGGTGAGAGCTAGGAAACGGGTGGGAAAGGGTTTAAACCCACCCATGCCACGGGTCCCTAGTGATACCCCTGCACCTCCTATCCCGGTGCTGGGTCCGGGGATCCCGTCAACGGCACCCCCCTTAGCGCCAGTTCTGGAACCACAGGCCCTACCTCAGATTCCTGAGTCGCCGGCGGTTTCTGTGCCTGTATTAGCACCCCTCGCACCGTTAATTGTTCCTGTGGTCCCGGTGCCCCAGCCAGCTTCCCCGGGAGGGCTTACACCCACCAAGGATAATCCGCTTGGGGGGGGGGGATCTGCCTCAAGAGATAGTTTCGCATTTGGCCATGGTTGGGGAAGGCAGGCATTCTCTCCCCGACAGTGGGGGTAAAGGAGTTGGGGACTGATGCTTTGGCAGAGGCAATGCGTATTGTCTCTAAATTTAATGCAGGACCCAAAGAATTGATCACTGCTGGCCCGGTAGCTTCATTGCCTATCATTGCAGGGGGTGGTTCCGGCACGATGGAGAACAAGGGTTTGCCAGTCCCCGGTGTGGCAGGGATCTCGCTTGAGGCTGCAGGGCCGGCAGCAACAGGTAAACTGCCAGCATTACCAATGTTGGGCGTGGGGGAGTCCAGTTCTGAGCGCGAGTTTTTAGGCAGACATGTGTCTATGGAGTTAAAAAACCGAATATGGGCCGGTGAATATATTGACATGTTTGCATTATTGATCTGCGAGAGGGAGAGGGAGGAATCTAGAAAGAAGAAGGATTATATGCTCCCTAGGGAATGGCAGACTGAGATGTGGAAGTACAGGGTGGAAGAGAATCTAATGAATTGGATCAGAGCATTCTCCATATTTATGGCAGTTACAGCTGAGCGTTTTCCTAACTTACAGGCACAGATGGCTTGTTATCAGAACAGGATAGTGTTGGCCAATGATAAATTTGCGGGCGGAGGATGGTTAGAGTATGATAGGAATTTCAGGATGGCGAAGGCATCCGACCCATCGTTGTCATGGGACCTGTAGGAGAGTAGGGTCTGCTATCCTATGGTCACCCCAAATTTTTGCTTTTTGCTTCACTGGTTTTTGACATATTGAGGCTGTGGGCCTGCCAATCAGACCCCCAGCCTGCTGTTCTCTCTACTAAATTAAAACTATGCACCCTAGGTGCATAACCAATTGGAAGTGGATCACCCTGTCAGCCCCTGTACCAGTGTACACTAGGTACCCAGGGCATTGGTGTACCCCAGGCCTGCCAAGGGCTGCAGCATGTATTATGCCACCCCAGGCTTGGCCTAACAATCTGACACAACTGGCTGATCACTCAGCTGGGGTAAGTTGGTGTAATCACCTCTTACTTAGGTGTAGTATACCTATACCTAACCTTAAATGGGACACCTGGTAACCTATAAGTCACTCCTATGGCAGGCCTTAACAATCCTGAAGGCAGAGTGCTTGGTTCCATGTGAGATGGTGCTCTGGCATGAGCTGAGCCTGTCTGCAGTGGTCGGAACAACTTCCTTCTACTGTTTCCAGATATCGTCATACCATATACTCTTAAGTGCATTATGAACCTCGCGGTTAAATGCTATCTTTGGTTTGGCTTTATCAAAACATGTCGAGTAAGGTGTCATACGAATTGGAATACTAACCCCTCGCCAATTCTGGCGACGGGGTTAGCATTCCACCCTTCTAGAGGGACACGACATGTACAGTACCTGAAACCCGGGTAAAATCAGACATAGCCTCAGCTCCACAAAATGGATGCTGCCACCACAGACACAAGTCTGCCCTCCTGCTGCTGGGAGTCCTTCCAGCTTGGGAGGTGTGGACAAAGGGTTTCCTGCCAGGGGAGGTGCATGCACCACCCCAGACAGGATTTTGTGTATTGGTCAGGTAGGGCTTGAAAGAAACCAGACATGCCTGTGGCTCACAAGGAGCCTCGGTGCATATGCCAGTTCAAACCGGTCCTGGGGCACACCAGTCCCGGGCCTGGGGCGAGCTGGACAAAGGATTGGGGGTGTAACCACCCCCCTTCCTGGTCCCACCCATAGGGAGGGACCTAGCAGGTAGTCCGGCCCCTAGAATCCGAATAAAGGTAGGAGCTGTGTCCTAAGACTTCAGACATCCTGGAATCAACTTGAAACTAAGAAGAAGACGGGAACTTCGACATTCTGCTGCACAGAAGACTGAAGAAAATCTCCCCTGTGGTCAGGGAGTGACCACCTTGCTAACGCAAGCACCATCCAGCGAATCACCGTCTGCTTTGCCGCCGCCTCCCGCCGGAGCCCGAGCCCAGAGACTGACAAGACCTGGACCTCCAGACCTCTCACCGCCCGATCCACAGTCCCTGAAAAGAGGAGACCCGTGGAGGCACCGAGACACGTGGAGCCAGCCATCTTGGAACGACTACGACAAGCTGACAAGTGCAACAACCGAGGCTCCCTCCAAGTTGTGCTTTGGGTCCTGAGAAGCCCAACCCTCGAGCAGCATCTGCACCAAAGGTGAGCCCTCCAGCATCTCCACGATCTGCGTGGGGCCCTTCTGCATTTTGCCACTCGACGCGCCTAACCGGTTGCTGGCCCGCTGGCTAGTGGCCATCTTGGCGACGAAATCTACGACAAACACCGCTGGTCTGGTTGCTCCAGACTGGCCCTTGCTCCCCTCCAAAGGAGCAATCCCTCTGACCTTGCTGGTCAGAACCAACAGCTGATTTCCGAATCCTTCTACAATTGCTTTTGCCAAGGCTTGTTTGCTTCGATCAAGTCGCCGACACCGCCGACAGCGAGAGCCTGCGTGGGACAGCTCGTGAGCCGACTCCTGGACGTCGTCGACCTTCAGGGACCACGTGGCTGCGGAGACAAGCTACCCCTCATCACCTGTTTGCGCCCGACATCGCCTGGTACCCACCTGGTGCCACGCTGGTCACTGGCTAGTGACTGTGAACACTGTCCCCTCTGCTTACAGGTCTTCAACATCTCCGATCCACTCTTGGATCCACTGCATCTCTTCCCGACCGACCGCCTGCAGCACTTTTGTCTACAGGCCCCACGGAACAGATAGAAGAAACCCGACGCACTTCGAGGCCTATGCACTCGCTTCCTGTGGGTGAGGTAAAGCTGGCACACCTGTGCCCAAGTGTAGTATTACATCTCTAGTGCCTGTGTTCCAAATCTTAAGTTCCTAGGTCATCCGGAAGATTCCTTTTGCAGTAACTTTGTACTTTTTACGCACCCATTGAAACCTATGGGAGCACGCGTGTGACTATTTGCTCTGCACACGCCACCCGTGGACCTCCTGGTCACTAACTGACGTTAGCTCCTTGTAGGCCCAGCGATTCTAGAGGCCCTAGGCCTTTTCCCTTTTCTGTTCGTGGTACTTATACCACTATTTTAGTATATGGTTCGAGTGGCCACCAGGGCCTATCCATATAAAGTGCAACTTCTGTGTATTCTGTGATAATCTTGTTTGACGATTTGTGCTCCTGTGCTCATAAAGAGACTAGGGGTTACTTTGATAAATAAATCCATATATATCTGTGTGGTGTCCTTTCATTGGTATAAAAGGGGGTTACTATTGGTAAAACAGCTTGCTTAACACGCTTCACGAGTTTAGCCTCAAAGACTGCTTAGCCTACGCTACCACTAGGGCAGCTAGTCCGAAAAGGTTGACTTACAACCACACCATAAGGGTTGCTTGGCATGGTACAAGGTGATCACTTTAACTAGTGAGCATCATACACCAGGCCAACTTCTCACAGGACCGAATTTGCACAATTGCTTGGTTGAATCTGTTTGGGGGTGAGGGGCAGGGTAATACAAAAAGTCAGGCCCCACACGCGGCGCAGCCCTTTCAGCCCTTTCGGTCCCAGGGGAGTACCAGTTATACCACTGGTGCAAGCGGCAATGGTGGGAGGAAAGGGACGTATTGGGATTTCAATAGGCGAACATGCACCAGACCACAGGGTCAATGCAAATTCAAGCACGCATGTTCCATTTGTGCTAACCCTTCCCACCCTGAGTCTAAATGCCTCAAGAGATCTCAGGAAAAGGGTAGGAAAAAGCAGGAGTGAGATGGTGTCGACACTCAAATCACGGTCCCCCATTGATGTGATGGCTCTGACCCCTCGGCTCAACAAATACCCATGCCACCTTACGGCGAGAACGCTTCTAGAGGGTTTCAGGGACGGTTTTAGGATTCCAGCCCCTAATTATAGAGGGTCCTCTGAGTGCCTGAATCAACTCTCGGCCAGGAATAATCCAGATGTTGTCTCCTCAAAGATTGCCAAGGAGTTACGCCTAGGGAGGGTGGCGGGCCCTTTCTCGTCAGTGCCGGTCAAGAATTTTGTCTGTTCACCGTTGGGAGTAGTCCCCAAAAAGGTTGAGTGGGAATACAGACTAATACACAACTTGTCAGCACCCAGGGGAAATTCACTGAATGATGCAATTAATGATGAGTTCTGTAGCATTAAATACGTGTCCTTTGACCAAGCGGTGGAGATCCTCAGGGGTTTGGGCCCTGGGGCTCTGATGGCAAAATCTGACATAGAATCGGCCTTTCGGTTACTTCCGGTACATCCGGATGATTATCACCTGCTGGGTTTTAAATTCCAAGGGAATTTCTTTATGGATATGTGTATGCCAATGGGTTGCTCTGTCTCATGTGCTTATTTTGAAAAATTCAGTTCATTCCTGGAATGGGTTTTCAGACAAAAGACAGGGCACCGATGGGTCATGCATTACCTGGACGACTTTCTTATCCTGGGGATACGGGGTTCCTCCGAATGCGGGTGGGCGCTGCAGGAATTTTGCGCGCTCATGCGGGATTTGGGGGTCCCGTTGGCTCCTGGCAAGACAGTTGGGCGGCATCTATGTGAGAAGTTGGCCTGGTATATGATGCTCACTAGTTAAAGTGATCACCTTGTACCATGCCAAGCAACCCTTATGGTGTGGTTGTAAGTCAACCTTTTCGGACTAGCTGCCCTAGTGGTAGCGTAGGCTAAGCAGTCTTTGAGGCTAAACTCGTGAAGCGTGTTAAGCCAGCTGTTTTACCAAATGCAACCCCCTTTTATACCAATGAAAGGACACCACACAGATATATATTCAAAATATATATGTATTTATTTCTCAAAGTAACCCCTAGTCTCTTTATGAGCACAGGAGCACAAATCGTCAAACAAGATTATCACAGAATACACAGAAGTTGCACTTTATATGGATAGGCCCTGGTGGCCACTCGAACCATATACTAAAATAGTGGTATAAGTACCACGAACAGAAAAGGGAAAAGGCCTAGGGCCTCTAGAATCGCTGGGCCTACAAGGAGCTAACGTCAGTTAGTGACCAGGAGGTCCACGGGTGGCGTGTGCAGAGCAAATAGTCACACGCGTGCTCCCATAGGTTTCAATGGGTGCGTAAAAAGTACAAAGTTACTGCAAAGAGGATCTTCCGGATGGACTAGGAACTCAAGATTTGGAACACAGGCACTAGAGATGTAATACTACACTTGGGCACAGGTGTGCCAGCTTTACCTCACCCACAGGAAGCGGGGGCATAGGCCTCGAAGTGCGTCGGGTTTCTTCTATCTGTTCCGTGGAGCTTGAAGACAAAGATGCTGCAGGCGGTCGGTCCGGGAGAGATGCAGTGGATCCAAGAGTGGATCGGAGACGTTGAAGACCTGTAAGCAGAGGGGACAGTGTTCACAGTCACTAGCCAGTGACCAGCGTGGCACCAGGTGGGTACCAGGCAATGTCGGGTGCAAACAGGAAGAAAGGTGTAGCTTGTCTCTGCAGCCACGTGGTCCCTGGAGGTCGACGACGTCCAGGAGTCGAGTCACGAGCTGTCCCACACAGGCTCTCGCTGTCGGCGGTGTCGGCGACTTGATCGAAGCAAACAAGCCTTGGCAAAAGCAATTGTTGTATGTAGGAGAGTAGGGTCTGCTATCCTATGGTCACCCCAAATTTTTGCTTTTTGCTTCACTGGTTTTTGACATATTGAGGCTGTGGGCCTGCCAATCAGACCCCCAGCCTGCTGTTCTCTCTACTAAATTAAAACTATGCACCCTAGGTGCATAACCAATTGGAAGTGGATCACCCTGTCAGCCCCTGTACCAGTGTACACTAGGTACCCAGGGCATTGGTGTACCCAAGGCCTGCCAGGGGCTGCAGCATGTATTATGCCACCCCAGGCTTGGCCTAACAATCTGACACAACTGGCTGATCACTCAGCTGGGGTAAGTTGGTGTAATCACCTCTTACTTAGGTGTAGTATACCTATACCTAACCCTAAATGGGACACCTGGTAACCTATAAGTCACTCCTATGGCAGGCCTTAACAATCCTGAAGGCAGAGTGCTTGGTTCCATGTGAGATGGTGCTCTGGCATGAGCTGAGCCTGTCTGCAGTGGTCGGAACAACTTCCTTCTACTGTTTCCAGATATCGTCATACCATATACTCTTAAGTGCATTATGAACCTCGCGGTTAAATGCTATCTTTGGTTTGGCTTTATCAAAACATGTCGAGTAAGGTGTCATACGAATTGGAATACTAACCCCTCGCCAATTCTGGCGACGGGGTTAGCATTCCACCCTTCTAGAGGGACACGACATGTACAGTACCTGAAACCCGGGTAAAATCAGACATAGCCTCAGCTCCACAAAATGGATGCTGCCACCACAGACACAAGTCTGCCCTCCTGCTGCTGGGAGTCCTTCCAGCTTGGGAGGTGTGGACAAAGGGTTTCCTGCCAGGGGAGGTGCGTGCACCACCCCAGACAGGATTTTGTGTATTGGTCAGGTAGGGCTTGAAAGAAACCAGACATGCCTGTGGCTCACAAGGAGCCTCGGTGCATATGCCAGTTCAAACCGGTCCTGGGGCACACCAGTCCCGGGCCTGGGGCGAGCTGGACAAAGGATTGGGGGTGTAACCACCCCCCTTCCTGGTCCCACCCATAGGGAGGGACCTAGCAGGTAGTCCGGCCCCTAGAATCCGAATAAAGGTAGGAGCTGTGTCCTAAGACTTCAGACATCCTGGAATCAACTTGAAACTAAGAAGAAGACGGGAACTTCGACATTCTGCTGCACAGAAGACTGAAGAAAATCTCCCCTGTGGTCAGGGAGTGACCACCTTGCTAACGCAAGCACCATCCAGCGAATCACCGTCTGCTTTGCCGCCGCCTCCCGCCGGAGCCCGAGCCCAGAGACTGACAAGACCTGGACCTCCAGACCTCTCACCGCCCGATCCACAGTCCCTGAAAGGAGGAGACCCGTGGAGGCACCGAGACACGTGGAGCCAGCCATCTTGGAACGACTACGACAAGCTGACAAGTGCAACAACCGAGGCTCCCTCCAAGTTGTGCTTTGGGTCCTGAGAAGCCCAACCCTCGAGCAGCATCTGCACCAAAGGTGAGCCCTCCAGCATCTCCACGATCTGCGTGGGGCCCTTCTGCATTTTGCCACTCGACGCGCCTAACCGGTTGCTGGCCCGCTGGCTAGTGGCCATCTTGGCGACGAAATCTACGACAAACACCGCTGGTCTGGTTGCTCCAGACTGGCCCTTGCTCCCCTCCAAAGGAGCAATCCCTCTGACCTTGCTGGTCAGAACCAACAGCTGATTTCCGAATCCTTCTACAATTGCTTTTGCCAAGGCTTGTTTGCTTCGATCAAGTCGCCGACACCGCCGACAGCGAGAGCCTGCGTGGGACAGCTCGTGAGCCGACTCCTGGACGTCGTCGACCTTCAGGGACCACGTGGCTGCGGAGACAAGCTACCCCTCATCACCTGTTTGCGCCCGACATCGCCTGGTACCCACCTGGTGCCACGCTGGTCACTGGCTAGTGACTGTGAACACTGTCCCCTCTGCTTACAGGTCTTCAACATCTCCGATCCACTCTTGGATCCACTGCATCTCTTCCCGACCGACCGCCTGCAGCACTTTTGTCTACAGGCCCCACGGAACAGATAGAAGAAACCCGACGCACTTCGAGGCCTATGCACCCGCTTCCTGTGGGTGAGGTAAAGCTGGCACACCTGTGCCCAAGTGTAGTATTACATCTCTAGTGCCTGTGTTCCAAATCTTAAGTTCCTAGGTCATCCGGAAGATTCCTTTTGCAGTAACTTTGTACTTTTTACGCACCCATTGAAACCTATGGGAGCACGCGTGTGACTATTTGCTCTGCACACGCCACCCGTGGACCTCCTGGTCACTAACTGACGTTAGCTCCTTGTAGGCCCAGCGATTCTAGAGGCCCTAGGCCTTTTCCCTTTTCTGTTCGTGGTACTTATACCACTATTTTAGTATATGGTTCGAGTGGCCACCAGGGCCTATCCATATAAAGTGCAACTTCTGTGTATTATGTGATAATCTTGTTTGACGATTTGTGCTCCTGTGCTCATAAAGAGACTAGGGGTTACTTTGAGAAATAAATACATATATATTTTGAATATATATCTGTGTGGTGTCCTTTCATTGGTATAAAAGGGGGTTACTATTGGTAAAACAGCTTGCTTAACACGCTTCACGAGTTTAGCCTCAAAGACTGCTTAGCCTACGCTACCACTAGGGCAGCTAGTCCAAAAAGGTTGACTTACAACCACACCATAAGGGTTGCTTGGCATGGTACAAGGTGGTCACTAGAACTAGTGAACAGCATATACCAGGCCAACTTCTCACATTGGTGAGCAGCGGTTGGATTTGAGCTTGCTGTGTTTTACCATTGTAATCTCTTGGTTACCAATTGAAAGATCACATAGGTACCTGTAGGTACATATAAAACAAGATTAGATATACATAAGTTCTACTGAACTTAGTTGTTGTAGAGCAAAGGGAGTAGCACACCCTGACTACAACTACTAGATAGGTTTAGTAGGTAAACCCAAGTGTAGGTAGATTGCAACACATCCACCCACGCTTAAGAGCAATGGCCGGGGCAGAGGGGTCCACTGTACCCATCTCTGTTGAGAGTGACCCCCAGAGGGCACCATCCAGCTTTGCTACCCTTAATCAGAATGAGCTCAGGCATTTGGCAACTCTTAGAGGCCTTAAACAGCCCAAGAACCCAAACTCTGCTGAGCTCAGAGAGCTCTTACAGAATGATGAGAATCAGAGAGCACTCAAGAAAGCTTCCCAGTTAGCCCCCTTAGGGACAGGAACAGGAGGCCCCCCTTCTAAAGATGCCACTGAAGTACCCCTTCCCAATAGTCACCCCTTAGATGGGATGCCTACCACAGAGGATGAGAGTGAAAAGGATACTGACAGTAGTGAGGATGAAGGGAGAACTAGCCCAGTGCCAAGTGTTATACTTGGCCCAGCTAAACCAAGGCTATTGGGGACTGACAGTGGGTTCAACCCACTGGATCTCCCCAGTGGACTTAACACAGGGCTGGGAAGGCAAAGGAATCGCTCAGGTGACTCCAATGCTTCCCATGGCTCTAGAGGCTCTCAAGGTCACTCCAGGAGAAGGATGACCACCCCTCAGAGGAGGGAACATGAGGCCAAGATGCAAGAGGCCCAGCTGAGGATCAGGAAGCAGGAGCTAGAAGTAGCCCTGATGGAAGAGAAACTTAGCAAGGCTAGACAGCATAAAGAGAGTGGGTCTATACCCACTGGTGGCAGCATTGTCCCTAAGGACAAAGATAGGGTTTTCGACAATAGAAACCTGTCTAAGGTTGTGCCCCCCTACAAAAGTGGGGATGACATCCACAAGTGGATAACTGCTCTTGAGAGAGCCTGCAAAGTACAGCAGGTTCCTGAAGATCAGTGGGCAGCAATCCTCTGGCTCTCCTTTGAAGGAAGAGGCAGAGACAGACTCCTCACTGTTAGAGAAGAGGATGTCAGAAACTACAGAGTCCTGAAGAGTGTTCTAGTTGATGGGTTAGGCTTAACCACTGAGCAGTACAGGTTAATGTTCAGAGACACCCAAAAGACACAGACTCAGGACTGGTCTGAATACATTGAATGTGCCACTAAGGCTTTGGAGGGTTGGTTGCTGGGAAGTAAGGTATCTGATTTTACAGGATTGTATAATTTGATGATGAGAGAACAGATTTTAAATAACTGTCAAAACCAGCAACTGCATCAACACTTGGTTGACTCTGATCTGACCTCTCCCCAAGAATTGGGAAAGAAGGCAGACAAATGGGTCAGAACCAGGGTTAAGCAAAAGAACCAGAACCAGGGCCAAGGGGGTGATCAGAAGAAAACAGACCAAAAGGGTGGAGATCAGAAACCTAAAGACCAGAAGTCTTCAACAGGGCCCCAAACTACTACTAAGGAGGGTGGGTCCCAACAGTCCAAAAAGAAGAAAGAAGGTCAAAAGAAACCCTGGTGCAATCATTGTAAAAATACAACTCACTGGACTAGTGATTGCAAAAAGGGTGGAGCCCCCAACACTGTTGCCCCTAAGGCACCTGCTCCCAGTACTACTGTTAGCAGTGTTGGTCCCCAGACAAAGGGTGTAGTGGGAATCACTATGGGAACTGAAGGAGATTCTGACTTAGACAGAACCCTTACACAGGCAGTCTTGATCTGTGATGGCGACATTGATTTGTCCCTGACTGTGAGCCCCAGTAACCTGGGCAAGTACAGACAGACTCCTTTAATTAATGACAAAGTGGCTCAAGCCTACAGGGACACATGTGCCAGTGTCACTATGGTGACACCAGGCTTTGTGGACCCTGGACAGTACATACCAGGTGAGAACTACCTGGTGACCAATGCCAGCAATGCCACTACTTCACACAGTGTGGCAGTTGTTAACTTCTCATGGGGAGGGGTAACTGGCCTCAAAAGGGTTGTGGTTAGTGCAGACCTCCCAGTAGAATGTTTGTTGGGCAATGACCTAGAGAGTTCTCTATGGTCAGAAGTGGAGTACAGGACTCATGCAGAGATGTTAGGTATATCATCACATGTCCTTGCTGTGACCAGGTCACAGGCCAAAAAGTGCCTCACTGAACCACAGGTCTTGGATCCTGGAACAATGGACCAAGCACCTACCAAGAAGAAGAACAGGAGGGTCAAGGCTGTGCCTTCCCCCCTGCCTCAGAGTGATGATCAGCCTTCCCAGGAAGCTGATCTAGAGGACCCTGAAGGAACTGTCCCTGAAGAGCTTGAACCTGATCAGGTTGAGTTTCTGGGGACAGGGGGACCTTCAAGGGCTGACTTGAGGCAGGCTCAGTTATCCTGTCCCTCTCTTGAACCCCTCAGACAGCTGGCTGCTGCTGAGGCTGCTGGGAATGCTCAAGGTACCCATAAAGTGTATTGGGATGAAGGGCTCCTTTATTCAGAGGCTAGAGACCCCAAGCCTGGTGCAACCAGGAGGTTGGTTATACCTCTGCAATTTAGGGGCTTCCTCCTTACCTTGGCCCATGATATTCCTTTAGCAGGACACCTAGGCCAGAACAAGACCTGGGACAGACTTGTCCCTCACTTTCACTGGCCCCATATGAATGAAGATACAAAGGAGTTTTGTCGCTCCTGTGTTACCTGCCAAGCCAGTGGCAAATCAGGTGGCACAACAAAGGCCCCCCTGATACCACTACCTGTGGTGGGGGTTCCCTTTGAAAGAGTGGGAATAGACATAGTGGGTCCCATGGATCCTCCCACTGCATCTGGGCACAGATTTATACTGGTGGTAGTGGATCATGCCACCAGGTATCCAGAGGCAATTCCCCTTAGGACCACTACAGCTCCTGTTGTGGCCAGGGCCCTGCTGGGAGTATTCTCCAGAGTGGGGTTTCCTAAGGAGGTAGTATCTGACAGAGGTACCAACTTTATGTCAGGATACTTGACAGCTATGTGGAAGGAATGTGGTGTCAACTACAAGTTCACCACCCCTTATCACCCACAATGCAATGGGCTTGTTGAGAGATTCAACAAGACCCTAAAGGGTATGATCAAAGGATTACCTGAAAAGCTCAGGCGAAGATGGGATATCCTTCTACCCTGCCTTCTGTTTGCTTACAGAGAGGTCCCACAAAAAGGAGTTGGCTACAGCCCCTTTGAATTGTTGTTTGGGCACCCTGTGAGAGGCCCACTGTGTTTGGTGAAGGAAGGATGGGAGTTACCTCTCAAAAAGCCTAAGCTAGACATAGTGGACTATGTACTTGGTCTCCGCTCCAGGATGGCTGAGTATATGGAGAAGGCATCTAAAAACCTTGAGGCAAGCCAGGCCTTACAGAAAGCTTGGCATGACCAAAAGGCTGTCTTGGTTGAGTATCAGCCAGGACAGAAGGTATGGGTGTTGGAGCCAGTGGCCCCAGCAGCACTCCAAGACAAATGGTCTGGACCCCATACAATCCTGGAAAAGAAGGGAGAGGTCACCTACTTGGTGGACCTAGGAACTCCCAGGAGTCCCCACAGGGTACTCCATGTTAACAGGCTTAAAGCATATGTTGACAGGGCAGACATGGGCTTGCTCATGGCTACAGATGAGGGACAGGAGGAAGAGAGTGACCCTCTCCCAGACCTGTTGTCTCAGAACCCTGAAGATGGCTCAGTTGAAGGAGTGACCCTTGGAGGCAACCTCACTGCCCATCAGCAGACTGAATGTAGACAGGTTCTACAATCATTTTCACATATGTTTTCCTTGATACCTAGTCAAACTGACTGGTGTACCCATGTTGTGGACACTGGTGACAGTCTGCCTGTAAAGAACAAACTTTACAGACAACCTGACCACGTCAGGGACTGTATAAAGGCTGAGGTACATAAAATGCTGGAATTAGGTGTCATTGAACCCTCAGAGAGCCCCTGGGCTAGCCCAGTGGTTCTGGTCCCCAAACCTCACACCAAAGATGGCAAGAGAGAGATGAGGTTCTGTGTGGACTACAGAGGACTCAATGCTGTCACCAGGACAGATGCACACCCTATTCCAAGGGCAGATGAGCTCATAGACAAACTAGCTTCTGCAAAGTTTTTGAGCACATTTGACTTGACAGCTGGCTATTGGCAAATCAGGTTAGCTGAGGAGTCTAAGGCCAAAACAGCATTCTCAACCCCAGGTGGGCATTATCAGTTTGTGGTGATGCCCTTTGGTCTGAAGAATGCACCTGCCACCTTCCAAAGGCTGGTGAACCAAGTCCTTACTGGGTTGGATGACTTTTGCGCAGCATATCTTGATGACATTGCTGTCTTTAGCTCCACCTGGGAGGATCACCTGATCCACCTGAAGAAGGCTCTTAAGGCTCTGCAAAGGGCAGGCCTCACTATCAAGGCTACTAAGTGCCAGATAGGGCAGAGTAAGGTTGTATATTTGGGCCACCTTGTAGGTGGAGGCCAAGTTCAACCACTGGAGAGTAAGATACAATCCATCAAGGACTGGTCCCCTCCAACCACCCAGACTCAAGTTCGAGCTTTCTTGGGCTTGACTGGGTACTACAGGAAGTTTGTTAAGAACTATGGGTCCATTGTGACTCCTCTTAATGATCTGACATCCAAGAAGATGCCCAAAAAGGTTCAGTGGACAGTAAGCTGTCAAAAGGCATTTGATGACCTGAAGGAGGCCATGTGCTCTGCACCTATCCTGAAAAGTCCTGACTACTCCAAAGAGTTTATTGTCCAAACAGATGCTTCTGAGTTGGGTGTGGGAGCTGTGCTGTCACAACTTAATGTAGATGGTCAAGACCAACCCATTGCTTTTATTAGCAGAAGGTTGACCCCCAGAGAGAAGAATTGGTCAGCTATTGAGAGGGAGGCCTTTGCTGTGGTGTGGGCCCTGAAGAAGCTGAGGCCATACTTGTTTGGCACTCACTTCAAGATTCAGACCGACCATAAGCCCCTCTTGTGGCTAAATCAGATGAAGGGTGAAAACCCCAAACTGCTTAGGTGGTCCATTTCCCTACAGGGGATGGACTTTACAGTGGAGCACCGGCCAGGTACTGACCATGGGAATGCAGATGGTCTCTCCAGGTACTTCCACTTAGGACATGAAGACGAGACTGGTCAAGGCTAGTTTAATGTCCCAGCGTTTGGGGGGGGGTTGTGTAGGAGAGTAGGGTCTGCTATCCTATGGTCACCCCAAATTTTTGCTTTTTGCTTCACTGGTTTTTGACATATTGAGGCTGTGGGCCTGCCAATCAGACCCCCAGCCTGCTGTTCTCTCTACTAAATTAAAACTATGCACCCTAGGTGCATAACCAATTGGAAGTGGATCACCCTGTCAGCCCCTGTACCAGTGTACACTAGGTACCCAGGGCATTGGTGTACCCAAGGCCTGCCAGGGGCTGCAGCATGTATTATGCCACCCCAGGCTTGGCCTAACAATCTGACACAACTGGCTGATCACTCAGCTGGGGTAAGTTGGTGTAATCACCTCTTACTTAGGTGTAGTATACCTATACCTAACCCTAAATGGGACACCTGGTAACCTATAAGTCACTCCTATGGCAGGCCTTAACAATCCTGAAGGCAGAGTGCTTGGTTCCATGTGAGATGGTGCTCTGGCATGAGCTGAGCCTGTCTGCAGTGGTCGGAACAACTTCCTTCTACTGTTTCCAGATATCGTCATACCATATACTCTTAAGTGCATTATGAACCTCGCGGTTAAATGCTATCTTTGGTTTGGCTTTATCAAAACATGTCGAGTAAGGTGTCATACGAATTGGAATACTAACCCCTCGCCAATTCTGGCGACGGGGTTAGCATTCCACCCTTCTAGAGGGACACGACATGTACAGTACCTGAAACCCGGGTAAAATCAGACATAGCCTCAGCTCCACAAAATGGATGCTGCCACCACAGACACAAGTCTGCCCTCCTGCTGCTGGGAGTCCTTCCAGCTTGGGAGGTGTGGACAAAGGGTTTCCTGCCAGGGGAGGTGCGTGCACCACCCCAGACAGGATTTTGTGTATTGGTCAGGTAGGGCTTGAAAGAAACCAGACATGCCTGTGGCTCACAAGGAGCCTCGGTGCATATGCCAGTTCAAACCGGTCCTGGGGCACACCAGTCCCGGGCCTGGGGCGAGCTGGACAAAGGATTGGGGGTGTAACCACCCCCCTTCCTGGTCCCACCCATAGGGAGGGACCTAGCAGGTAGTCCGGCCCCTAGAATCCGAATAAAGGTAGGAGCTGTGTCCTAAGACTTCAGACATCCTGGAATCAACTTGAAACTAAGAAGAAGACGGGAACTTCGACATTCTGCTGCACAGAAGACTGAAGAAAATCTCCCCTGTGGTCAGGGAGTGACCACCTTGCTAACGCAAGCACCATCCAGCGAATCACCGTCTGCTTTGCCGCCGCCTCCCGCCGGAGCCCGAGCCCAGAGACTGACAAGACCTGGACCTCCAGACCTCTCACCGCCCGATCCACAGTCCCTGAAAGGAGGAGACCCGTGGAGGCACCGAGACACGTGGAGCCAGCCATCTTGGAACGACTACGACAAGCTGACAAGTGCAACAACCGAGGCTCCCTCCAAGTTGTGCTTTGGGTCCTGAGAAGCCCAACCCTCGAGCAGCATCTGCACCAAAGGTGAGCCCTCCAGCATCTCCACGATCTGCGTGGGGCCCTTCTGCATTTTGCCACTCGACGCGCCTAACCGGTTGCTGGCCCGCTGGCTAGTGGCCATCTTGGCGACGAAATCTACGACAAACACCGCTGGTCTGGTTGCTCCAGACTGGCCCTTGCTCCCCTCCAAAGGAGCAATCCCTCTGACCTTGCTGGTCAGAACCAACAGCTGATTTCCGAATCCTTCTACAATTGCTTTTGCCAAGGCTTGTTTGCTTCGATCAAGTCGCCGACACCGCCGACAGCGAGAGCCTGCGTGGGACAGCTCGTGAGCCGACTCCTGGACGTCGTCGACCTTCAGGGACCACGTGGCTGCGGAGACAAGCTACCCCTCATCACCTGTTTGCGCCCGACATCGCCTGGTACCCACCTGGTGCCACGCTGGTCACTGGCTAGTGACTGTGAACACTGTCCCCTCTGCTTACAGGTCTTCAACATCTCCGATCCACTCTTGGATCCACTGCATCTCTTCCCGACCGACCGCCTGCAGCACTTTTGTCTACAGGCCCCACGGAACAGATAGAAGAAACCCGACGCACTTCGAGGCCTATGCACCCGCTTCCTGTGGGTGAGGTAAAGCTGGCACACCTGTGCCCAAGTGTAGTATTACATCTCTAGTGCCTGTGTTCCAAATCTTAAGTTCCTAGGTCATCCGGAAGATTCCTTTTGCAGTAACTTTGTACTTTTTACGCACCCATTGAAACCTATGGGAGCACGCGTGTGACTATTTGCTCTGCACACGCCACCCGTGGACCTCCTGGTCACTAACTGACGTTAGCTCCTTGTAGGCCCAGCGATTCTAGAGGCCCTAGGCCTTTTCCCTTTTCTGTTCGTGGTACTTATACCACTATTTTAGTATATGGTTCGAGTGGCCACCAGGGCCTATCCATATAAAGTGCAACTTCTGTGTATTATGTGATAATCTTGTTTGACGATTTGTGCTCCTGTGCTCATAAAGAGACTAGGGGTTACTTTGAGAAATAAATACATATATATTTTGAATATATATCTGTGTGGTGTCCTTTCATTGGTATAAAAGGGGGTTACTATTGGTAAAACAGCTTGCTTAACACGCTTCACGAGTTTAGCCTCAAAGACTGCTTAGCCTACGCTACCACTAGGGCAGCTAGTCCAAAAAGGTTGACTTACAACCACACCATAAGGGTTGCTTGGCATGGTACAAGGTGGTCACTAGAACTAGTGAACAGCATATACCAGGCCAACTTCTCACATTGTAGGAAAAGGAAATAAGCTGATGGTTCTGACCAGCAAGGTCAGAAGGACTGCTCCTTTGGAAGGGAGCAAGGGCCAGTCTGGAGCAACCAGACCAGCGGTGTATTTCTTGAAGTTCGTCGCCAAGATGGCTACTAGCCAGCGGGCCAGCAACCGGTTAGGCGCGTCGAGTGGCAAAATGCAGAAGGGCCCCACGCAGATCGTGGAGATGCTGGAGGGCTCACCTTTGGTGCAGATGCTGCTCGGGTGTTGGGCTTCTCAGATCCCAAAGCACAACTTGGAGGGAGCCTCGGTTGTTGCACTTGTCAGCTTGTCGTAGTCGTTCCAAGATGGCTGGCTCCACGTGTCTCGGTGCCTCCACGGGTCTCCTCTTTTCAGGGACTGTGGATCGGGCGGTGAGAGATCTGGAGGTCCAGGTCTTGTCAGTCTCTGGGCTCGGGCTCCGGCGGGAGGCGGCGGCAAAGCAGACGTTGATTCGCTGGATGGTGCTTGCGTTAGCAAGGTGGTCACTCCCTGACCACAGGGGAGATTGGCTTCAGTCCTCTGTGCAGCAGAGCGTCAAAGTTCCCGTCTTCTTCTTAGTGTTAAGTTGATTCCAGGATGTCTGAAGTCTTAGGACACAGCTCCTACCTTTAAGCGGATTCTAGGGGCCGGACTACCTGCTAGGTCCCTCCCTATGGGTGGGAGCAGGAAGGGGGGTGGTTACACCCCCAATCCTTTGTCCAGCTCGCCCCAGGCCCGGGACTGGTGTGCCCCAGGACCGGTTTGAACTGGCATATGCACCGAGGCTCCTTGTGAGCCCCAGGCATGTCTGGTTTCTTTCAAGCCCTACCTGACCAATACACAAAATCCTGTCTGGGGTGGTGCACGCACCTCCCTTGGCAGGAAACCCTTTGTCCACACCTCCCAAGCTGGAAGGACTCCCAGCAGCAGGAGGGCAGACTTGTGTCTGTGGTGGCAGCATCCATTTTGTGGAGCTGAGGCTATGTCTGATTTTACCCGGGTTTCAGGCACTGTACATGTCGTGTCCCTCTAGAAGGGTGGAATGCTAACCCCGTCGCCAGAATTTGCGAGGGGTTAGTATTCCAATTCGTATGACACCTTACTCGACATGTTTTGATAAAGCCAAACCAAAGATAGCATTTAACCGCGAGGTTCATAATGCACTTAAGAGTATATGGTATGACGATATCTGGAAACAGTAGAAGGAAGTTGTTCCGACCACTGCAGACAGGCTCAGCTCATGCCAGAGCACCATCTCACATGGAACCAAGCACTCTGCCTTCAGGATTGTTAAGGCCTGCCATAGGAGTGACTTATAGGTTACCAGGTGTCCCATTTAAGGTTATGTATAGGTATACTACACCTAAGTAAGAGGTGATTACACCAACTTACCCCAGCTGAGTGATCAGCCAGTTGTGTCAGATTGTTAGGCCAAGCCTGGGGTGGCATAATACATGCTTCAGCCCCTGGCATGCCTTGGGTACACCAATGCCCTGGGTACCTAGTGTACACTGGTACAGGGGCTGACAGGGTGATCCACTTCCAATTGGTTATGCACCTAGGGTGCATAGTTTTAATTTAGTAGAGAGAACAGCAGGCTGGGGGTCAGATTGGCAGGCCCACAGCCTCAATATGTCAAAAACCAGTGAAGCAAAAAGCAAAAATTTGGGGTGACCATAGGATAGCAGACCCTACTCTCCTACACAACCCCCCCCCAAACGCTGGGACATTAAACTAGCCTTGACCAGTCTCGTCTTCATGTCCTAAGTGGAAGTACCTGGAGAGACCATCTGCATTCCCATGGTCAGTACCTGGCCGGTGCTCCACTGTAAAGTCCATCCCCTGTAGGGAAATGGACCACCTAAGCAGTTTGGGGTTTTCACCCTTCATCTGATTTAGCCACAAGAGGGGCTTATGGTCGGTCTGAATCTTGAAGTGAGTGCCAAACAAGTATGGCCTCAGCTTCTTCAGGGCCCACACCACAGCAAAGGCCTCCCTCTCAATAGCTGACCAATTCTTCTCTCTGGGGGTCAACCTTCTGCTAATAAAAGCAATGGGTTGGTCTTGACCATCTACATTAAGTTGTGACAGCACAGCTCCCACACCCAACTCAGAAGCATCTGTTTGGACAATAAACTCTTTGGAGTAGTCAGGACTTTTCAGGATAGGTGCAGAGCACATGGCCTCCTTCAGGTCATCAAATGCCTTTTGACAGCTTACTGTCCACTGAACCTTTTTGGGCATCTTCTTGGATGTCAGATCATTAAGAGGAGTCACAATGGACCCATAGTTCTTAACAAACTTCCTGTAGTACCCAGTCAAGCCCAAGAAAGCTCGAACTTGAGTCTGGGTGGTTGGAGGGGACCAGTCCTTGATGGATTGTATCTTACTCTCCAGTGGTTGAACTTGGCCTCCACCTACAAGGTGGCCCAAATATACAACCTTACTCTGCCCTATCTGGCACTTAGTAGCCTTGATAGTGAGGCCTGCCCTTTGCAGAGCCTCAAGAGCCTTCTTCAGGTGGATCAGGTGATCCTCCCAGGTGGAGCTAAAGACAGCAATGTCATCCAGATATGCTGCGCAAAAGTCATCCAACCCAGTAAGGACTTGATTCACCAGCCTTTGGAAGGTGGCAGGTGCATTCTTCAGACCAAAGGGCATCACCACAAACTGGTAGTGCCCACCTGGGGTTGAGAATGCTGTTTTGGCCTTAGACTCCTCAGCTAATCTGATTTGCCAATAGCCAGCTGTTAAGTCAAATGTGCTCAAAAACTTTGCAGAAGCTAGTTTGTCTATGAGCTCATCTGCCCTTGGAATAGGGTGTGCATCTGTCCTGGTGACAGCATTGAGTCCTCTGTAATCCACACAGAACCTCATCTCTCTCTTGCCATCTTTGGTGTGAGGTTTGGGGACCAGAACCACTGGGCTAGCCCAGGGGCTCTCTGAAGGTTCAATGACACCTAATTCCAGCATTTTATGTACCTCAGCCTTTATACAGTCCCTGACGTGGTCAGGTTGTCTGTAAAGCTTGTTCTTTACAGGCAGACTGTCACCAGTGTCCACCACATGGGTACACCAGTCAGTTTGACTAGGTATCAAGGAAAACATATGTGAAAATGATTGTAGAACCTGTCTACATTCAGTCTGCTGATGGGCAGTGAGGTTGCCTCCAAGGGTCACTCCTTCAACTGAGCCATCTTCAGGGTTCTGAGACAACAGGTCTGGGAGAGGGTCACTCTCTTCCTCCTGTCCCTCATCTGTAGCCATGAGCAAGCCCATGTCTGCCCTGTCAACATATGCTTTGAGCCTGTTAACATGGAGTACCCTGTGGGGACTCCTGGGAGTTCCTAGGTCGACCAAGTAGGTGACCTCTCCCTTCTTTTCCAGGATTGTATGGGGTCCAGAACATTTGTCTTGGAGTGCTGCTGGGGCCACTGGCTCCAACACCCATACCTTCTGTCCTGGCTGATACTCAACCAAGACAGCCTTTTGGTCATGCCAAGCTTTCTGTAAGGCCTGGCTTGCCTCAAGGTTTTTGGATGCCTTCTCCATATACTCAGCCATCCTGGAGCGGAGACCAAGTACATAGTCCACTATGTCTAGCTTAGGCTTTTTGAGAGGTAACTCCCATCCTTCCTTCACCAAACACAGTGGGCCTCTCACAGGGTGCCCAAACAACAATTCAAAGGGGCTGTAGCCAACCCCCTTTTGTGGGACCTCTCTGTAAGCAAACAGAAGGCAGGGTAGAAGGATGTCCCATCTTCGCCTGAGCTTTTCAGGTAATCCTTTGATCATACCCTTTAGGGTCTTGTTGAATCTTTCAACAAGCCCATTGCATTGTGGGTGATAAGGGGTGGTGAACTTGTAGTTGACACCACATTCCTTCCACATAGCTGTTAAGTATCCTGACATAAAGTTGGTACCTCTGTCAGATACTACCTCCTTAGGAAACCCCACTCTGGAGAATACTCCCAGCAGGGCCCTGGCCACAACAGGAGCTGTAGTGGTCCTAAGGGGAATTGCCTCTGGATACCTGGTGGCATGATCCACTACCACCAGTATAAATCTGTGCCCAGATGCAGTGGGAGGATCCATGGGACCCACTATGTCTATTCCCACTCTTTCAAAGGGGACCCCCACCACAGGTAGTGGTATCAGGGGGGCCTTTGTTGTGCCACCTGATTTGCCACTGGCTTGGCAGGTAACACAGGAGCGACAAAACTCCTTTGTATCTTCATTCATATGAGGCCAGTGAAAGTGAGGGACAAGTCTGTCCCAGGTCTTATTCTGGCCTAGGTGTCCTGCTAAGGGAATATCATGGGCCAAGGTAAGAAGGAAGCCCCTAAATTGCAGAGGTATAACCAACCTCCTGGTTGCACCAGGCTTGGGGTCTCTAGCCTCTGAATAAAGGAGCCCTTCATCCCAATACACTTTATGGGTACCTTGAGCATTCCCAGCAGCCTCAGCAGCAGCCAGCTGTCTGAGGGGTTCAAGAGAGGGACAGGATAACTGAGCCTGCCTCAAGTCAGCCCTTGAAGGTCCCCCTGTCCCCAGAAACTCAACCTGATCAGGTTCAAGCTCTTCAGGGACAGTTCCTTCAGGGTCCTCTAGATCAGCTTCCTGGGAAGGCTGATCATCACTCTGAGGCAGGGGGGAAGGCACAGCCTTGACCCTCCTGTTCTTCTTCTTGGTAGGTGCTTGGTCCATTGTTCCAGGATCCAAGACCTGAGGTTCAGTGAGGCACTTTTTGGCCTGTGACCTGGTCACAGCAAGGACATGTGATGATATACCTAACATCTCTGCATGAGTCCTGTACTCCACTTCTGACCATAGAGAACTCTCTAGGTCATTGCCCAACAAACATTCTACTGGGAGGTCTGCACTAACCACAACCCTTTTGAGGCCAGTTACCCCTCCCCATGAGAAGTTAACAACTGCCACACTGTGTGAAGTAGTGGCATTGCTGGCATTGGTCACCAGGTAGTTCTCACCTGGTATGTACTGTCCAGGGTCCACAAAGCCTGGTGTCACCATAGTGATACTGGCACATGTGTCCCTGTAGGCTTGAGCCACTTTGTCATTAATTAAAGGAGTCTGTCTGTACTTGCCCAGGTTACTGGGGCTCACAGTCAGGGACAAATCAATGTCCCCATCACAGATCAAGACTGCCTGTGTCAGGGTTCTGTCTAAGTCAGAATCTCCTTCAGTTCCCATAGTGATTCCCACTACACCCTTTGTCTGGGGACCAACACTGCTAACAGTAGTACTGGGAGCAGGTGCCTTAGGGGCAACAGTGTTGGGGGCTCCACCCTTTTTGCAATCACTAGTCCAGTGAGTTGTATTTTTGCAATGATTGCACCAGGGTTTCTTTTGACCTTCTTTCTTCTTTTTGGACTGTTGTTGGGACCCACCCTCCTTAGCAGTAGTTTGGGGCCCTGTTGAAGACTTCTGGTCTTTAGATTTCTGATCTCCACCCTTTTGGTCTGTTTTCTTCTGATCACCCCCTTGGCCCTGGTTCTGGTTCTTTTGCTTAACCCTGGTTCTGACCCATTTGTCTGCCTTCTTTCCCAATTCTTGGGGAGAGGTCAGATCAGAGTCAACCAAGTGTTGATGCAGTTGCTGGTTTTGACAGTTGTTTAAAATCTGTTCTCTCATCATCAAATTATACAATCCTGTAAAATCAGATACCTTACTTCCCAGCAACCAACCCTCCAAAGCCTTAGTGGCACATTCAACATATTCAGACCAGTCCTGAGTCTGTGTCTTTTGGGTGTCTCTGAACATTAACCTGTACTGTTTAGTGGTTAAGCCTAACCCATCTACCAGAACACTCTTCAGGACTCTGTAGTTTCTGACATCCTCTTCTCTAACAGTGAGGAGTCTGTCTCTGCCTCTTCCTTCAAAGGAGAGCCAGAGGATTGCTGCCCACTGGTCTTCAGGAACCTGCTGTACTTTGCAGGCTCTCTCAAGAGCAGTTATCCATTTGTGGATGTCATCCCCACTTTTGTAGGGGGGCACAACCGTAGACAGGTTCCTATTGTCAAAGACCCTATCTTTGTCCTTAGGGACAATGCTGCCACCAGTGGGTATAGACCCACTCTCTCTAGGTTGCCTAGCCTTGTTCAGTTTTTCTTCCATCAGGGCTACTTCTAGCTCCTGCTTCCTGATCCTTAGCTGGGCTTCCTGCATTCTGGCCTCATGTTCCCTCCTCTGAGGGGTGGTCAGTCTCCTTCTGGAGTGACCTTGAGAGCCTCTAGAGCCATGGGAAGCATTGGAGTCACCTGAGCGATTCCTTTGCCTTCCAAGCCCTGTGTTAAGTCCACTGGGGAGATCCAATGGGGTGAACCCACTGTCAGTCCCCAATAGCCTTAGTTTAGCTGGGCCAAGTATAACACTTGGCACTGGGCTAGTTCTCCCTTCATCCCCACTCACATCTGTATCCCCATCACTTTCTTCCTCTGTGGTAGGCATCCCATCTAAGGGGTGACTATTGGAAGGGGGTACCTCTGTGGCATCTTCAGAAGGGGGGCCTCCTGTTCCTGTCCCTAAGGGGGCTAACTGGGAAGCTTTCTTGAGTTCTCTCTGATTCTCATCATTCTGTAAGAGTTCTCTGAGCTCAGCAGAGTTAGGGTTCTTGGGCTGTTTAAGGCCTCTAAGAGTTGCCAAATGCCTGAGCTCATTCTGATTAAGGGTAGCAAAGCTGGATGGTGCCCTCTGGGGGTCACTCTCAACAGAGATGGGTACAGTGGACCCCTCTGCCCCGGCCATTGCTCTTAAGTGTGGGTGGATGTGTTGCAATCTACCTACACTTGGGTTTACCTACTAAACCTATCTAGTAGTTGTAGTCAGGGTGTGCTACCCCCTTTGCTCTACAACAACTAAGTTCAGTAGAACTTATGTATATCTAATCTTGTTTTATATGTACCTACAGGTACCTATGTGATCTTTCAATTGGTAACCAAGAGATTACAATGGTAAAACACAGCAAGCTCAAATCCAACCGCTGCTCACCAATGTGAGAAGTTGGCCTGGTATATGATGCTCACTAGTTAAAGTGATCACCTTGTACCATGCCAAGCAACCCTTATGGTGTGGTTGTAAGTCAACCTTTTCGGACTAGCTGCCCTAGTGGTAGCGTAGGCTAAGCAGTCTTTGAGGCTAAACTCGTGAAGCGTGTTAAGCCAGCTGTTTTACCAAATGCAACCCCCTTTTATACCAATGAAAGGACACCACACAGATATATATTCAAAATATATATGTATTTATTTCTCAAAGTAACCCCTAGTCTCTTTATGAGCACAGGAGCACAAATCGTCAAACAAGATTATCACAGAATACACAGAAGTTGCACTTTATATGGATAGGCCCTGGTGGCCACTCGAACCATATACTAAAATAGTGGTATAAGTACCACGAACAGAAAAGGGAAAAGGCCTAGGGCCTCTAGAATCGCTGGGCCTACAAGGAGCTAACGTCAGTTAGTGACCAGGAGGTCCACGGGTGGCGTGTGCAGAGCAAATAGTCACACGCGTGCTCCCATAGGTTTCAATGGGTGCGTAAAAAGTACAAAGTTACTGCAAAGAGGATCTTCCGGATGGACTAGGAACTCAAGATTTGGAACACAGGCACTAGAGATGTAATACTACACTTGGGCACAGGTGTGCCAGCTTTACCTCACCCACAGGAAGCGGGGGCATAGGCCTCGAAGTGCGTCGGGTTTCTTCTATCTGTTCCGTGGAGCTTGAAGACAAAGATGCTGCAGGCGGTCGGTCCGGGAGAGATGCAGTGGATCCAAGAGTGGATCGGAGACGTTGAAGACCTGTAAGCAGAGGGGACAGTGTTCACAGTCACTAGCCAGTGACCAGCGTGGCACCAGGTGGGTACCAGGCAATGTCGGGTGCAAACAGGAAGAAAGGTGTAGCTTGTCTCTGCAGCCACGTGGTCCCTGGAGGTCGACGACGTCCAGGAGTCGAGTCACGAGCTGTCCCACGCAGGCTCTCGCTGTCGGCGGTGTCGGCGACTTGATCGAAGCAAACAAGCCTTGGCAAAAGCAATTGTTGTAGGAAAAGGAAATAAGCTGATGGTTCTGACCAGCAAGGTCAGAAGGACTGCTCCTTTGGAGGGGAGCAAGGGCCAGTCTGGAGCAACCAGACCAGTGGTGTATTTCTTGAAGTTCGTCGCCAAGATGGCTACTAGCCAGCGGGCCAGCAACCGGTTAGGTGCGTCGAGTGGCAAAATGCAGAAGGGCCCCACGCAGATCGTGGAGATGCTGGAGGGCTCACCTTTGGTGCAGATGCTGCTCGGGTGTTGGGCTTCTCAGATCCCAAAGCACAACTTGGAGGGAGCCTCGGTTGTTGCACTTGTCAGCTTGTCGTAGTCGTTCCAAGATGGCTGGCTCCACGTGTCTCGGTGCCTCCACGGGTCTCCTCTTTTCAGGGACTGTGGATCGGGCGGTGAGAGGTCTGGAGGTCCAGGTCTTGTCAGTCTCTGGGCTCGGGCTCCGGCGGGAGGCGGCGGCAAAGCAGACGTTGATTCGCTGGATGGTGCTTGCGTTAGCAAGGTGGTCACTCCCTGACCACAGGGGAGATTGGCTTCAGTCCTCTGTGCAGCAGAGCGTCGAAGTTCCCGTCTTCTTCTTAGTGTTAAGTTGATTCCAGGATGTCTGAAGTCTTAGGACACAGCTCCTACCTTTAAGCGGATTCTAGGGGCCGGACTACCTGCTAGGTCCCTCCCTATGGGTGGGACCAGGAAGGGGGGTGGTTACACCCCCAATCCTTTGTCCAGCTCGCCCCAGGCCCGGGACTGGTGTGCCCCAGGACCGGTTTGAACTGGCATATGCACCGAGGCTCCTTGTGAGCCCCAGGCATGTCTGGTTTCTTTCAAGCCCTACCTGACCAATACACAAAATCCTGTCTGGGGTGGTGCACGCACCTCCCCTGGCAGGAAACCCTTTGTCCACACCTCCCAAGCTGGAAGGACTCCCAGCAGCAGGAGGGCAGACTTGTGTCTGTGGTGGCAGCATCCATTTTGTGGAGCTGAGGCTATGTCTGATTTTACCCGGGTTTCAGGCACTGTACATGTCGTGTCCCTCTAGAAGGGTGGAATGCTAACCCCGTCGCCAGAATTGGCGAGGGGTTAGTATTCCAATTCGTATGACACCTTACTCGACATGTTTTGATAAAGCCAAACCAAAGTTAGCATTTAACCGCGAGGTTCATAATGCACTTAAGAGTATATGGTATGACGATATCTGGAAACAGTAGAAGGAAGTTGTTCCGACCACTGCAGACAGGCTCAGCTCATGCCAGAGCACCATCTCACATGGAACCAAGCACTCTGCCTTCAGGATTGTTAAGGCCTGCCATAGGAGTGACTTATAGGTTACCAGGTGTCCCATTTAAGGTTAGGTATAGGTATACTACACCTAAGTAAGAGGTGATTACACCAACTTACCCCAGCTGAGTGATCAGCCAGTTGTGTCAGATTGTTAGGCCAAGCCTGGGGTGGCATAATACATGCTTCAGCCCCTGGCATGCCTTGGGTACACCAATGCCCTGGGTACCTAGAGTACACTGGTACAGGGGCTGACAGGGTGATCCACTTCCAATTGGTTATGCACCTAGGGTGCATAGTTTTAATTTAGTAGAGAGAACAGCAGGCTGGGGGTCTGATTGGCAGGCCCACAGCCTCAATATGTCAAAAACCAGTGAAGCAAAAAGCAAAAATTTGGGGTGACCACAGGATAGCAGACCCTACTCTCCTACAATCTACAATAGAGTTCTTAGGCATTGAGCTTGATTCTGTTCAGAGATGTTTTAGGCTACCTATGGACAAGGTTAATAAATTCAGGGCCGCTTTACAGTTGCGCTTGGACAAACAGAAGGTTACACTACGACAGCTACAGCAGACAGTGGGGCAACTGAACTTTGCTTTGAGGGTCATTCCAATGGCTAGACCTTTTTCCAGATCCATCTCCCAAACCATGGCGGGCCTCAAAGAGAAGCATCACCACACAAGGCTGTCAGCGGAGGTTCGGCAGGACATGCGTATTTGGATGGCATTCCTGCAGGATTTCAATGGCAGAGTAGTGTGGCCCGGTCCGCCCACTGCGTCCGCGGAATTGGGTTTATTGACTGACGCCGCGGGCAGTGAGGGATTTGGTGCCATACTCGGTAATGAGTGGGTGGCGCAACGTTGGCCGGCATGGTGGGTGGAGTGTGGCCTAACAGGTAACATTGGTTTCCTCGAGCTTTTCGCTATATGGGTGGCTTTGACGGTGTGGCCAGAACAAATGCGTGATCAGTCAGTAGTGTTCTGGTCAGACAACATGACCGTGGTGGAATGCATCAACCAGCAAGCGGCACGATGTAAAATGATTCTTCGTCTCTTGAAGGAGATTGTTCTCACATGTATGAAATTGAATGTGCAGTTTAGGGCTAAACACGTGCCTGGTGTCCTTAATCATGCTGCTGATGCCCTTTCTCGCTTTAAGACGCAGGTGTTCAGGGCTCACCTCCCAACAGCGGCAGAGTATGCCACCCTCTTCCCAGAACGACTGTGGCAGATTGGTGCCCCCACCTACCGGACCTCGTGGCAGCCAGCTTAGCACCCAGGACCAGGAAAGCATATGAAGGGGCGTTTTGGTAATATTGTTCATTCTTGGGTGCAGGGTGGGCTGAGCGGTGGCACGACTCTGGGGCTCTCATTGCATACTTAGGTTGTTTAAGGCTTAACGGGCGTCCGGCAGCTGCAGTGAAGAGACAGGTGGCGGCAATTTCCTTTTTCGCTCAGATTAGCAACAAGGGCGACCCCACTAACAGTTTCATTGTGAGGAAGGCTCTGAAGGGGTGGCAACGCCTACAAGGGTCGGCCCCAGACACGAGGCAGCCGATTGGGGTGGAGCTTCTAAAGGCAATACTGGCAGCTCTCCCCGCAATCTGCAACTCATCAGGGGGAAGTCCTGTTATTCGCTGCAGCCTTTTCGTTGGCCTTTTACGGCGCTTTTCGAATTGGGGAGCTGGTGGCCCAAAGCAAAATTGACATACGCGGCGGATTGCAGTTTGAATCCATTAAGATCAGGGCCGACACCTTATTAATAACGATCAAGAAGTCCAAAACCGATCAGGAGGCCCGGGGGGATGGGGTGGTTCTCCATCGGGCGCAAGGTAACCCATGCTGTCCGTTAGCACACGTGGAGAGCTACTTACAGGTTAGACCACTTAACAAAGGTGGGCCTTTCCTGATACATGCGGACGGGGTCCCGCTGACACGATTCCAATTCAAAAGGGTCTTGGACATGGCAATTCTGCAGTCAGGTCAGAATCCTGACAGTTTTGGTACCCACTCCTTTAGGATAGGGGCGGCCACTGAAGCAGCGGCAAGGGGCCTATCAGGCAGTGATGTACAAAGGATAGGGAGATGGGTGTCCAACTGTTACGTGCGCCTACACATGTTGTGACTGGGATTGCCGCACTACGCTAATGCTTGGTTTCCTCTGCTTCCATTACAGTTTCTCAAGCCTGGCACGCAGGGGGGAAACTTTGGACACGGCACCAGCACTATCCGGCTACACTGACATCATCTCCACGAGAGAAAAGGCTGCAGATTGTGTGGATATTAGGACATTCATATGTAAGGCGTCTGTCTAACCTTTTTTCTACAGGTGGCTATAGGGAAAGAGCAGGGCAAGCGGGTTTTGAGATAGAATGCCATGGGAAAGGGGGGCTATGTTTCGATCAGTTCAGGGGTTTCGTACTGGACCTGTTAAGAAAAAGGGGTCCACCTCCTAATATAATCATACTGCACTTGGGGGGGAATGTGAGAAGTTGGCCTGGTATATGCTGTTCACTAGTTCTAGTGACCACCTTGTACCATGCCAAGCAACCCTTATGGTGTGGTTGTAAGTCAACCTTTTTGGACTAGCTGCCCTAGTGGTAGCGTAGGCTAAGCAGTCTTTGAGGCTAAACTCGTGAAGCGTGTTAAGCCAGCTGTTTTACCAAATGCAACCCCCTTTTATACCAATGAAAGGACACCACACAGATATATATTCAAAATATATATGTATTTATTTATCAAAGTTACCCCTAGTCTCTTTATGAGCACAGGAGCACAAATCGTCAAACAAGATTATCACAGAATACACAGAAGTTGCACTTTATATGGATAGGCCCTGGTGGCCACTCAAACCATATACTAAAATAGTGGTATAAGTACCACGAACAGAAAAGGGAAAAGGCCTAAGGCCTCTAGAATCGCTGGGCCTACAAGGAGCTAACGTCAGTTAGTGACCAGGAGGTCCACGGGTGGCGTGTGCAGAGCAAATAGTCACACGCGTGCTCCCATAGGTTTCAATGGGTGCGTAAAAAGTACAAAGTTACTGCAAAAGGAATCTTCCGGATGGACTAGGAACTCAAGATTTGGAACACAGGCACTAGAGATGTAATACTACACTTGGGCACAGGTGTGCCAGCTTTACCTCACCCACAGGAAGCGGGTGCATAGGCCTCGAAGTGCGTCGGGTTGCTTCTATCTGTTCCGTGGAGCTTGAAGACAAAGATGCTGCAGGCGGTCGGTCCGGGAGAGATGCAGTGGATCCAAGAGTGGATCGGAGATGTTGAAGACCTGTAAGCAGAGGGGACAGTGTTCACAGTCACTAGCCAGTGACCAGCGTGGCACCAGGTGGGTACCAGGCGATGTCGGGTGCAAACAGGTGATGAGGGGTAGCTTGTCTCCGCAGCCACGTGGTCCCTGAAGGTCGACGACGTCCAGGAGTCGGCTCACGAGCTGTCCCACGCAGGCTCTCGCTGTCGGCGGTGTCGGCGACTTGATCGAAGCAAACAAGCCTTGGCAAAAGCAATTGCAGGAGGATTCGGAAATCAGCTGTTGGTTCTGACCAGCAAGGTCAGAGGGATTGCTCCTTTGGAGGGGAGCAAGGGCCAGTCTGGAGCAACCAGACCAGCGGTGTTTGTCGTAGATTTCGTCGCCAAGATGGCCACTAGCCAGCGAGCCAGCAACCGGTTAGGCGCGTCGAGTGGCAAAATGCAGAAGGGCCCCACGCAGATCGTGGAGATGCTGGAGGGCTCACCTTTGGTGCAGATGCTGCTCGAGGGTTGGGCTTCTCAGGACCCAAAGCACAACTTGGAGGGAGCCTCGGTTGTTGCACTGGTCAGCTTGTCGTAGTCGTTCCAAGATGGCTGGCTCCACGTGTCTCGGTGCCTCCACGGGTCTCCTCTTTTCAGGGACTGTGGATCGGGCGGTGAGAGGTCTGGAGGTCCAGGTCTTGTCAGTCTCTGGGCTCGGGCTCCGGCGGGAGGCGGCGGCAAAGCAGACGGTGATTCGCTGGATGGTGCTTGCGTTAGCAAGGTGGTCACTCCCTGACCACAGGGGAGATTTTCTTCAGTCTTCTGTGCAGCAGAATGTCGAAGTTCCCGTCTTCTTCTTAGTTTCAAGTTGATTCCAGGATGTCTGAAGTCTTAGGACACAGCTCCTACCTTTATTCGGATTCTAGGGGCCGGACTACCTGCTAGGTCCCTCCCTATGGGTGGGACCAGGAAGGGGGGTGGTTACACCCCCAATCCTTTGTCCAGCTCGCCCCAGGCCCGGGACTGGTGTGCCCCAGGACCGGTTTGAACTGGCATATGCCCCGAGGCTCCTTGTGAGCCACAGGCATGTCTGGTTTCTTTCAAGCCCTACCTGACCAATACACAAAATCCTGTCTGGGGTGGTGCACGCACCTCCCCTGGCAGGAAACCCTTTGTCCACACCTCCCAAGCTGGAAGGACTCCCAGCAGCAGGAGGGCAGACTTGTGTCTGTGGTGGCAGCATCCATTTTGTGGAGCTGAGGCTATGTCTGATTTTACCCGGGTTTCAGGCACTGTACATGTCGTGTCCCTCTAGAAGGGTGGAATGCTAACCCCGTCGCCAGAATTGGCGAGGGGTTAGTATTCCAATTCGTATGACACCTTACTCGACATGTTTTGATAAAGCCAAACCAAAGATAGCATTTAACCGCGAGGTTCATAATGCACTTAAGAGTATATGGTATGACGATATCTGGAAACAGTAGAAGGAAGTTGTTCCGACCACTGCAGACAGGCTCAGCTCATGCCAGAGCACCATCTCACATGGAACCAAGCACTCTGCCTTCAGGATTGTTAAGGCCTGCTATAGGAGTGACTTATAGGTTACCAGGTGTCCCATTTAAGGTTAGGTATAGGTATACTACACCTAAGTAAGAGGTGATTACACCAACTTACCCCAGCTGAGTGATCAGCCAGTTGTGTCAAATCGTTAGGCCAAGCCTGGGGTGGCATAATACATGCTGCAGCCCTTGGCAGGCCTTGGGTACACCAATGCCCTGGGTACCTAGTGTACACTGGTACAGGGGCTGACAGGGTGATCCACTTCCAATTGGTTATGCACCTAGGGTGCATAGTTTTAATTTAGTAGAGAGAACAGCAGGCTGGGGGTCTGATTGGCAGGCCCACAGCCTCAATATGTCAAAAACCAGTGAAGCAAAAAGCAAAAATTTGGGGTGACCATAGGATAGCAGACCCTACTCTCCTACACAACCCCCCCCCAAACGCTGGGACATTAAACTAGCCTTGACCAGTCTCGTCTTCATGTCCTAAGTGGAAGTACCTGGAGAGACCATCTGCATTCCCATGGTCAGTACCTGGCCGGTGCTCCACTGTAAAGTCCATCCCCTGTAGGGAAATGGACCACCTAAGCAGTTTGGGGTTTTCACCCTTCATCTGATTTAGCCACAAGAGGGGCTTATGGTCGGTCTGAATCTTGAAGTGAGTGCCAAACAAGTATGGCCTCAGCTTCTTCAGGGCCCACACCACAGCAAAGGCCTCCCTCTCAATAGCTGACCAATTCTTCTCTCTGGGGGTCAACCTTCTGCTAATAAAAGCAATGGGTTGGTCTTGACCATCTACATTAAGTTGTGACAGCACAGCTCCCACACCCAACTCAGAAGCATCTGTTTGGACAATAAACTCTTTGGAGTAGTCAGGACTTTTCAGGATAGGTGCAGAGCACATGGCCTCCTTCAGGTCATCAAATGCCTTTTGACAGCTTACTGTCCACTGAACCTTTTTGGGCATCTTCTTGGATGTCAGATCATTAAGAGGAGTCACAATGGACCCATAGTTCTTAACAAACTTCCTGTAGTACCCAGTCAAGCCCAAGAAAGCTCGAACTTGAGTCTGGGTGGTTGGAGGGGACCAGTCCTTGATGGATTGTATCTTACTCTCCAGTGGTTGAACTTGGCCTCCACCTACAAGGTGGCCCAAATATACAACCTTACTCTGCCCTATCTGGCACTTAGTAGCCTTGATAGTGAGGCCTGCCCTCTGCAGGGCCTCAAGAGCCTTCTTCAGGTGGATCAGGTGATCCTCCCAGGTGGAGCTAAAGACAGCAATGTCATCCAGATATGCTGCACAAAAGTCATCCAACCCAGTAAGGACTTGGTTCACCAGCCTTTGGAAGGTGGCAGGTGCATTCTTCAGACCAAAGGGCATCACCACAAACTGATAATGCCCACCTGGGGTTGAGAATGCTGTTTTGGCCTTAGACTCCTCAGCTAATCTGATTTGCCAATAGCCAGCTGTTAAGTCAAATGTGCTCAAACTTTGCAGAAGCTAGTTTGTCTATGAGCTCATCTGCCCTTGGAATAGGGTGTGCATCTGTCCTGGTGACAGCATTGAGTCCTCTGTAATCCACACAGAACCTCATCTCTCTCTTGCCATCTTTGGTGTGAGGTTTGGGGACCAGAACCACTGGGCTAGCCCAGGGGCTCTCTGAGGGTTCAATGACACCTAATTCCAGCATTTTATGTACCTCAGCCTTTATACAGTCCCTGACGTGGTCAGGTTGTCTGTAAAGTTTGTTCTTTACAGGCAGACTGTCACCAGTGTCCACAACATGGGTACACCAGTCAGTTTGACTAGGTATCAAGGAAAACATATGTGAAAATGATTGTAGAACCTGTCTACATTCAGTCTGCTGATGGGCAGTGAGGTTGCCTCCAAGGGTCACTCCTTCAACTGAGCCATCTTCAGGGTTCTGAGACAACAGGTCTGGGAGAGGGTCACTCTCTTCCTCCTGTCCCTCATCTGTAGCCATGAGCAAGCCCATGTCTGCCCTGTCAACATATGCTTTAAGCCTGTTAACATGGAGTACCCTGTGGGGACTCCTGGGAGTTCCTAGGTCCACCAAGTAGGTGACCTCTCCCTTCTTTTCCAGGATTGTATGGGGTCCAGACCATTTGTCTTGGAGTGCTGCTGGGGCCACTGGCTCCAACACCCATACCTTCTGTCCTGGCTGATACTCAACCAAGACAGCCTTTTGGTCATGCCAAGCTTTCTGTAAGGCCTGGCTTGCCTCAAGGTTTTTAGATGCCTTCTCCATATACTCAGCCATCCTGGAGCGGAGACCAAGTACATAGTCCACTATGTCTAGCTTAGGCTTTTTGAGAGGTAACTCCCATCCTTCCTTCACCAAACACAGTGGGCCTCTCACAGGGTGCCCAAACAACAATTCAAAGGGGCTGTAGCCAACTCCTTTTTGTGGGACCTCTCTGTAAGCAAACAGAAGGCAGGGTAGAAGGATATCCCATCTTCGCCTGAGCTTTTCAGGTAATCCTTTGATCATACCCTTTAGGGTCTTGTTGAATCTCTCAACAAGCCCATTGCATTGTGGGTGATAAGGGGTGGTGAACTTGTAGTTGACACCACATTCCTTCCACATAGCTGTCAAGTATCCTGACATAAAGTTGGTACCTCTGTCAGATACTACCTCCTTAGGAAACCCCACTCTGGAGAATACTCCCAGCAGGGCCCTGGCCACAACAGGAGCTGTAGTGGTCCTAAGGGGAATTGCCTCTGGATACCTGGTGGCATGATCCACTACCACCAGTATAAATCTGTGCCCAGATGCAGTGGGAGGATCCATGGGACCCACTATGTCTATTCCCACTCTTTCAAAGGGGACCCCCACCACAGGTAGTGGTATAAGGGGGGCCTTTGTTGTGCCACCTGATTTGCCACTGGCTTGGCAGGTAACACAGGAGCGACAAAACTCCTTTGTATCTTCATTCATATGAGGCCAGTGAAAGTGAGGGACAAGCCTGTCCCAAGTCTTGTTCTGGCCTAAGTGTCCTGCTAAAGGAATGTCATGGGCCAAGGTAAGAAGGAAGCCCCTAAATTGCAGAGGTATGACCAACCTCCTGGTTGCACCAGGCTTGGGGTCTCTAGCCTCTGAATAAAGGAGCCCTTCATCCCAATACACTTTATGGGTACCTTGAGCATTCCCAGCAGCCTCAGCAGCAGCCAGCTGTCTGAGGGGTTCAAGAGAGGGACAGGATAACTGAGCCTGCCTCAAGTCAGCCCTTGAAGGTCCCCCTGTCCCCAGAAACTCAACCTGATCAGGTTCAAGCTCTTCAGGGACAGTTCCTTCAGGGTCCTCTAGATCAGCTTCCTGGGAAGGCTGATCATCACTCTGAGGCAGGGGGGAAGGCACAGCCTTGACCCTCCTGTACTTTCTTGGTAGGTGCTTGGTCCATTGTTCCAGGATCCAAGACCTGTGGTTCAGTGAGGCACTTTTTGGCCTGTGACCTGGTCACAGCAAGGACATGTGATGATATACCTAACATCTCTGCATGAGTCCTGTACTCCACTTCTGACCATAGAGAACTCTCTAGGTCATTGCCCAACAAACATTCTACTGGGAGGTCTGCACTAACCACAACCCTTTTGAGGCCAGTTACCCCTCCCCATGAGAAGTTAACAACTGCCACACTATGTGAAGTAGTGGCATTGCTGGCATTGGTCACCAGGTAGTTCTCACCTGGTATGTACTGTCCAGGGTCCACAAAGCCTGGTGTCACCATAGTGACACTGGCACATGTGTCCCTGTAAGCTTGAGCCACTTTTTCATTTATTAAAGGAGTCTGTCTGTACTTGCCCAGGTTACTGGGGCTCACAGTCAGGGACAAATCAATGTCCCCATCACAGATCAAGACTGCCTGTGTAAGGGTTCTGTCTAAGTCAGAATCTCCTTCAGTTCCCATAGTGATTCCCACTACACCCTTTGTCTGGGGACCAACACTGCTAACAGTAGTACTGGGAGCAGGTGCCTTAGGGGCAACAGTGTTGGGGGCTCCACCCTTTTTGCAATCACTAGTCCAGTGAGTTGTATTTTTACAATGATTGCACCAGGGTTTCTTTTGACCTTCTTTCTTCTTTTTGGACTGTTGTTGGGACCCACCCTCCTTAGCAGTAGTTTGGGGCCCTGTTGAAGACTTCTGGTCTTTAGATTTCTGATCTCCACCCTTTTGGTCTGTTTTCTTCTGATCACCCCCTTGGCCCTGGTTCTGGTTCTTTTGCTTAACCCTGGTTCTGACCCATTTGTCTGCCTTCTTTCCCAATTCTTGGGGAGAGGTCAGATCAGAGTCAACCAAGTGTTGATGCAGTTGCTGGTTTTGACAGTTATTTAAAATCTGTTCTCTCATCATCAAATTATACAATCCTGTAAAATCAGATACCTTACTTCCCAGCAACCAACCCTCCAAAGCCTTAGTGGCACATTCAATGTATTCAGACCAGTCCTGAGTCTGTGTCTTTTGGGTGTCTCTGAACATTAACCTGTACTGCTCAGTGGTTAAGCCTAACCCATCAACTAGAACACTCTTCAGGACTCTGTAGTTTCTGACATCCTCTTCTCTAACAGTGAGGAGTCTGTCTCTGCCTCTTCCCTCAAAGGAGAGCCAGAGGATTGCTGCCCACTGATCTTCAGGAACCTGCTGTACTTTGCAGGCTCTCTCAAGAGCAGTTATCCACTTGTGGATGTCATCCCCACTTTTGTAGGGGGGCACAACCTTAGACAGGTTTCTATTGTCGAAAACCCTATCTTTGTCCTTAGGGACAATGCTGCCACCAGTGGGTATAGACCCACTCTCTTTATGCTGTCTAGCCTTGCTAAGTTTCTCTTCCATCAGGGCTACTTCTAGCTCCTGCTTCCTGATCCTCAGCTGAGCCTCTTGCATCTTGGCCTCATGTTCCCTCCTCTGAGGGGTGGTCATCCTTCTCCTGGAGTGACCTTGAGAGCCTCTAGAGCCATGGGAAGCATTGGAGTCACCTGAGCGATTCCTTTGCCTTCCCAGCCCTGTGTTAAGTCCACTGGGGAGATCCAGTGGGTTGAACCCACTGTCAGTCCCCAATAGCCTTGGTTTAGCTGGGCCAAGTTTAACACTTGGCACTGGGCTAGTTCTCCCTTCATCCTCACTACTGTCAGTATCCTTTTCACTCTCATCCTCTGTGGTAGGCATCCCATCTAAGGGGTGACTATTGGGAAGGGGTACTTCAGTGGCATCTTCAGAAGGGGGGCCTCCTGTTCTGTCCCTAAGGGGGCTAACTGGGAAGCTTCTTGAGTGCTCTCTGATTCTCATCATTCTGTAAGAGCTCTCTGAGCTCAGCAGAGTTTGGGTTCTTGGGCTGTTTAAGGCCTCTAAGAGTTGCCAAATGCCTGAGCTCATTCTGATTAAGGGTAGCAAAGCTGGATGGTGCCCTCTGGGGGTCACTCTCAACAGAGATGGGTACAGTGGACCCCTCTGCCCCGGCCATTGCTCTTAAGTGTGGGTGGATGTGTTGCAATCTACCTACACTTGGGTTTACCTACTAAACCTATCTAGTAGTTGTAGTCAGGGTGTGCTACTCCCTTTGCTCTACAACAACTAAGTTCAGTAGAACTTAAGTATATCTAATCTTGTTTTATATGTACCTACAGGTACCTATGTGATCTTTCAATTGGTAACCAAGAGATTACAATGGTAAAACACAGCAAGCTCAAATCCCACCGCTGCCACCAATGTGAGAAGTTGGCCTGGTATATGCTGTTCACTAGTTCTAGTGACCACCTTGTACCATGCCAAGCAACCCTTATGGTGTGGTTGTAAGTCAACCTTTTTGGACTAGCTGCCCTAGTGGTAGCGTAGGCTAAGCAGTCTTTGAGGCTAAACTCGTGAAGCGTGTTAAGCCAGCTGTTTTACCAAATGCAACCCCCTTTTATACCAATGAAAGGACACCACACAGATATATATTCAAAATATATATGTATGTTCGAGGCATGTGGGCTGCTGAATTCATATCTGTGCATAGATCGCCGCCTAGTGTTGGGTCCGGATGTTTGCACGTTGTTGTCCTGGAAGAGTCTTCGAAGTATCCTTGGATAGGTGACTCCTCCCATGGACTACAGTGCGCATGGGCATCCTCTCCATCCTCAGATTGTTTTTTTCCGCCATTGGGTTCGGATGTGCTATCTTAGCTCAAGTTAGGAAAAACTTTTGTCGAGGCCACAAGGCCTTTAGTTCGCGTCGGTACTGTTTATCGATCGGGTTTCGATACTTTTTGTTAGTTTACTAACTTTCAGCACCGACTTTGTTCGCATTTGCCTGTCCATCGACTCTACTTCGACGATGGAATCCAGGACGCCATTCAAAAGGTGTCCGGTATGCAATGCGAAGTACCCACACATCGACGTCCATCCGGTGTGCAACAAATGCCTTTCGCCGGACCACGACGAATCGACATGTATGGCCTGTGCCCGGTTCCGTTCAAAGAAGACTCTGCGGAATCGTCGAGCGGCGAGGCTCGAAGCGCAGCACGCGGCACCGGCCCCAGCTGACATCTTCGACGAGGCTGACGACGTCGAAGAAGTAGAAGTCTTACCCTCCAGTCCCGTTTCCGAACACGAACACGAACCCGGATCGGACGAGGCCGACGAGTCACTCTTCCACAGAGGTGAAGACGACACCGAGGTAGGAGACGACGAGGAGGCCTTAGGAGCCGAAGAGAGTAGCTCCGACGATGAACAAGGCCTACCTGTTCAGACCGAAATTTCACCAGCGCCACAGACTATGGCTCCGGTCGAGGGATCGCCTTCGGGCCTTACCCGAGACCTATCACGCAGTCCTTCGGCCCCGCCCTCGGGCCCGGCCTCGGACGTTCAGCGGCAGCCATTACCGCTTAAGCCAGCTGGTTTCCCTTCCACGAAACCGAAACCGAAAGCTGCTCAGGTTCCTACGAAACCGAAACTGAAAGTGGCGCTAGTCGGATCGAGGCCTTCAACACCTTCGACGCCAGCGCACCGGGTCGGCACCGACCGCACCAAGAGAGACTTCGGTGCCGAACTCGAGACGGGCGACATGGGAGTCGACAAACGGAAGAAGGTCATCGGCGCCGACAAACCTGCCCGGTTACCGGCGTCGACGCCACCGACACCGAGGGCCGTCCCGCCTGCTACGCCTCGCAGCACTCCCTCGACGACACCAAAACCTCACGTGTCGAAGACGTCGACGGTGATCTCCGCACCTCGACTCGATGCGCCACGGGCGCAGAAGATATCTGCAGCCGCCTCGACGACCCTGGCGGGGGCCACGACCTCTAAGGCGCCCCGAGTACGGCCTGGCGCGATGCCAGGCTGCAGATCCAAGGACGCCCTCCAGGACCCGTCAGGTTCCGGTTCGGCTCCGGCGGTTTCGTCGGTGCCGACCAGCATTACCTTCGGCTTGCCTCCACCCACAATCCCGAAGGCGTTTCAACTCAGGACACAGGTCACCAAAACTGCGGTTACACCTGTCGAGCCGTCTCCGTCACACGTCATCGACGCCGACACTGGCAGGATGATTCTCCACGGCCGAAGGATAACTTCGGAACCGCCATTGGAGCCTTTCAGGATCCCGCTAAAGAGGAAGCTGCCTGTGGACTCAGAACCTCTCCTGTATGAACCCTTCTATTCACCCTACCAGGACCCACACCGGGCCTCCCCCACACGCTCCGACACGGATGCATTGGGGGACTACTTGGATGAACAAGTCCCCTACCATGTGGACACGGACCCTGATGACCAGCAGGACCCTGACCAAACTTGGGGCGACCCTGCAGACCCCAGTGCACCTCTTGATGCACAGGACACACAACTATATGGGCCAAAAACATCACCCACAGAGGATACTGCGGCGTTCAACGCTCTGATTGAACGTGCGGCAAACAACCATGATGTACAGCTTCACTCTGATATCATCGAAGATGACTTTCTAATGGACACCTTTGCATCCTCAGAAAGACATGTAAAGACTCTGCCAATGTTGAAGGGGGTCCTCAAGCCAGCCACTGACATTTTCAAGGAACCCACCAGGGCACGAGTGATAAACCCCAGGATCGATAAAAAATACAGATCAGCACCTGGGGATCCTACTTACATCAGAGGCCAATTACCACTCGACTCCATCGTTGTGGCGAATGCCCGCAAGAGGGCACACTCGCAGACAACGGGTGACGCTCCTCCCCCGGACAAAGAGTCCAAGGTGCTAGAGACCTCCGGCAAGCGAGTTGCCGCACAAGCTGCAAACATATGGCGCATAGCTAACACTCAAGCGCTCCTCGCTCGCTACGATAGAGCGCACTATGACACACTGGAGCAACTTCTTCAGCACCTCCCTGACCCCTACAAAGAAGGTGCAGAAATCCTTATCAGAGAGGGACAGCTACTCACAAATGCTGCCATTAAATGTGCACTAGACGCTGCAGACACGGCTGCCAGGGCCATCAACACTAGCGTCATCCTACGACGTCACGCCTGGCTACGTATCTCAGGATTCAAGCCTGAGGTACAAAACAATATACTTAATCAGCCCGTCAACCCCGACTTTTTGTTCGGACCTGAGGTTGACACCACCCTCGAGAAGATAAAAAAGGACACGGACACTGCAAAGTCCATGGGCGCCCTACAAACTCAGTCCTTTCGGAGCGGCTCCTTTCGTCGCCCCGGAAACAAGGGGGCAGGTAGAGGACAGGGGTCACAACAAACATATAACAAGGGTAATACGCAGACCACCTACGATAAGAACACCCGAGGTGGCTATCGTGGCTCCAGTACCAAGGGCAGAGGACGTGGCTACGGCAACACCAGGTCCTCCCCCAAGAACAAGCAGTGACGCCCTCTCCCTTCCTCCCGACCACATAACACCTGTCGGGGGAAGGCTACAACGGCTCCTGTCCACGTGGAACTCCATCACCACGGACAGGTGGGTCAAAGATATTATAAAACACGGTTACTGTCTGGAGTTAACTTCCACTCCACCCACAATACCACCAAGAAACCGTCCTATGTCCTCAGAGCACTTAACGCTCTTACAGCAAGAGGTAGAAAGTATGCTTCTAAAAGGCGCTATCGAGCTCGTACCCATCCACGAGCAGGGCACGGGGGTTTACTCCCTCTACTTCTTAATTCCAAAAAAGGACGGGTCGCTCAGGCCTATATTAGACCTGAGACCCCTGAACCAGTACATTCTTTCAGAGCACTTTCACATGCTCACTCTACAGCAAGTCCTTCCGCTTCTCAAGCAGGGAGACTTCCTAGCATCACTGGACCTCAAGGATGCGTACTTCCACATACCCATCCACCCCTCACACAAAAAATACCTCAGGTTTACTGTTCAGGGGCAGCACTATCAGTTCAAAGTCCTTCCCTTCGGCGTGACAACAGCGCCCAGGGTTTTCACGAAGTGCCTAGCTACGGTGGCAGCACACTTACGGAGGCAGCATATACACGTCTACCCCTACCTAGACGACTGGCTCGTTCAAGCGAAGTCGGCCCAGCAATGTGCAAGCCATATGTCCCGCACCATTCACCTTCTTCACAGTCTGGGATTCTCACTAAATTACCCAAAGTCCCATCTCCAGCCCGCACACGTACAACAGTACCTGGGCGCGACTATAGACACTCTGGCGGCCTCAGCTCAGCCAAGTTTAGTGAGGATCAACAGCATACAACTGCTGATCTCCAAGTTCAAACACAATCACTCGCTTCCAGCGCGAGTGTTTATGCAGTTGATAGGCATGATGGCCTCCTGCATCTTCATAGTCCCGCACGCGAGATTACATATGCGCCCACTTCAGGAGTGCCTAGCACGTCAGTGGAATCAGGCTCAAGGACAGTTGAAAGACCTAGTGTTGGTGAGCGGTCGGGCATACAACTCTCTGCATTGGTGGAATCCACAAAACCTTTGCAAGGGGCGACCGTTCCAAGAGCCTGTTCCACAAATAGTACTGACAGCGGACGCGTCTCTCCAGGGATGGGGAGCTCATGTACTACACTACACAGTGCAGGGACTATGGACGACACAACAGAAGAAGATGCACATCAACCTTCTGGAACTGATGGCAATCTTCCTGGCCATGAAGGCTTTCAAAGTACATCTGTGCAACAAGGTCGTGTTGATCCGGACGGACAACATGACCGCAATGTACTACATACAGAAACAGGGAGGGACACACTCTCCACAGTTGTCTCATCTGGCTCAGAGCATGTGGAAGTGGGCCATTCAGAGGAACATGTTCCTCATGGCAGAACACCTCCCCGGCAAGGACAACCAGATGGCGGATCTGCTCAGCAGACACAGCCACCAGATGCACGAGTGGGAGTTACACCCATCAGTACTCCAACCGTACTTCCAGCAGTGGGGTCACCCAGAGATAGACCTATTCGCGACAAGCGAAAACGCAAAATGCCAAAGCTTCGCCGCCAGATTCCCACATCCGCAGTCGCAGGGCAATGCGATATGGATGAACTGGTCCGGCAGATTTGCGTACGCTTTTCCCCCAGCACCGTTGATACCGCTGGTGGCTCGCAAACTCCGACAACACTCCCTGACACTCGTCCTAGTTGCTCCCACGTGGGCACGCCAGCCGTGGTACACCACCTTCCTCGAACTTTCCGTGGTACCGCATCAAAGGCTGCGGATCAAACCCGCGCATTTGACGCAGAACCATGGAGAGGTTCAGCACCCAGATCCGCAACAGCTGAACCTGGCGATCTGGCTCCTGAAGTCCTAGAGTTTGGCTATCTCAATCTGCCACCTGACTGCATGGACATCATCAAGGAGGCCAGGAGACCCACTACAAGAGCTTGCTATGCAGCCAAATGGAAAAGGTTCGTCATTTATTGCGGTAATAATGACATTAACCCGCTGGACGCATCCATCCACGACATCATATGTTACCTCTTACACCTATACCGATGCAATCTGGCGTACACCTCTATACGTGTCCATTTGACCGCAATATCAGCCTATCTGCAAACCAGGCAGCACCTCTCTCTATTCAGAGTGCCTGCCATCAAAGCATTCTTGGAAGGACTCAAACGAGTCATTCCACCTAGTCACCCACCGGCTCCAATGTGGAACCTCAACTTGGTCCTCACACGCCTGATGGGTCCACCCTTTGAACCTCTACACTCATGCGAGATTCAATTCCTTACCTGGAAAGTAGCCTTCCTGGTAGCGATCACTTCCCTAAGAAGAGTTAGTGAACTCCAGGCACTAACCGTTCAAGAGCCATTTATTCAGGTTCACGCCAACAGGGTCGTACTACGTACCAACCCCAAATTCATGCCCAAAGTAATATCGCAGTTCCACATGAACCAGACTATTGAACTGCCCGTTTTCTTCCAAAACCCACAAACTGTTGCAGAGCGGGCATTACATACACTAGATGTACGGAGGGCCCTCATGTACTACATCGACAGGACTAAACCCTTCAGGAAGACAAAACAACTATTCGTTGCCTTTGCCCCACACCACAAAGGTAACGCCATCTCCAAAGCAGGGATAGCCAGATGGATAGTTAAGTGTATTCAAATCTGTTATCAAAAGGCAAAACGCACATTAACTATTCCACCACGAGCCCACTCAACACGCAAGTTGGGGGCTTCCATGGCCTTCCTAGGAAATATTCCCCTGCATGATATATGCAGAGCAGCCACATGGTCCACTACACACACATTTACAAAACACTATTGCGTAGATGTGCAGTCAAAACAGCAGGCAGCTGTAGGACAGGCTGTTCTCAAAACACTTTTTCAGACCGCTGCAGCTGGCACGGGTAGCCGCCGCCAATAGAGGGCACTGCTATGTATTCTATGCACAGATATGAATTCAGCAGCCCACATGCCTCGAACTGAATATGCTACTTACCAGTATGCATCTGTTCTTGGCATGTAGGGCTGCTGACATTCATATCGCCCTCCCTCCTCCCCGGCGCCTGTCGCAGCTGCAGCTCTCAGAATTATTGCAAGCATGGTCATCACTTTCTGTATCTACTCCATCACTGCCACAATGGCGAAAAACAATCTGAGGATGGAGAGGATGCCCATGCGCACTGTAGTCCATGGGAGGAGTCACCTATCCAAGGATACTTCGAAGACTCTTCCAGGACAACAACGTGCAAACATCCGGACCCAACACTAGGCGGCGATCTATGCACAGATATGAATGTCAGCAGCCCTACATGCCAAGAACAGATGCATACTGGTAAGTAGCATATTCATTATTTATCAAAGTTACCCCTAGTCTCTTTATGAGCACAGGAGCACAAATCGTCAAACAAGATTATCACAGAATACACAGAAGTTGCACTTTATATGGATAGGCCCTGGTGGCCACTCAAACCATATACTAAAATAGTGGTATAAGTACCACGAACAGAAAAGGGAAAAGGCCTAAGGCCTCTAGAATCGCTGGGCCTACAAGGAGCTAACGTCAGTTAGTGACCAGGAGGTCCACGGGTGGCGTGTGCAGAGCAAATAGTCACACGCGTGCTCCCATAGGTTTCAATGGGTGCGTAAAAAGTACAAAGTTACTGCAAAAGGAATCTTCCGGATGGACTAGGAACTCAAGATTTGGAACACAGGCACTAGAGATGTAATACTACACTTGGGCACAGGTGTGCCAGCTTTACCTCACCCACAGGAAGCGGGTGCATAGGCCTCGAAGTGCGTCGGGTTGCTTCTATCTGTTCCGTGGAGCTTGAAGACAAAGATGCTGCAGGCGGTCGGTCCGGGAGAGATGCAGTGGATCCAAGAGTGGATCGGAGATGTTGAAGACCTGTAAGCAGAGGGGACAGTGTTCACAGTCACTAGCCAGTGACCAGCGTGGCACCAGGTGGGTACCAGGCGATGTCGGGTGCAAACAGGTGATGAGGGGTAGCTTGTCTCCGC